>NC_044909.1:18103504-18437671 GCF_001633185.2 Quercus lobata
CCTTTCCTTTGCCATTTATGAAATTATATACGTGTGCTGCACATGTGACAGAATTTGGGAATCTTAAGACCTTAAATGTTCAATTAGACACTCTTCAGAACAAAAAGCACACCCAAACTAGTAAAGTAAAAAATAAGATATTGATTGAAAATGTGAGGAATATGCTGGTTTGTGTGTGTTTTTTTATCCTGAAGAGGAATTGAGTGAGCATTTAAAGCCTTAGGGTTTCCAAATTGTGTCACGCTTGTTGCACAGTTATTTAATTTTGTAAATGTTAATGTAAAGGTTAATGTTTTCACTTTACTCTAATGCACGAGGTTGTAAAGTGTAAGATTGGAAAAATTCAGAATGTAATTTTGTCTGTTCTTTTTCCTTAAAACTTACTTTGTGCAATTAATTTTAGAAAGTATTTTTTTTTAATCCAAATAAGATATTTATTAATATTCAAGGGTTTTTTTTTTTTTTTCCACTTTTTTGTTGTTTAAAAAAGTATCCATAATGCCAATTATTAATTATTTAATTACTGAATGAGTGTGTATAATATTATCTAAAATACATTATAAATTCAAATTCAAAGTATATCCAAACAACATAAATGTCACTTCTTAGG
This sequence comes from Quercus lobata, assembly GCF_001633185.2. Taxonomy (NCBI): domain Eukaryota; kingdom Viridiplantae; phylum Streptophyta; class Magnoliopsida; order Fagales; family Fagaceae; genus Quercus; species Quercus lobata. Next base: position 18,104,115 of record NC_044909.1, read on the forward strand.
AATTCTATTTATTGTGTCTTTATTGAACTCTCAAGAATCAATAAATCTAGAGATTTAAATTTCTCAACAACTGATAAATCCCTTTTAGGGAAATAAATAGTAGATATACATTATGATAGATGACTTGGAAAGTTTCTTTGTGCTTAGATTTTGAATCATCTCTTTGTTAGGACCTGGACCTGTTCCTTATATTAATGCCTTCTCCTTCGGTGGATTAAATGTGGAGCAGTAATATTATGCCTAATGTTTGCTTTTCAGAAAAAAAATTTAAAATGGTTTAGGTTGTGGTTTCTAAATTTAAAGCATTCTGTTTTAATCCAGGCCTGATCGTTATGTGCCATTGTTTGGTGAGTTCTTTTATGATCCTTCAAAATGGAGGCCAAGTGTGCCATTTGTGGAGCAACTGAAGGCTTTTCAAGAGCTTATTGATGAAGGAAAGGTAACAACTTTAATCAAGATAACTTGTCACTCAGGCTTTATAGTTATGTTTACTGTCCTGCTAAATGAGATGGTTGGCTATATACCAAACAACTATAATTCTCTGCATATATTGTGTAGTAGCATTGGATAAATAGTATGTTTTCATTATACTGCTCTTCCCTTTGCTTGTTATGATTAGTGTACTAATAGTACGATTATTGTTTATGATTAGTTTTCTAATGTGCATGCTTATTGAAGAACAATGAACTTTAAAAAGCTCAGAATATAAATATATATTTATATATATATATATATATATATTTTCAAATAAATGGAGTATCCCCCTTCTTGAATAATTCTCCTGCTGCTTATGTGCTTGTGTAGGTTACTGCAATTATCTATCTGATGTGATATGGTATGCTTTGAACCTATTTAGGTACGCTACATTGGTGTTTCTAATGAGACTTCATATGGAGTAATGGAGTTCATTTATGCAGCAAAAGTTGAGGGACTTCCGAAGATTGTCAGTATCCAGAACAGCTACAGTCTGCTAGTTAGATGTCGTTTTGAAAGTCAGCATCTTTTCTTACACTATTTTTACAAAACTAAATTACACTTTTGACCCTTAAAAGTTTGGGGTTGTTTCATCTTGGCCTCTTAAATTTGATTTCATTTTTGTCCACCAAGCTTGATTCCATTTTTGAAAGGGTCATTTCATCCATGTCTGACTAATATGGCTGTTAGAGAGAAAGGAAAAGAAAAACAACATTGTTTATTGGCACTTAAAAGCCATATCAATCATGGAGATGGATGGAGGGATGAAAGGACCATTTAGAAAATGGAATCAAACTTGGTGGACCAAAAGGAAAAATCTCAAACTTAAGGAACCAAAATGAAAAAAAAAAAAAATCCAAAATTTAAGGGTCAAAAAAGCTTTAACAGTTACTCTTAGTTGATATATATCTTTAAATTGTTATACCAAGAATAAAAATATGTACTTGTTATGCCTTGAAGACAAAGCCATCAGGCCACATTACTAAAGTAGTCATTCTAGAAGTGTGTTAGATATCATATTCTAATCCAGATTGCATTAATTCCTCTATTTCTCCTAGAGTACTCTTCATTAGTCTTGCATTCATGTCCATAATGGCGTAAATTAAGGGACTAACATGAGCTCAAACTGTTGATTGAAAGGGTTAAAATTCTTAAGTCTTAACCAAACTGTAAGCCAGTTTTCAGATGAGGTAAAAAAAAGGAAATATCTCAATCTGTGGGAATTTTTAGCACAGATATATTCAGTTGTGAAATATATTGGGAATTTTTAGCACAGATATAATTTCACTCCAGATTTGCTTATGTCAGCCTCTTAACTGTGGAGTTTGTTTGTCCACTTGATTTTCTGTAGTTGATCTTGTCGAAGTTTGCCACCCAAACAATTGTAACATTGGTTTACTGGCTTATTCTCCGCTGGGTGGTGGATCGCTTTCGGGGAAATATATAGATACCAATTCAGAAGCAGCAAGAAAAGGAAGACTAAACCTCTTCCCCGGCTACATGGAAAGATATAACAAATCTGTTGCCAGGGTATGTTAATCATTCTTTTGTTACATGTGGTAGAGATGGATATCGCATAGAACATGGTAATAACACTCTGATTTTCATATTCAGACCAAACAACAAGCACAGAAAATGAAATTTACTTGTTATTTGTAGAAAATTATTCATATTTTTATCAGAAAGTGTGAACTAAATTTATGCAGTTATATCTCTTCAATATGTCACCTAATGTTGCATTTACATGGCAGCACTTTAGTTTAATTTTATTTTGTATTTTTTCAAATGAAAATTGATGACAAGTGTTGGACCATGGGTTGTGCTACTCCACCTCAAAACTAATTGGTGATGAGGAAGACACGCTCAACTCTTTTATGGCATTCAACATCACAGCCCGCGGGCCTGTTTTTAGAGCGGTGGTAGAGAGCTGAATTGTGTTCTCCTCCAACAAAAGGAAAATTTCTCAATTACAAGTTGTCATAAGTTCTTGCTGTCTTTTGCATGATTAGTTACATTAACTTTCAAATTTAGATCCTTTAAAAAATTTATTGTCACAGCCAGTTGAATGCTGGTCTTGATATTACATGTGAATTCCAGGAAGCAACAATAAAATATCTTGAGTTGGCCAAGAAGCATGGCCTTACTCCAGTTCTCAATTATAAGTTGTCATAAGTTCTTGCTGTCTTTTGCATGATTAGTTACGTTAACTTTCAAATTTAGATCCTTAAAAAAACTTATTGTCACAGCCAATTGAATGCTGGTCTTGATATTACATGTGAATTCCAGGAAGCAACAATAAAATATCTTGAGTTGGCCAAGAAGCATGGCCTTACTCCAGTTCAGCTTGCACTAGGTTTTGTGCGAGACCGGCCATTTATGACAAGTTCAATCATTGGTGCAACCTCTGTCGAACAACTAAAGGAAGATGTAGATGCTTTTCTGACAACCGAACGGCCTTTGCCACTAGAAGTGATGGCAGATATTGAAAACATTTTCAAGAGATACAAAGATCCTACCATCCTTTGAGGGTTACATCATAGAAGTACATCTATCCATATTATTTTGTAACCACACCCACCACACCACCCACCCCCCCCCCCCCCCCCCCCTTTCTCCCTAGATCATGAAAGAACACCCCACCTTTTACATGGGGGATGTTTGATCGTGTACAAAGCAACTTCACGTCACCCTAAGAAAGCTTTATCTAAGGTCTTATGAGAAATTTTGTTATCAATTATCATTATCTGTATATATAATTCAGTTTATATGTATTGACTACAAATTGTAGAATGCTCTCACCTAATCATAATTTATAAGCCTGCATTTTTCTGTATTTATGGACTCATCGACATGATTTGAAAACTTTGTTCTTGATTTTCTTCTTCAAATGTCTAAACTTGACTGATCAAGACTAGTGTAGATATTAATTAAGACTTAAGAGCGGAGTGGGGAAACTTAATGTTAAGATTAGCACAAAATACTGCTCTTGAAATATTTTATGTACAAAATCTAACATTTCCTACCAAGTAGGCAGGCCATCTATGGTTCACGTTTGCCAAATGTACCTATGAAAAATATTTTAAACTTCTAGTTCTGGAAGACTGGAACATTTCTAAATATAAAAACTAAGGAAACAGTAAAGATAATTGAAAAGCTTGAATGCTTGGCTAATCTTGAAAGTATCCTATTGTTGCTCATAGTTTTTAGGATATTTTGTTTGTACTTTCTTTCTGGCTACTTCTAAGTTATAATTTGTTTTTTTTTTTTTTTTTTTTTATATATATATATATATAATAAAAAAACATTTAAGTAATTTCAGGAGGATCAAATTCTTGGGAAAAAGGGGTAAAATGTCATCTCATCTTTTCTATTTTTGCTAATGCGGATGTTCAAGTTTCTTTGACCCCAACTATTTCTTTGAGTGTATGTAGTTTCTTCTTACTCACACACACTAGATAAGGAATAGTCCTATAGGAATAGGCTAATTAGGTTTTTGAACCTAGGATCTTATGAGGTCTTAAAAGCCACTAGATCAAAAGTTGCTAAAATTTATTTATACTTAAAAAGAGAATAGGAAAAGTATATGAATAAACAAACCCAAAATAGGGCCGTAGAGAATGATTCTTTAAAATAGATTTATTAATTGGTAAAGGATGCTTTACATTAGCCAATACTCGGCATATAAATAGCACTACATTCTCTAGTAACAACTTCCATGATGCAATACTCTCCCTAGTTCCAAGATTAAGCAGTCAAAAGCTTACATTAAATTATTGACTCAAATTAGTAGTCAAAAGATTACATTAAACTATGAACTCAAATTAGTAGTTCCAAGATTAAGCAGTCAAAAGATTACGTAAAACTATTGACTCAAATTAGGACTTTTTTTTTTTTGAGAAGATTTTTTTAGGACTTATTGATTGACTTAAATTCTACATAAACTACAACATAACTACGTAATAATATGACCAAGTATCATGTAATTGAAACGTGATATATATTGTCCTAAAAATCTTTCTTTGGTTTGAAACAATTTCATTTTTGATGCCGACACTACTAAGCCATGTTCTTTGACGATTCGGACAATTTTTTCTAAGTGGTGTTTAAGTGGTGTTTGAGATTGAGATTGAAAAGATTAAAACACCATTAATATAAACCATTGACTTTCAGACAGGGGCGGAACCAGAGGGGGGGGGGGGGGGGGGCATGACTCCTCTCAAAACAGCCCTTCCTATTTTTCTATAAAGCAAACCATACCCCTAACATGAAATAAATAAAAATAAATAAAAAATAATGTCTAAAAACGCAGCAAATTTTCACAATATTTTCACAAATATCTTATTTTTAGTTGAAATAGATCTCATAATAGATATATTTTATTTTTATTTTGACCAATGATATACTGATATTTTAATTTATTGTAAAAATTTTGTGAGATTTTGTAGTATTACTTAAACAACTCCTCCCAATTTAAACGATGAGTTTGACACAAAATAAATGCCACTGCCAGCAAACCTATTTAGACATTTGACCAATTTCAATCCTTTTTCTTTTTACTTATCCAAATTTCTTTCCTTTCATTTCAGTCTAACCACATGGAACTCAAACTTTACACAAAATAATAATAATAATAATAATAATAATATCTTGTATGGCACTAAAGCAGTAAAGCATCCATTATTTATTTCTCCTTCATTTCTTGCATTTTCATAGTTTCAAATTTTGATTTTTATCATAAATCCATATTTTAAATAATTAGAAGAATAGAGAAAGAAAAGTTGAAATTTATTTTCTCAATTTATTTTGAGGAATCAAATTAAATGTCGAAACTTAATGTATATAGATTAATCTCTTACTTTGATGATTGATCACCAGGAATGTTTTACAATTGTTTATTTATTTTACAATTATTTAAATTTTAATAGATTTTGTATGGCAATTATTGTTGTTTACAATTTTATTATTAATATCAATTAATAATTTTGGGCTCTTTTTTTTATTTTTTAATCTTACCCCCTCTAAACTGAAATCCTAGCTCCGCCACTGCTTTCAGAAACTTGAATATGGATTAAAAATGTCATTCTTAATGTTCTAAAATTCACTTGGAGCATTTATAAAGCTGAAGGAAATCACATTCCACTCATACTGTCCCAATGGAACTGTGAAAGCAGTTTTATGTCCTTTCTGCGATTTGCATTTGCCAAAAATCACATTTCATGTCTAATTTTTAGAATATTGATGCAGTATATGATCGGCTTAAAAGATTCTTCTTATTATGAATCAATATTTCTTCAGTTATCTTAGAAGGTTATTTTTAAGTCTACAATTCTTTGAGGGAGGAAGATCAATCCTATATGCGTCATATGATCACCTAATGACCTAATTGATGATGCTAAGATTCTCTCTGTAAACACAAATTTTTCCAATTGTAGAAAATTAAACAATTGAAAAGAAATATGGTTTGCAAATATAAATTTGTATTGATGTATAATGAGTACAATCTCTATTTCAATTCTTTTACAAAAGAATACCCTCTGATTCTATCTTCATTGAACTTGACTCGAACAAGAAATCTTCTTGACTTTTGTTGAAAGATGGATTAAACGGTCTCCACAACAAATCTCTAGCTTCAAACTTATTAGAGATTTATTGTTCTTCAAGTCTTTGAATATGAAGGCTTTTAGGTTGAAGTTCTTTGGGGCTTTAGAGGCTTGATCCGTTGAGCTTCAAGGATTTGAGGTTTGTTGAAGTTTATGAAGGCTTTTTCAGCTTTATTCCAATAGAACTTCAAAGAACTTATTTGAATGTTCTTCGTGTGTTCTTGAGACATAATTTCTCCAGAGTTTTGACGTCTTGAAAACTTCGTGTTGAAAATGAGAGGGGATGTCCTCTATTTATAGTGATTTCAGAGGATAAGCTCCACTATGAATTGATATGCTTGAAAGTATGTAGCAGACTTTTGATTGGTCCAAATTCTTCTTAGGGATAATTATCTCTATTTATCTTTGATAAAGATCATATTTTGATAAAGATAATAATCTACAAAGATAAATAATATCTCTATTTAACTTATTTAATAAAGATAATTATCTACCAATTTTGAATAGAAAATTTATCTTTATTTTATTTATTTATTTATTTTAATAAAGATAATTACCTATAAATTTTGAATAGGAAATTTATCTTTATCTTGTGGGCCAAATGACACATGGCAAATTTTGATATGCCAATGTAATGCCAATTTGGATGACACATGTCATCATTTGATTTAATTAATTTAATGACATTAATTCAGAATTTGCCATTAAATTTTGATGTGGCATTTTATAATTGGCTTAAAATTTTGCCTCCTACAAATGCCCCCTCGAGAGTTGATTATGTCCACAATTTTGAGCATAGAAAGTGATCAAGTCTCGACAAATTTCATGCTTTGATGCAATTAATTTCAGCAACTTTCATATATACATACCTTTTTTTTTTTTTTTTAATTTATATATCACAATGATCCCACTGTTGGTTCACTGCCCAAGTAGAGATTGTCTAATGTAATAGTAGAGTTCTAATGCATGCAAGAATCCACCCATGCAAGACTCCACCATGCAAGAAGCCACGTTTCTTTTTCCTAGTCCAAGCTGAAGAAGAATTCCCTTCCCATGAGAAGATAACCTCAAGAGGGAATTGGTTTCCTAGCCAAATAACCTGATACTGAAACTCCATTTTTTAGATAAGCCCCAACTTGCTTGTTTAATTGCAAGGATGATTCTTTGCACTTTCTTAAGCGTAATAGACAGGAGTTAGTGTCCGTTGCGACATAAACTTTTTTAGAATTTAATTCCCAGCTGAACAGAGAGACTCGCACTGCTTTATCCATTCCATCAGGTACAAGAATTCTTCTTTATTTTGACTTCTTTTCCTGGCCAATCTAGTCTTAACTGGATGAGTTTTAGTTGCAATTAAACTCTCTCTGACTGGCAGTATAAAAGGGCAGCTCCAGCCACACATAACTCATAATTTTCCCCGCATAGAGCATAAGTTCTTGAATCTCAAGAACAATTCTTGAAAAAGGCATAACATTTTTTTTTCTTTCTTCTTTCTCAGTCAGGTAGCAAACCTCGTGTGTGTATATATATATATATATATTTTTAAACCGTTCTCATTACTCTTTTTCTTCTTGTAGTACCCTGCCTTGCATCAAGTTTATCTCTTTAATTAGAAGAACAATCATCACCACCATTTGAGTAGATTGCGTCAAATCTATAACATAGATTGCACCAAGTTTTATCAATCTATACGAATATTGGTTGAGTATCTTCCTTCTGCTCTCTTCTTCTCTTTTTTTTTTTAATTTTTTTTTTAATTTTTAATATGGATCTAATTTATTCTTTGCTACTTTTTTTTTATGCAGCCACCGTCCATCTTGGAATACTTTAGCCTCAAATTTTGGAAGAGTTCCATCACCGAAATCTTTGGAGGTACATTCTTGTACAAAGCTTTCTTACTTGTGAATTTCTTTTCTTGCAAGTGTTTTGTATTGTTCCACCTCCATTTAGAATAGGTAATATGATGACTTAGTGGCACTACGAAGAACTTGCAAGAGTTTATTTTGTTCCTCAAGCCAAGTAGCTACCAAGACAACGACCTCAACGACAATCCTGAAGACAAAGACAATCTTGACAACGAAGTCTATTTGTGATACAAAGACTTCCTTGAAGACGAAGACAATCTTGACAACGACGTCGATCTGTGATACGATGACTTCCTTGAAGAGGAAGACAATCTTGACAACGAAGTCTATCTTGGATACGAAGACTTCCTTGAAGACGAAGCGAAAACAATTTTGACATCGAAGTCTATCTTGGATACGAAAACTTCCTTGAAGACGAAGACTTTCTTGACAACGAAGTCTATCTGTGATATGAAGACTTCCTTAAAGACGAAGGCAATCTTGACAACGAAGATTGCATTGAAGAAGAAGGCTACTTTGACGATGAAAATTGTCTATGCAAGGATGTGTGTCCATTGATATCTTGCAGTGGAGCAATACTTGCATATGAGGATATAATAACTTTTTTTTTTTTTTTTTTATTGCATGTCCATGCCCCTTTCTTTTTCTTTTCTTTTTTAAACTTCTTTGCACCGTAGTTTATATTCTTTTGTACATTTTTTTTTTTGGTAGGTTCGCCCTATCATCATGGTGCTCTTCAAAGACTTCTCTTCATTCGGCAAGAAGTATCTTGTTGTTACTAAAGAATCGAATGACACTAAGGAAGTAGACATATCAATGCTCGTTGAAAGGCTGATTATTGGTCGATTTGCAGAAAGGTGGCCTGAACTTAAAGACTCAAGAGACATTGTTAAGTGGACCTATGATGTCTCTCAGAATTCTGATTCCCCCTCTATATTGGGAATGGCTTGAAGACGATCTATACAAGACCTTGAAGACGAAGATTGCCTCGAAGAAAAAGACTATCTTGAAAATGAAGACAGTCTTGAGGACAAAGACTTGCCTTGAAGATGAAGACAATCTTGAAGATGAAGACTGCCTTGAATATGAAGATTGTCGATGCAAGGCCTTGAAGATGAAGATTGCCTTGAAGACAAAGACAATCTTGAAGATGGAGTTTGTCCATGCAAGGATGTACATTGGTATCTTTGCAATGGAGCAATTGTCGATGCAACAATCTAAGGACGCGCTTTGGCATCTTTGTAATGGATGTGCATTGGCTTCTTGCTATGATACTTTTTAAAGGTATAAAATGATGAGTACCAGACTTTAGAGATATGGGATGACACCATTCAAAGTTTAAATATGTGAGAAGGTGACACCAAAACTTCGAGGATTTAAGGTGATCCAACTCAACAGAGAGGCAACTCAGTCCAAACTTTAGAGATGCAAAGAGGTGCCACCGAGTTTTTAAAGATGCAAGGAGATACCACCAAGTCTTTGAAGATGAGAGGCAGCACTATGCAAACTTTAGAGATGTAAGGCAACACAACTTAGAAGGAAAGCAATGAAATTCAAAAGAGAGGCAATGCAATGCCAACTTTGAAAATGCAAGACGACATGACTTTGAAGGGTTGCAATCCAGACTTCAAAAATGCAAGGAGATACCACCAAGCCTTTGAAGATGTTAGGAGATATGTACCACCAAGAATTTATACGTGAAAGGTAGAACTACTTAGACTTTAAAGACGAGAGAGAAAGCACATTTTAGAGATGCCAAGAGACATTCTCACAATGATGTTTGCTTTCATGGTGACTTTGCATTTCTTTTGGTTGCAATGTCTTACAACGATGTTAGCCTTCATACGGTAGCATTGTCTTCTTGTAGTGACTATCTCATAGTGATGTTCGCTCAAAACTATGATTGCATTTAGTGTGACATACCAAGTTTTGCCTGTGTTGCACTAGAGAGAGATCGAGTTATCACGTGGTTCAAGAAAGAACTCAATAAATGATACCAAGCTGCCTACATACCCGAAAGGGGATCAAGTCAACACGTAGTTTAGAAGGAGATTTTTTTTTGAAGATGTGACTGAACTCAGAAAATGATACCAAGCTACCTACGTACCCAAAAGGGGATCAAGTCAACACGTAGTTCAGAAGGGGGTTTTTTTTTTTGAAGATGTGACTGAACTCAGTAAATGATACCAAGCTACCTACGTACCCAAAAGGGGGATCAAGTCAACACATAGTTCAGGAGGAGATTTTTTTTGAAGATGTGACTGAACTCAGTAAATGATACCAAGCTGCCTACGTAAAAGGGGATCAAGTCAACACGTAGTTCAGGAGGAGATTTTTTTTGAAGATGTGACTGAACTCAGTAAATGATACCAAGCTGCCTACGTACCCGAAAGGGGATCAAGTCAACACGTAGTTCAGAAGGAGATTTTTTTTTTTTTTTGAAGATGTGATTGAACTCAGTAAATGATACCAAACTGCCTACGTACCTGAAAGGGGATCAAGTCAACACGTAGTTCAGAAGGAGAATTTTTTTTTTTTTTTTTTTTTTTTTTGTGCTCTAACTTTTGCCTAGGCCGCCTTTTTAAAGGTTTTCAACCTAGCGAGCTTTTATTACCCTAATTTTTGCCTAGGCCGCCTTATAAAAAGGTTTTCAACCTAGCGGGCCCTTTTTTTTTTTAGGACACTTTCAAGAGTAATGGGAAAACATCATGTACCATTTGAGTGTTGAGGTAGGCAGTTTAGGCTCTTACCAAGGAGTGTTTTAAAGTTCAATCATAGTAATGCTTCAAGAATTTGCCGTTGATGGGGCTAATTCTCAAACCATCTTCAGTTGTATTAGTGTTGATTTCCTTCAATTCCTCAACTGTAGCTTGTATGCCTTCTTCAAATATGGGTGGAGCACCCTTAACATCATCTTCGACTTCTTGGTTTGTGGTCACCATTGTACGCCTTTTTATAGTCAAGGCTTCTCTAGTATTCACTTCCCAAATGGTTCTACATTTCATACGAGATGGAATGGAGTTTCGAATCTCATTCAAATCTTGATCAACAATAAGTGTGTCGTTAGCACCTCTAGGAAGGAAATTTTTCCTCTCATTCTGCTTTCGTCTTGCCTTTAATCTTTTGAGAGTCGAGAAGGGATTGAATGACTGAGCCTTGTGAGAACTGAACCTCGAGTGCCAACTTAAGAAGGGGTTGAGTGACTGAGTCTTGTGAAAATAAAGCCTTAAGTGTCAACAACAGAGTTATCTTCTTGAGCCCCTAACCTATCAAAGACTGAGATATGTGAAGTGGGTCGCCCAATGCGATAAAAAACAAATGATTTCTTTGATAGATTCGAAGATTGTTCTTCTTCCTCATAATTTGCTGAAATTACAGAAACGCCTAGCTTTTCGAATGGGAATATGAACAGGAGTTGGTGGGGTGTATCCAATTCTAGACTTAGAACTTGTTACACTAAAACCTTTAGCCTTTGACACTTTATGTTCTTCTTTTCCAGAGGCTTCAAAGATGAGCTTACCCAAACCACTTGGCTTTTCATGGTCATAACCAGCTTTAGCCATGAGTTTATGTGCATTAGGGTCAAAACCCTTTTTGGTTCGTTTGGTGGGCAAAGTCCCATGTTCAACAATCGGTCCTTGGGATGGTCTTGTGAACCCTTTCAATGGTTGGCTTTAGATTCTTGATTTTGTGATTTTAGCAACTGGGAGAGTTAATCCCTATAGATCTTCCAATACTGACTCTCCATCTCCTGAAAAGGGTGATTGGCCCTCTTTTCTTTTGGTGACTGGGACATAGTGTAACATAGGAGCTACCTTAGTTGCTTTAGAAACTTGATGCTTCTTCTTTTCTATGGAAGTCTTTGTTTGCTTGGTTTCCTTCTCCTCAATTGGCTTGGCTTCCTTCTCCTCAACTGGAGAGTCAATCCTTGAAGTTTTGTAGTGGAGGTTTACGTCTTTGCTAGATGGTGAAACAAGGACTTGTGCTTCTTCTAGCATATCATCTTCCAAGTAAAATTTTGTATCAGCAAAATGTGATTCAGCTACAGTAAAGGGCTTGTGATCAGCTACTATCTTCTTAACTTGTCCATCTGGAAATATTTAAAGCATTGATGATACGTAGATGGCACAACACCATGCTCATGCAACCATGGTCTTCCAATAAGCACCTTATAAGTGGTCTTGGCATCAATGACATGAAAGAGCGCACTTGATTCCATTTCACCAATGAGCATATGAAGTCTAATCTTTCCAATAGCTCTTTGTCCACCTTGAATCAAGCCTTGAATCATCAATTTACTGGGAAGTAGTTCATCCAAGGAGATTCCAAGTTCTTTCAATATTTTGAGTGGAAGGATATTGATTGCAAATCCACCATCAATAAGGATACGATTGACTTCTTGTTCTCGAATGTAGCCAGTCACAAATAAGGGACGATTATGAATCTTGGATCCCAACAAACGATCATCATCAGTGAAAATGATTGAAGACCAATATGCTCTATACACAATAGCTCGCTCTATTTCTTCCTCACTATCTGAAGAGTCTTCTTCACCACTTACTTGATAACATGTAAGAGATGAAAAGATATAATCCTCGGGAACTAGCACTGGGGAGAAAGCTATTTTCACCTCAATAGGCTCAAATGAGCCAAATTGAATGGTGAAATAAGTAGAAGTGGTTGTTGAGGCTACCATGGCTAGATTGGCAATTGCAACTTCATCATCAAATGTGATATTTCCTTTATGGGCTAGCTCCATGATTTTATCTTCAACACAAAGCATTGTTCTATGGGGTGGCCTATGAGGCGATGATACTTGCAATACTTGGGATCATTTGTTTGGTCAGCCTCTTCAGGACGTTTCATCTCTGGTAGCTCAATCAACTTCAACTCAAGTAGATGATCCAACATGTTGGAGATATTGGAATCAGGGAATGGATATTGCTTTTCTTGCATTTCTTGTAAGGTTGGTCTTCTTCTTCTTTCTTGTGTGAGAGCATATGTTTGCTCTTTTATCTTGGGTTTAACTAGAACTTTGAGAGGAGCAGTAGTTACAATCAAAGACTGTTGTTTTCCGGTTTAGGAGGGAATTTGCCCCCTTTGCAAGTATCTTGTCTTTCTCTCCCATTGTAGGTTTCTTGAACAGGTGGGCTTTGGTGACCATTGGAAGCAATACTAAGCTCCATGTCATGAGCACGTGTTGCTAATTCTTCAAATGTTTTTGGCTTTATTCCTTGAAGAATGTAGCTTATAGCCCAATTCATTCCTTGAATGCACATCTCAATTGCAGAAGCTTCAGATAATTGATCATTGCAGTTGAGACTAAGATTTCTCCACCGTTGAATGTAATCAATGACAGGCTCTTCTTTCCACTGCTTTGAATTGATGAGTTCTATCATGCTAACAGTACGCCGAGTACTATAAAAACGGTTTAGGAATTCTCGCTCCATTTGATTCCAACTATCAATGGAGCCGGGCGCTAGATCGATATACCAATTAAACGCATTTCCCTTCAAAGAGCGAACAAATTGCTTGACCATGAGATCCCCATAAGTTCCAACATTGTTACAAGTTTCCACAAAGTGAGCTACATGTTGCCTTGGATTGCTTTTACCCTCAAACTGTTGGAACTTTGGTGGCTGATAGTTTTGAGGCATCCTCAAGAGATCTATCCTTTGAGTGTATGGTTTAGCATAGGCAATGGATGCTTGACTTCCACCCCCAACTTGGTCTTTGATAGCCTCCTTGATTAACTCCTTAAGCAGGTCAGGAGAGATAGACCCCTCTGTAGAGAAATTGAGATCCTTTGTTGAATTTTCAGGTCTGTCATTATGGGTTTGTTTCGGCCTAGAGCTTTCATCTTCACAATTCAGTCTAGATGTATTCCCCATCTTATCCATTAGGAGAGTTATTTTTGCGTCTCTCATTGCTTCCCTTTCTTTCATAGACTTCATTAATTCTTCTAAAGTCTAGGCTATAGTCGAGACTTGTGTTAGTCATCATGACTAGCATGGCAAATGAGCTAACAGAGCGAGGAGAATCCCTAAGCTTGGAAGCAGGAATATCATCTGAAAAAGAGAATTCAGAGCCATCAAGTGATTTGTTTTCTTCTTCAGCTATCGGAACTTCTTGGATTGATTCCGAAGTTTGAGACAAAGCTGGCTGAGATAACATTTCTTTGACAAGATCAGCTACGTCTTGCTTGCCCCCTGCATAGATGAAGTTGTTCGCGACTTCTGAACTTTAGAAGTGTTGAGAACAAGTGAGGGCTGGGGAATGGATGTTGTTTGAGCATAGACCTTTGCAAGAGCTTTTGTTCTTCTCCTTGTCATAGGTCCAGCATAGGAAGCGTCAGAACTTGATGAAGAGTTTGAATCTATTGTAGGATCGACTTCACTTGTTCCAAAAAGAGGGTTGTTGATTTGAGTCTTCTTTGAAGCCATAGGGCTTCAAAAGATGTGACAATTTGATGAAGAAGAGATGAGAGGTAGAGATGGTCCCACCGAGCGTGCCAAAAATTTGTAAACACAAATTTTTCCAATTGTAGAAAATCAAACAATTGAAAAGAAATATGGTTTACAAATATAAATTTGTATTGATGTATAATGAGTACAATCTCTATTTCAATTCCTTTACAAAAGAATACCCTCTGATTCTATCTTCATTGAACTTGACTCGAACAAGGAATCTTCTTAACTTTAGTTGAAAGATGGATTGAACGGTCTCCACAACAAATCTCTAGCTTCAAGCTTATTAGAGATTTATTGTTCTTCAAGTCTTTGAATATGAAGGCTTTTAGGTTGAAGTTCTTTGGGGCTTTAGAGGCTTGATCCGTTGAGTTTCAAGGATTTGAGATTTGTTGAAGTTTATGGAGGCTTTTTCAGCTTAATTCCAATAGAACTTGAAAGAACTTATTTGAATGTTCTTCGTGTGTTCTTGAGATAAAATTTCTTCAGAGCTTTGACGTCTTGAAAACTTCGTGTTGAAAATGAGAGGAGATGTCCTCTATTTATAGTGATTTTAGAGGATAAGCTCTACTATGAATTGATATGCTTGAAAGTATGTAGCAGACTTTTGATTGGTCCAAATTCTTCTTAAAGATAATTATCTCTATTTATCTTTGATAAAGATCATATTTTGATAAAGATAATAATCTACAAAGATAAATAATTATCTTTATATAATTTATTTTTATTTTATTTATTTATTTATTTTAATAAAGATAATTACCTATAAATTTTGAATAGGAAATTTATCTTTATCTTGTGGGCCAAATGACACATGGCAAATTTTGATATGTCAATGTGATATCAATTTGGATGACACATGTCATCATTTGATTTAATTAATTTAATGACATTAATTCAGAATTTGTCATTAAATTTTGATGTGGCATTTTATAATTGGCTTAAAATTTTGCCTCCTACACTCTCATAAACCTTTTTTGATATTAGTTTTTCCCATGCTAAGAGATTAGGTAATTTTGTTACTCATTACTTTACTAGACATGTTAGAGATTTAATGGTGTGAATAGAGTATGTTCCTCCACGGCTTAATGTTGTAATCTTAGCCAACTTGTCTGCTTTATCTTAATAAAAGTTACCGCCTTTTTCTAAAAAAAAAAAAAAAAAAAAACGAGAGAGAGTATCTTATACACCTGAGTGCTTGGTTAATGGTTGCAATTGATTACTAGTCTAAGAGTCCCCACTTGTAATTCAGATTTTTTTTTTGGGGGGGTAAATAAAAGGCAGAATAGCTCCTAGAGAATTTGCCTTTTCTATTTATAGCTTTTTCTAACAATTCTTGGATTTCTTTCCTGCAATATATCATCAATTATTTATTTATTTGAATGGGTCCTGCTTTAGTTGGTATATCTTTCTCATTGGAATCTTTTCATATGGTAATTCAAATTTATCATTTGTTACTAGATAAATTATTAAAATTTCAAAAATCATAATTATCTCTTAGGATTATCCAACACTTTTAATTACATTCTTTTCCTAAAATTTAAACCAATGAAATTTTGACATCTAATTAATTTAAAGAATAAAAAATAAATCTTATTAGGGTCCAATCAAAATTAACTGATCGTAATCACTTAGTTTAAGCTTTAAATTACAAGAATCTATATCAACCGTTAAATATTCATGTGGTTTAATCTTTACATCAGATGGTCCAATCGTTGCATCCAATTTGTCACTTTGATCATTGTAAAGTCCTGTGTATATTGGAATTAATTGCATGTTCTTTGAAGAATTCAAATGACAATTTTACACTTTAATGAGGTTGAATTATGATTTTTCTTTTGAGCAAGACTTAGGTACAATATTTAAGTGCTGTTCTTTAGGTTTTCATTTTAAGATTTTGCAATGTGGATTTTTTCTCATAGAAATGAAGTGTATTTTTTAGTTAAGTAGTCACATGACTGAATCTTAAGAGGTAAACTTAAGGAACAACACCTGATGTACTGTACCTAAATTTTATCTTTCGTCTTTAAAGGACCCACGTCTACATAATGAGGGGTCTACAAAGCCAATTGACCACTAAAAATATAAGCAAATTTTTTTTTTTTGGGGTCTGTTTCTAATAATATCAAATTCACTTTACCGATCTAATTTAAGTATTTATTGTAAAATGAAAATGACAAAATTTAGTTATAAAATTGATTGTATATAGTCTTAGAGTACACTCAATATTTTTTAATTGGGATGAATTTTGATAAATCCACTATTGAATTATATATTCTTCTTATATCCTCCATATTGCAAAATTTCTAGAAAATTAAATATCCATAGTTATGTTATTATTAAATTGTTAAAATTAAAAGTTTTGTAATTTAAAATTATAGATAAAATATAAGTTTATAAATCATATAGTAAATAATATCTGTTTGACACAAACTTTGACATATATATTAAGATAATAAAAAACCATACAGTTCAACGATTAGATTTTTAAAATATATAATAAGATTACAACCAATTTTATAACTAAATTTTGTCCAAATGAAAATATAAGTGCAGCAGTGAGTGTTTGTTTTCGTTAATTCTGTCTAATAAAAACATTTATATATATATATATATATATAAAAAGAAATGTAATAGTAATAGTTGGTGCGTTGGTCAACGTGGAAGGCAGGTAAAGAAAAGCGCCAATATCTCACCCTAGTTTTCTTTATTCAGCTGCAAAACCTCCCTCTCTAATCAATGTGACCGCTTACTTCCCTCTCATTTCGCCTTCTCTCTCTCTCTCTGCATTGTGTTCATGTTCTCTTTGACCCACCCAAACCAACCCAGGTCGCTCAAACACTCCTCAGAAAACCAAATCATGCATGCATGCACCATGTTTCACGTTCAATGAAATCTGTCTCATCCATTTTTCATAGATCAAAAAGACACCCATTTTGAAGCTGTTTGTGATTTTTGAGATTGCAAAACATATATGTTTATCTGTATATCAATCTTCTGGGCAGTGGGGAATTGAATTTTGATGAGAGGCCAAAGTAGAAAAAGTAGCGAAAGTAAAAGAAGTAGAAAGCAGCATATGCATCTATGAAGACAGAGGCAGGGAAGTCTCCTCCACCGCATTACCGCCTGATGCAGTTTTCGGTTGAGCTTCGTCTTCTTCTCCGCTTTCTTTACAGATGGAATGGCAGATCCTGTTAGTTCTGCAAATCATGAGCGTGACGTTGAGCAAGTCAGTTCTCTCTTTTTCCCTTTATTAATTCTCTCTTTGTTTCCCCACAAAACTGCAGGATGTGTGATTTTCTCCAATCTAATGTTTCATGTAACATGGGTTTTGTGAAACGATAGTCCAAAGAGGTTTTTTTTGGAACAATGTACAAATCTTGTAGAATGGGGAAGAAGTATGTGCTCAAAGAGGTTTTAAATGAATCTCAAGACATATCTAGGTTCAAATCTTTAGATGTAATTAAACCTGCTCAATATGCACACACTCCATATAAAAAAGGGTAAAACTTAGGTAAATATTTTAGGTATGGTATATTAGATTTCCCGATTAAAAATAAATAAATATCTGGTTATATTTACCAATAAAATATTAAAAAAATGTTATCATTTCCAAATACTATTGATATTGAATTTGAATTTAATTGAGAAATCTAATGCATTATACTTAAAGATATTGTATCTAAGTTTTACCCTAAAAACAAATTGCAAAAAACCAATTCTGGAAAATTGAATTGTTACTTGGTGATATTACTATGGTAACGACTTTATGAAAGTATTAATAGACATAGTTAGAATAATTGTTAAATATTTAATTTCATTATCTTATAACAATTTAAATTTTTGAGAGAATTGGTAGCTAGTGGCCTTGAGACTCACACATAAAGGAAGAGTGTTAGAATAATGATTAAATAATTAAATTCTTTATTTCTTCACAATTTGAGCTTTTAAGAAAATTAGTAATTTATCAATATTTAATTTGGCAATCGAAGCAATGTTTGTTAAAGAAATCTTGGCGTTGAAGTAAAGTCAACAGGGAAGGATAAAGTTATGCAAAAGGCTTTTCTTCCAAAAAAATCGTTACCAAAAAAAAAAAAAAAACCCTTAAAAATTTTCTGTTGGCTTTTTGTAAAATTCGTTATTGTGTATAGCAATTTTGTCAAGTTATTATTATGTGAAGTGGATTGTTGTAGTAGAAAGCATAGAATTCTAGATGTAAGTGTTGCATATGTAGGAAAGATATGTATAATGAAACTATACTTTCCTAATAGTAATATAACACTGATCATGAGAAATCTCAGAATCACATGTTGTGTAATAGGGGATAAAGTAATTTTAACTCTGACTATGGAACCAGAGATGAAAAACACACCCAAAAGAAAAGAAAAAAATTCCTTAACTTTTAGTCAAACAAAAAAGTTAACAACTAGCACATATAATTAGAGGACAAATTGAAATGGAAGAACTACCATACAGAAATGAACAGCATCTATTACTTCTGTGTTGGATTAGCAAAGGTGAACAAGACAGATAGTATTAACTAATTGACAAAATTCTTGATAAAATGATACATAGTTATATTCACTGAAGTATTAAAGCCCAAAAAAACAAAAAGGTTCACTGAAAGTATCCATTCAGGAACTCTTTACTCTGAGCGAATCTGATGCTTCAGTATTATACGAGCCTGCTGTTTCACTAGTTATTTCTTGTTACATCCTTTACAAACCTTGGGATTGGGATATTTGAGTCCTTATCTTATTTTTAATCTTTTGATTTTCGTTTTCACCTGTTTTGAAGGCAATCATTGCTTTGAAAAAAGGTACACAGTTAATCAAGTATAGCCGACAAGGGAAGCCTAAGTTTTGCCCATTCAGAATTTCTGCGGTGAGTTATTCTCTATAAGTATGGATATTATTTCATCTTTTAAAATTCTTCAATCTAGACATGATGTGACATCCATGGATAGACCATTATCAGATGACAAGAAGAAAAAAAAATGATCCAGATTTGATTTTTTTAGAGAGATGACCCTTTTAATGAAGGCTAAAAAATATTTCATGCATCAGCAAGCAAGTGATATTTGCTTAATGATGAAGCAATTAGAATTTGTGCTTGCTGTAATTCTTAGTAATGTGTCATGTTTGTTGGATACTATATGTATGCAGAAAAAAAGTAGGATTTCTCAATTTGGATGCCATACGGATTTGATGCCAAAAAATAATTGCTTGCTTTATAATGCTCTCAGGGTCAATTTTCATGTAGTCTTATCCAGTAACTGTTTCCTTAGAAGTTCCTATTAATTTATAGATTTGGACTATAATTTCACCCATGTTGAGGGTTCTCCTTTTATTTGTTGTTGGTTTCATATACTCAACTTTAAAATCAGGCAGCATATGTGAACTATCCATAATTTACTAATGAACTGAATTTGAATGATTTAAGTTATAGTGAAACATGTATTTATGTATATCTTTGGTGGGGTTAAACACATACATATGCATTTGTGATGCAAGCGAATTTGAATTCCAAACTTGCTCAGCTATTATGTTCTATATGCATCAGATTTATCTTCTCCACTTTGGATAGTTATGATATCTCAAGCGTATGAATGATTTCAAATTTAGTTGTATAAACAGGATGAAACGACACTGATCTGGTTCTCACGTGGAGGAGAAAGAAATCTGAAATTATCTTCCATCTCACGGATTGTCCCTGGACAGAGAACTGTGAGTTAAGATTCAATATAAGTCCACGATTGATGGAACCATCACTTTTTTACTAATAGGTGAAGGATTTTGTTTCCTAAAGTTGGCAGGAAATAACTTGTATTTGCAATTCTTTTACAGGCTGTTTTTAGACGATATTTGCGTCCTGAAAAGGATTACTTATCATTTTCACTTCTATATAACAACGGTGAACGATCACTTGATTTGGTTAGTAAAGATCAATTATTCTTCCTAATTTATTTTATTTCAGCTTGATGAGAAGTTTGAATCCCGTGCCTGCACTTGACTTTTCAATTTATAGATCTGCAAGGACAAAGCTGAGGCAGAGGTATGGTTTGCAGGACTTAAAGCATTAATTTCTTCTGGAAAACAGAATATTAGACGTACTAGAAGTGATATTTCTGATGTGAGTTCTCATTCAACACATCTATTTATGATATTAATTTGTTTTTCTTCAATTTGAATGCTTTGTAGGTTCTTTCTTTCTTTCTTTTTATCTTTCTTTCGAAGTCTAATATACTAGGGAGATATGCAGGCCTTGCACTTAATATTAATGTTGATCTTGTAACTAGTCTGCCAAACAATAGAAGAATTGACCCCAGCATCTTGCCTTGAGAATGATTAGTGAACAGTGCCTTCAAAATTTATTGGTGAAAAATCTTTTTTTAAAGGGATGTTAATGTCTGAGTTGAATCAAAGGGGAGTTGTAGCAATTGCACAAAACCTTGAGAGAGGTTAAATGTAATTTTTTTTTTTCTAATTAAAAAAGTGAAAATTAGCTTGAAATTGACTCTATTTGGTATTCCATGTCAATTTAACTAGGTATAAAATACAGGGTTATACAAGTTATATTAGATATTGGCTGGGGACATTAAATTTAGTTTGATGATTTCTTTCACATAAACTTGCATTTTAAAGCAATTTCAGAAACACATTGTTGGCTCAGCTATTTTGAACTTTTTTTTTTTTGGTGGCGATATATTCTTAGAGCATCTAACCTAGCCACTTCTTTCTGTTTAAGACACATGAAGGTGGTAGCTTTACTCAGAATGGTCGTCCTTTTGGTGCAACTCTAGAATTCACTTCAAGTATTTCCCGAAGCAGGGCGTCTCTTGATTCGAATTCTCGTGAATCTACATTTAGTTCAAAAAGCTCAGATGTGGGGTCAAAACGTGCAAATATGCAACTAAGAACAAGTACTGGAGATGGTGTCCGTATTAGTGTTTCAAGCACTCCTAGCTGTTCTAGTGGAGGATCTGGACCAGATGACATAGAATCGTTGGGTGATGTTTATGTGTGGGGAGAGGTTTGGAGTGATGGGATTTTTCCTGATGGCTCTGTGAGCCCAAATCCTATTAAAACTGATGTGCTGATTCCTAGGCCCTTGGAGACAAATGTTGTTCTCGATGTTCATCAGATTTCTTGTGGTGTGCGGCATGTTGCTCTTGTAACAAGGCAAGGTGAGGTTTTTACCTGGGGGGAGGAATCTGGGGGAAGACTTGGTCATGGGATTGATAAAGACTTTAGCCACCCTCGTCTTGTTGAGTTCCTAGCAGTTACTAATATAGATTTTGTTGCCTGTGGAGAGTTCCATACATGTGCTGTATCTACATCAGGTGATTTATTTACTTGGGGTGATGGTACCCATAATTCTGGACTTCTTGGTCATGGCACAGATGTTAGTCATTGGATACCTAAAAGGATTGCTGGTCCTTTAGAAGGACTTCAGGTTTTATCTGTTGCATGTGGCACTTGGCATTCAGCATTGGCAACTTCCAATGGAAAAATGTTCACTTTTGGTGATGGAACATATGGTGTTTTGGGACATGGAGATCGCGAGAGTGTTCCATATCCCAAGGAGGTACAATCACTGAGTGGACTGAAGACTATTAAGGTTGCATGTGGAGTATGGCATACTGCAGCCATTGTAGAGGTCATGAGTCAATCTGGTGCAAATGTTTCATCTAGAAAGTTATTCACCTGGGGTGATGGTGACAAACATCGTTTGGGCCATGGAAACAAGGATGCTTATCTTCTTCCCACCTGTGTCTCTTCACTTATTGACTATAACTTCCACCAGCTGGCTTGTGGACACACACTAACTATTGCCCTTACAACATCAGGTCATGTTTTTACCATGGGTGGCACTGCATATGGTCAGCTAGGCAATCCATTATCTGATGGAAAGGTACCTTGCTTGGTACAAGATAAACTAGTAGGTGAATTTGTTGAAGAAATATCTTGTGGGGCCTATCATGTTGCTGTCCTGACATCTAGAAGTGAAGTATACACTTGGGGGAGAGGCGCCAATGGAAGATTGGGACATGGAGACATAGAAGATCGGAAATCTCCAACACTAGTTGAAGCTTTAAAAGATAGACATGTAAAAAATATCTACTGTGGCTCAAATTTTACTTCAAGTATATGCATCCATAAATGGGTCTCTGGAGCAGACCAATCAGTTTGCTCTGGCTGTAGGCAAGCATTTGGTTTTACTAGAAAGAGACACAACTGTTATAATTGTGGACTGGTGCATTGCCATGCTTGTAGTTCCAGAAAAGCATTGAAAGCAGCATTGGCTCCAACTCCTGGCAAACCCCATCGTGTATGTGATGCTTGCTTTGTAAAACTTAAAGCAGCTGAGGCTGGTAACGCTTCTAATGTAAGTAGAAAAATTACAGCCCCTCGTCATTCAATAGATAGCAGCAGGGAAAGATTTGATGGTAGAGAAGTAAGGTCTTCAAGAATTTTGCTGTCTCCCACTTCAGAACCAGTCAAATACCTTGAGATCAATTCAGGAAAGCATGGTTCCAGATCTTTATCTCCTTCTATAGTCCGGACTTCCCAAGTTCCATCACTTTTACCACTGAAAGATATTGCATTTCCAAGTTCGTTAAGTGCTCTTCAAAATGCTTTCAGGCCTGTTCTACCATCATCACCTCGTTCTTCTCTAAACTCAAGACCTGCTTCACCGTACTCTAGGAGACCAAGCCCTCCACCCTCAGCCACTCCTGCATTTTCTAGGAGTCTTATTGATAGTCTCAGGAAGACAAATGACCTCCTGAATCAAGAATTATCAAAGTTGCAGAACCAAGTACTAATCATGCGCCTTCTGTAAACATTATGTTCTTTGATGCATCTTTCTATTAATTTTTTGTCTTGTAATTGAAAAACGTGAAGCTGTTGCTCAGAAATAACTAATTCATTGTTTTTCTTCTCTCCTTCACTTCAGGTGAAAAGTTTGAAGCAGAAGTGTGAAGCTCAAGACTTGGAGCTTAAGAATTTAAATCAAAATGCTAAACGAGCTGCTTCAATTGCTGAGGAGGAATCTTCCAAAATTAGAGTAGCTAGAGAACTCATCAAGTCTGTTGCAGAACAGGTATTTTAATTACTAAATATCCAACTTTGTAAATGATATTGAGGGGTCTTTCATATATAAAGAATGTCCCCAGTGGTAGCACAATTGCTACATTAACAAAAATAATAAGGAAAATGATTTCCTATAGGATTGGGAATTGAAAATTACTGTAAATTTTTGTGAAACATTATAATCATGAATTTGGGATTCATCCAAGAAATCCTTTTCCCATTTCATAGTTAAGAGCTGATTGAGGCAGCCCACAGTGGCTGCTGTAATTCTCAACTGTAAACTAAATAATCTCAGCATGCAACAAATATGATCTGATGTTCCCACAGAAAATATTAGAACAATCATCAAATAGGTTCAATGTGCTCTGACACCAGTGTATATTACAACCTTTTCTTTACTCAGAATTTTTTAATCAATTTGGGATGTCAGATTAATTTCAAATACACCAAATGTGTACCTATTAGTGCTAACAAGTAATCATGTAATTAAACCAACACTATACAAATTGCTGATTAAAAAAATGTAAAGAATGCTTCAAAAAGCAAAAAAATAATTAATTAAAAGGTGCATTTGTTCTTTTTTTGGGGGGTAGGGGTTGACTACAAGTTCAGTTTTTCATTAAAACATACCTCATCATTTGAAAAATGTTAATCATTGATTTTTTTTTTTTTTTTTTGAAGTTATTTTTTTCAAACTCTATCTGACATCAAGAAATTATAAGAAACAGAATGATCAACGAATGATGTGGAACCTCCTAGCTCATTTGATTATCGTATGGACCACATCAAGGATTATTTGATAAAGTTTTATTTCTTTTTCTGGGCCAAATTATTTTGAAACGATTGAACTCCTAGTTTAGGCTAAATTATTATTTACTTGATTTTCTTTGGTAATAATCTGTTTAGATCCGGTCAGCTCTTTCATATTCCAAAATCAAAGTGGCATGAATCCCCTCTTATGACAGGAAATTTATGATAATGATTTAGTTATTAGTGAATCATGCTAATTAGACTGTGTTCATGCTGCAATTCTTGACCAGCTAAAGGAAGTAACAGAGAAGCTGCCTCCAGAGGTTTCAGACAGTGGAACTTTAAACACCATGCATTCTCAAGTTGAAGCTTTTCTACACACAACTGCAACATCTCATCATTCTTCTCTCACAGTCCTTGAGTCTCTTAAAGTGAAAGACAAAAGGGCGCACGGTCATGTAGATGTTGCAAGGGTTACGGACTTGTCTCAGAATGGGAGAAATTCTCTTCAGGAGAGTAATAGATCATCTGGTTCTAATACAAGAGGTGCTGTATCTCATCATAGCGCAGAGCATGGCTCAATATCAGATGAATCTTCTACAATGAGGAATGGAAAGAAAGAGGTTATTGAACAATTTGAGCCTGGTGTTTATGTTACTGTCATTCTACTTCAAAACGGTACAAAAATATTCAAGCGAGTGAGATTCAGGTACTTGAGTAAATATTTATCTAAATTAAAGTAGAAAATTCACTTTTACATAGAATGTGTGCGCGTGCGTGCATGCATGTGCACATGTGTATGCATGTACAGTTCTCAAAATTTTTTTTTTTCAGCATGTGAGTGTGTGTGTGTGTGTACTGTCCACTGCATGTAAGCTAACCATCCAAAAGTAAAAATTATATTCAACATGTTTTTCTGTCATGCGGATATGGTTGGCATGTATGAGGCTCTCGATTAAGCATAAAATTGTTTGCATTTGATATGGGTCTAATGCAGGCATAGCTCCATTCAGTTGGTATTGCTTGTATTTGTCTGTTCCCGTGTGTTTCCACCATTTCTAATTAGTAAATTATTGTTGATAATTTAATGCAACTCAATTAGCTCAATAATCTTTCATGCAACATTTCTTGTTTATGTCACTTCACTACATCTGCATCCTCAATTTCTCCAGTAAACGAAAGTTTGACGAGCATCAGGCAGAAGATTGGTGGAGTAAAAACAAAGATAGAGTGCTTAAGAGATACAGTCCACCAACAGCAAGCCCTGCTTCAATAGGATCATCTAGCACTTCAGTGCCTGTTGATGAGGGATCACCTAGCACTTATGCACATCCTGCTGATGAAGGATCATTTAGCACTTCTGTTCCTGCTGATGAAGGATCATCTAGCACTTCAGCACCTGCCGATGAAACTCCAGCACCTATAGAGGAAAATAGTGAGGCATTGGCATCTTCCCAAACTTAATTTCATAGCTTAGTCTCTCCTGCCAATGCCGTGTAGAAAGTTTATGTATGTTGCGACCTGCTTTAGAATAGTGGCATTGACTATCCATTAGGTTTAAACATATGCTTGTTCAGAACAAATTAGGGAGGACTTCATTTCTGAAATTGGTACAAAAGAACAAACTCCTCATTCAAAGTGGAGAAAACAGGACCATGAAGATCATGCAATTTAGATTAAAAGCTTACCTGTTATTCTTTCATTCATTTTATTTTTCTAATCTTTTGTCTGCTGCGCTATTTTTGGCACTTGGTGATTACCATTGTCGTTGTACAGTAGGTGAATTTCCTAGGTTTTTACAATGCCATTGTTAAAGCCTGTTTGTGATGTTCTATCACCTGCACAGCACTGTGTATGTGTATGTGTACGTGTACGTGTACATCTTTGGGTCAGAAATCCACTTTGATGTTGGAAAGTGATCTTTTAATAAATCAGGCTGTTTCTCTTTGCCAAAAATGTTGCAGGTCCTATATGTCATATTGTGGGGTCAATGCAAGTATCTTTCACATTTGATGTGGCGCCAAGTGAAAGCTCAAATTTGTGTGAAAACACAAGAGCTTATTTAGACCCCCAAATTAAAAGTTACGACTAAATTGCTTTTACTTTAACTTATCTAAGTGCGGAACAAGAGTAAATGATACGCAATAAACCGATAACTACTCTAGTACATAAACATGAAAAACAAAAAATAAAAGTAAAGTACAAGAGTAAGGGAAGAGAGATGCAAACACAAGATAACACCACGATGTGTTATCAAAGAGGAAACCGAAAATCACAGTGAAAAACCTCTTTGTCGCCCTCTAAGTAATAAATCGATCCACTAGAAAATAAAGTTGGAGTACACGAATAACAAAAAACCCTCCAAGCCTATTCTACCCAATGTACTTGAGCCCTCCAAGTTCCTGTTACCAACTGACTTTGCCAAACCTTATTTTCTCTAGCTCTGTGGATCCCACAATATGCCCAATTGCATCCGCCAAGCCTCACCGGCTTCTTTTGGCAAATTTCCAATGCTACCCAGCTCCAAATCACTCTCTACACTCTGAAAATGTGTGGGTTGTGTTTGAGTACAAATCTCCTCTCAAAGTATGTTAATGGGAGAGGGAAGGAGAAGAGATTAGAATGATTTCTCACTAAAAATGAGTAGCTCTCTCTCTAAAAAACGGGTGTGTGTGTTGTAGAAAACCTATCTATGGTTTTTTTTCTCTGAATAGTCTCCTTTACTTTTGTGAATAATGAGAGTATATGTAGTATGGGTGAAGGGTAAGAAAGTCACATTTAAAAATCCTCCAAGCAAAATATTTTGTGACTACCTTGCAAAAAGGTCTTACTCGTGAGACACTCGCAAAACTAACAGTCTGGCACGACTCTTCAGCTTCCAATTATGTGCTTCTCACGTGGCTACTTCGCGGGTTAGTTTTTCACGAAATCCACTTGATCTTCAATTAAGCTTGAATGAGAGTATATATAGTATGGGTGAAAGGTAAGAAAGTCACATTTAAAAATCTTCCAAACAAAATATTTCGCGACTACCTCGCAAAAAGGCCTTACCCGTGAGACACTCGCGAAACTAATAGTCTGGCACGACTCTTCAGCTTCCAATCATGTGCTTCTCACGTGGCTACTTCGTGGGTTAGCTTCTCACGAAATCCACTTGATCTTCAATTAAACTTGAGTTTTCACCAACTTAATACCAAACCTAATACAATAAAATCCCACAAAAATACAAGGAAACAAATTTATACAATTACAACACGTTTGTCATAGAATAAGCCAATATTAATGTTATGATAAAAATCATAACTTAACACCAAGACTTCTTGTTGTCACTGAATAATATATTGAAGCTCTTGAGGTGTGGTGAATTATCAGAGAGTTTGATCACCATACTATCACTGTTACTATACATGGCACCTTCAGTTTTTTTTTTTTTTTGAACGTTAAAATAAATTACCATATCTGTAAACAAATTGACTCTCAAAAATTAAAGGAAAATATCTGACAATGTATTTCACATCAATAAATAAATAAAAAATACAATGTAAAAAAAAGCTTTAACTTAGTAATTATAGTTTATCTCAAGAAGTGTATGTAGACATTAACCAAAAAATAATAATATATGTGTATGTAGAGTGTAGCCAGATTCAGAAATTATATATATATTTTTAAATTTAGAATTCAGATTCTTAGGAGGTGTTTGGTAGAGTAGATTGAAATGTGATTTTTGTAGTTTTTTGAACTAAATGTGGGTAAAAAGATGTATGAAAATGTGTGTAATGTTGTTTAAAATGTGAAAATGTGAGTTTGAGATTGGGTACAAACAGGCCGTTAAATTTCTATTGTTATGTAAAAGTAAAAAATTCTCATTATTTTTTTTTTTTTTGATGAAAATCCTCATAAACTTCATTCATAAACTAGGACAAATGTCCATTGACAGTACGTCAGACATTAGCTGGTCTGAAATAAAAGGGGGAGAGTCCTCCACCTATATTACACTTTCTAAAACTAACTTGGCTTCTTTAGCCATTGAATGTGCAGCTGTATTGCTGCTTCTTCTTGCATGTGAAATCTTCCAGTTGTCAAACTTCTTAAGCCACCAAGAGATACCTTCAATTACCTTTTGAATAGAGATTGCAGGGATGACACTTCCTTTAATAGCTTGAACTACTGCCAATGAGTCGCCTTCTACTACAATGTTCTTTAGGCCCAGATCCCACGCAAACAAAATGCCTGCCTCCAATGCCTTTGCTTCAGCTTCAATTGCTCCCATTGGTCTGCTGATTTTCTTGCTCATCGCCCCCATCACCTCTCCTTGAGCATTTCTAATAACCACCCCCACGTCAATACTCCCTAGCTCTTTGAATACCGCCCCGTCCACATTAACTTTATACCAGTTTGGTGGAGGCGGAGACCATCTCTGTGGGGGTTGATTGAGTTTAGGACTTGTACAGGGCATTCCGCCTTTGCGTGCTTCCACTAAAATTCTCTGCTAGATCATACTACGTACTCAACCACTAAAACCAAAACTTGTACACCCAAATCCTAACTGAAGATTTAGAAAACTGTAAATATCCAACATATATAGTTTAAGAAGGATAAGTTATCTTGCAGCTGTAGCCATCAACCATTTGCAATAATGCCATATTCATGGGTTTGGACTTTGGTGATCAAGTAGAAAGAACCAGTTTCAAACTCTAAGCAACACATAAAAGTGCAGCAGTAATGCTACACATATTTGTTAGATTTAGATTTAACAAATTTCATGACGTGTATTTTGCTTGAGTTGTAAAAATCAAATCACAAGATCAAGATCAAGTGTCCAAGAATTCTCAAGAATCTCAACTCACCTCTCAACACAACATATACCCTCGACTGAGGCTTGTTCGATCAAGAATTGGGTAATTGAGAATTCTGACGTGTATTACTAACTGAAAAGTTGGTTGTGTGTGTTATTCAAAGGGACTATTGAGGCAAATTTTTTTAGAGTTATTCAAAGAGAACATCAAAACCTATACCTAGAAAAGATATTCTACGGTGGTGTCATAGGGATTAAGAAACTCTCAAACTCAACGGTTACTTAACCCTACTTTGAAATGAAGGTTCTGGGCAATCTTAGTTAGTTACTTTCTTGATCTTGAGGTGACTACTTCTGATGAGGACTACTATCTCTCTCAAGCAAAATGACTTAAATCTTAGCCCGCATGTGGATCTATTGATTTTAAAATTTCTAACACTTCTTGACTTCAATGTCAAGCTTTATATCACTAGTGCCAAGACTCTTCATGATACTACTCTCTATAGCCAAATATTTAGGGGTCTAGTCCTAACATTTTTAATGTTGTACACCTCGTTAGTCAGTTTATGTCGGCCCCACGCTCTGTTCACTTTACTGTTGTTCTCCACACCTTATGCTATTTGAAAATTGAAAGGCACAACTTTTTAAGGGCTTTTCTTTTCTTCCACCAATGATTTGGTCTTACATGCCTATTCTGATGTTAATCGCACAAGAGACCCATTAACCGTCCTACAATTACTGGGTATTGTTTCTTATTATAGCCGGGATGCTTTAGAGTCTACTTGGCCAAGGTTTTTTCATTATTCAATTTTCATCATTCATCATTCATAACTCATCACTCATCACTCAATTTTTTACACTCGTTTGGCATTATCATCCAATTTTCATCACTCAATATTTTTCATATTATTTGTGGGTCCCATACCTAAGGCCGGTGCAACTTTTTCTCTTTTTCTTTTCTTTTTTTTTTGGTTTTCAGTACCCAAACTCATCAAAGCTAAAAATAAAAAAATAAAAAAACCAGAAATGAAGACCGAACAAGTGAAAAAAAAAAGTTAAAAGATGGTCAAAAGTTGCGACTGTGGGTCCTTTATGTGTATTTAATTACAATATTGCCATTGAGTTATGAGTTATGGAAACTGAAAACAACCAAAGGCTATTTTCAGTTTCCATAACTCATAACTCAAAAATCAGAGAATTGAGTGATGGAAACAGAATTATCGTTTGGCCAAACAACCTTTTTGTTATGAGTCCCATCATTTTTGAGTTATGAGTTATGGAAACTGAAAATTGAGTTATCAAAATATTGAATCCAAACAGGCTCTTAATTTCTTTGCAAAGTAAGAAGCAAACTGTTATGGTTGAATATCGTGCTTCGGTTGACACCATTGTTAAACTCATTTGGTTGCACTCTCTTCTCAAGGACAAGAGCATCTCTATTTCTATTGGCATATTGATTTATTGTGCTATTCAGATTACTCATAACAATATCTTTTAAGTTCAGGCCAAACAAATTGAGATTAAATGTCATTTCATTCATCACCATCTTTTCATGGTCCCCTCCAACCTCAATTTATGTCTTCCGAGGAACAACTTGATAAAATTCTCACCAAGACTCTTTCTCTTGGTTGCTTTCTAATGCTTCTATCCAAACTTAAGCTGGTCTTAGAGTGTCACCTTGAATTTGTGGGAGATGTTAGATATATTAGTAGTTGGGGGCTTAAACGTGTTACAAGAGCACTCACATCAATAGGTGTATAATAGCAAAAAATATAAAATTTACACAGTTTTACCTAAAAATGACCCACATCAATCAATGTGATGTGAGAGGATTTTGAAAAGTGAGTAGAATTGTGCACAAACCGATCGCCACTTCATCGAAAAATGAACTGAATGGTGCCAAATATGACGAGTGAAGATCTTGACTTGCTTCGATGCTAGTGTGGTGGATTTGTCGGAGACAAAATACAAAAATTGAAGCAAACCGAACCAATCCGACATTGATCACACTATATATTAAAACTCAGAAATACTCAATTTCACACACCAAACTCTCTCTCTTATAAAACTCACTAACCTAGAAAATTCATTACTCTCTCTCTCTCTCTCTCTCTCTCTCTCTCTCTCTCTCTCTCTCTCTCTCCAAACCCTAGTTGCCACCGCCAATTGATCTTTTCTCTCTACTCAAGATACATATCAAAACACAAAAAACTTACCCGTGATTGAAGCTTATGAGTGTAGTGGTGTTGAAGATCGGAGCTTAAGGAGAGAGAAAAGATCAATGGCGGACTGCATCGTGCACACCCCTAAAAGTGAGAATGTAAAATAGAAAATGTAGGTTCTTATACTAAAATAAACATGATTTTTTGCACAAGCAAATGTGAATGCTCTAAACCCAACATTTGTAAAGTCTAATGAGAAGATCAAGTTACTTAGTCTAGTAGGATTAGAATAAGGTTAGTTTAGTTTAGGTTCTCTATAAATACTCTCTATTGTATGGCAGTGAATAGTGATCAATTTAGTCTTACTCGCTTCCCAAAAACATGAACCATTTTACCATCTTGTAATAAGTGTTTGGTAATTCATAAAATTGTAAAATAGAATTAAATGGAAAAGATTGTGGGTTTTTTTTTTTTTTTTTTCTATTATATTTTGAATTTATAAAATAAAGGATGAAAAGGAAAAAAGTGTGTATTTAGTATTTCCTTAAAATACCTATAAATATTCTTTTTTTTTAAAAGGAATATAATGATTAAAATATAAAATGAATTGAATGAAATTTTTTATTAAAAAATTTGTGTTTTTTTTTAGTATGAATTTTTTTAAAAATTGGAAAGCAAATAAAGATTTGATATTTTCTTTTATTTTATTAAAGGAATTATCTCTCTCTCTCTCTCTCTCTCTCTCTCTCTCTCTCTCTCTCTCTCTCTCTCTTAAGGAATTGAAATTCTTAGATGGAAATAGGACAGGATGAATATTCATTTAAGGGTTTCCTACTAAACTCATAAACATGATAGCATATAAATATTGCAACAACAAAAATTTTCCATTCCATTTTCCTTTCCAAAGAATCAATATATTCTACTCCATTCCATTCCCCCCCTCCCCCCCCCTTATTTTCTATTATATTTTTATTTCTATTAGATCTAGCAAATGAATTGGGTCTATTGGATTTGAGTTCAACCAGACTAGGTTTGTGTTAGATAGGGTTTAGGTCATAAGCAGATGTCATAAACAAGTTATGAAACCTATTACCCTAACTCGATCTTTTACGGGTCGAAACAACTTAGTATGACCAATATTTTTTTTACATGAAAAAATGATAATATAAAATAAAATAAAAACTTAACCGTATTATCTTTGTCTTCCTTTTAATACAAAAGAACAAATAAACAAAAATATTTAAAAATAAATGTTAAATAATACATAAAATTTTAAATTTACATAGTCCAAACAATACGTTAAATACTTAAGGTTATGCAGTCCTAATTTGTTCACTAATCTTATCACCACCACAAAAAAGAACATAAATAGAAAAATTAGATGTGGACCATATCGCATTATCAACCTCGTTAGGCGCATCTGTTGTGTGTAAATTATAAATAAAGTCAAAATACCTACAAAGATATAAAATATGTAGTGTGTGTTTGACATTAGCTTATTTGACTTTTTATTGATTTTTATTTTTTTTTTCTAAAAGTAAGTTAAACTATACTTGTACTTTAAAAAAAAGTAAGAAAAAGTAAAAGCTCATCTAAAAAATTGGACACAAACTGACAATTAAATTTTGTTTTAAAAAAATAACATGTTAGGTAAAAAATTAGATGTGGACCATATCGCATTATCAACCTCGTTAGGTGCATCTGTTGTATGTAAATTATAAATAAAGTCAAAATACCTACAAAAATATAAAATATGTAGTGTGCGTTTGACATTAGCTTATTTGACTTTTTACTGATTTTTTTTTTTTTTTTTCTAAAAATAAGTTAAACTATAACTTGTACTTAAAAAAAAAAGTAAGAAAAAGTAAAATTTTAAAAAATTGTACTTTAGCCCAAAAAAAAAAGTAAAAGCTCATCTAAAAAATTGGACACAAACTGACAATTAAATTTTGTTTTAAAAAAATAACATGTTAGGTAAAAAATTAGATGTGGATCATATTGCATTATCAACCTCGTTAGGTGCATCTGTTGTATGTAAATTATAAATAAAGTCAAAATACCTACAAAGATATAAAATATATAATGTGCGTTTGACATTAGCTTATTTGACTTTTTATTGATTTTTTTTTCTCTTAAAATAAGTTAAACTATACTTGTACTAAAAAAAAAAAAAAAAAAGAGTAAGAAAAAGTAAGATTTAAAAAAATGTACTTTAGCCAAAAAAAAAAAAAAAAAGTAAAAGCTCATCTCAAAAATTGGACACAAACTGACAAATAAATTTTTTTTTTTTAAAAATAACATGTTAGGTAAAAAATTAAATAATTATTAGGATCGAATTGCATTTCTATCAACTCAATTGCAGTATTAGATCCAACAAAGTAAATATTCATATTTGAGAATTACACCTCAAGTTGGCTAGTTATTTTGTCAAAATTTTCGACTATGAATTTTTAATATAATATTAGAATACAATGAAAATGAGCTAATAAATAACTAAAATTTTGTAACTATAGCTATTTTATCACATAATTTAGAAATGTAGATTACTCTGCTATTAAAAAAAAAACCTCAAAATGAGAAGTTCGTGAATCAACTTGTGTGGTTTACATTAGTTCAGGTCCGAGTTAATCCCTTTTTTTTACGGGTCCCAAAATTTATGACTCATACCCATCTTTTTTTTTTTTTTTTTTTGGAGCAAATTAATAGATTTTACTTCAATTTTGCTAATAAATTTTAGTAGTGCGTCCATTTTAATATTATATTATAAAGATATTTAAATAAATATATAATAAGTTATAATTAGTGCAACACTTAAATAGGAGAGAAGATTTTTTTTTTTTTTTTTTTTGGTGAGAAGAAAGGAGAGAAGATTTGTATTCAATCATATTCCATTGATCCCTTGGGCAGATTTCTGTCCATATTTATAAATTATTCATTACAAGCTTTTTTTTTTTTTTTTTGGTTTCCTATCATATATCTTCAAAACTTTCAACAAAAAACTAATCACTATTCACGATGGATGAGCCCTAAAAAAATGAATCACTGATCCAAGAAGTTTTTTCAAAGTACAGATACCCGAACTCAAATTATGGACACATTACAAGCTAGTATTATGCCTTCTAAATTCATACATCTCTCAAAAGTCTCACCTAATAATTAATCCATGGGTCCTACTCCTAAGTCCTAACCCAACTTCCATGGTTATTACCTTGATTAGTTTCTTTCTAATCACGCAATTTCTGACGTGTCACCACAGTTTCTTTGGCCAACGGTACCTCTCCCAACTCCTGAATTCAATTCCAAAAATTTCTAAAATAAAATTAAAAAATAAAAAGAAAAAAGACTTTATACACTGAGAGATTTTTCTTTGTCCTTGCCTCTTTGACTCTCTCAAACTCTTATCTGCTAAGCAATCAAAGATTTAAACCCAATTTTTCCTTAAAAAAAACCCAATTATTATTTTTTATTACTTTGTAATAATTTAATACCAAAGAAAAATACATACATAGATAGTATCTATATTTTTGTAATTCTATATTTAGGATTGGATTTTGGAGCAATCTCTTCGGTTAAAGTGTTGTAAGTAAACACCCTTTGTTCCTATTTATTAAATTTCCCTTAATAAAGCTCTCCCCTCTTACGATCTGTATATATTTATTCCAGGAAAAACAAATTCTTTCAAAAAACACAAAAAGTTACAAACTTTCCTGGAAAATGGGTCAACAACAATCCAAGGATGAGTTGCTTTACCAGCAGGTGAGTTATGGCAACGCAGAGGGAATCAAATCTCTTCGCAGAGAAGGTGCAAGCCTTGAGGTAATACTATTATTATTATTTGTTAATCACTATTTTCTCCATCAAATCAATCTGACTTTTTTTCAATTTTATTTAATATGAGTTTCCTGTGATTGCAGTGGGTTGATAGAGAGGGAAAAACCCCATTGATTGTTGCGTGTATGAACTCGGAGCTTTATAATGTTGCTAAAACTTTGATAGAGCTCGGTGCCAATGTCAACGCGTATAAGCCAGGTGAATTTTTTTTTTAAATTAGTTTTTGGGATCTGGGTTTTATTTTATTTCATTTATTATTGGTAGAAATGATACAAGTTGATTACTTTTTGTTCTGGGGTTTAGTTGTTTTTTGCTAAACTTGTGAAATTAAGAGAATTATGCTTAAAAGTTGGTAAGGTGAAGTGCCAAGAGAGTCTTGTAACTCAGTGGTATTGGCTGGTCTGCTTTACGAGGAAAATCAGGATTCGAATTCGAGTCCTGAATTCCCCTTCCCCCATTTGTTGTAACGATTGAATTATTTTAAAAAATAAATAAATAAGGAAAGCTAAGGTGAAGTTGGATTTTGGGTTTGAAACAACTATGTCCACTTTGTGTGATGACTGATAAGTGATACCCACTAAACAAACATTAAGAAGAAAACAGAGCCTTGGATGTTGCATTCTCTTCTGTTACTTTATTTAATACACGACACACTATTTGGCTAAACATGGTTGGTTTTTTTTTTTTAATGTTTAATGCTTAAGTTATGTGCAGAAACTCCTCTTTAGTACTTAATAGGTCATGCTTGCTTTTGTTAATTAGTATTTTTATATGTGCACTTGATTCATCTTGGATTCACTTCATCTGTCATTTTGTTTTAATGTGTTTTAGGCCGTCATGCTGGGACTGCTTTACATCATGCAGCTAAAAGAGGCCTTGAAAATACTGTGAAGTTACTACTTTCACATGGAGGTGTGCTGTACTACATTCGAATTAGCAAAGATTTTTTTTTTGTTGTAATATCAGTTGATTTTAAATCTTATAGTACAGTGAAAAATATCATTTTTATGGCCATTTTCAGTACATTAATTGATGATTTTGCTGTCATAAATTTCAGCGAATGCATTGTTAATGAATGATGATTGTCATACTGCTCTTGATGTTGCTAGAGTGAAGGGGCACAGCAGTGTTGTTCGTGCTATTGAGGTATACTAAAATTATACTGTATTTTCATCCTAATATTATACAAATTCTAGTGTTTGTCAAGAATTTTCCTTTCCTTTCCTTATCTTTAAGGCTTAAGCATCTTTTTTCTTGTTTTGTAGAGTCATATTTGTTTATTCTCTGGTTGGCTGCGGGAGTTTTATGGACCAGGTTTTCTTGAAATACTGGCGCCTGTGTTAGTCACAAGAAAAGTGTAGGTTTTGTGGGATATCCTGTTTGCTTATTTTTGTTTATCCATTTTCACTTATGCCCCCCCACCCCACACGCACACACACACACACACAAAAAGAAGCAAGTTGTCTTGGCTTTGTAATAGAGCCAAATGGCTAGGCTTTCATTGATGCAATTTGCAATTTACCCCCTTTCTTTATTGAGGAATTATTATTACATTTTTTGCAGTTGGGTTGTTGTTCTACCCTGTGGTGCTCGTAAACCTACAAAGCCTTTCAAGTTGGAGCTTGCCATATACCCTAGTATGCAGGTATAACAAAATTTTGCCAGAGAATTTGATTCATATAAGATGTAGTTTCTATATTTTTATACTTTTTTGACTTATGGCTCTGTTTAAGCTCTCTTATTGGGATGCTTATAAATGTAAATAACTTCTTAAGCTCTGGATCAAGTCTACTTAATGCTTTTGAACTTTAATAGTCACCTTCAGATTCATATTTGTCTTTTGTAAGTGCATTCCTCATTCCAATTAATATTGATTTATGTGTTTAGGCTTACAAATAGTTTTTCAAGTTCAATGTGGTTATTTTTAAAGATTTGCAGTATTAAATGCTTGGCGTTTGTTTTTCCCACTTTCCCTAGGATTTCAATTTTAAAAGTTTTTATATTCTTGTTCTTGGTTTCTTTTTGTTTGTGCATATATATCATTGAAGAGTTTCCCTTGGCATCAATCTATCCAACTTAGAAATTTGGATCAAGATTGATGCACTTTGTAAAGATCATATCTCAGTGCCAACCCTACTCTCAAATGTGCTATCACTTCTTGGTCTTCTATTTGTTCAATCAAATTGCAAATTTGCAAGGTCTTCCCCATCTTATGGGCATTTCTCTCACGAGTGAATCATGCCTGTATCATTCTCATGCTATAGCTATCCCCCCAAGGTACTCTAGCCTAAAGTTGGTGAAAGCACAAAAGCCTTCTGGATTGTAGGCACATGCCTGATTGAAGTAAAGCACACATTTTTTAAAAAAAGTAATAAATTTGAAAATAATTATTAATGGACTATTCAATAAAGTTATCAACTAATCTTATGAAATTTAGATATAGAATGTTATATAATTCTCTTGTACTTTACTAAATATACACACCAAGAATCAGCCTCCCAAAAATTAGAGGTAAGGTTACCTATCAAGTACCTCTCTCAGGCCTCATAGAAGCAGGAGTCTTGTGCACTTAGTAGTTGTAAGACCTTACAGAATATATACAACTATGATATTTGATAGCCATGATCAAATGAAGCACTTGGTTGAGTCAAAATTTACCCATGAGGCTTTATAAATTAAAAATAAATAAATAAATAACAATACCCTTGAGGCTAAGATAAAAAAAGCTCCAGAATGGTAAGTAGGGACTTCTATGCCTACCATAAGCAACGCATTGCAATCCTAAAGCATATAATCATCTTCCTAATTAACCATAGGACAATCAGCATTTTCATTACAAGATTTGTAAGCCTCAACATTGTTCTCATGTACTTCATCTAAATAAATAACCTCTCCCTCATTAGTAGTATTTTGTCAACTTGAATCCGTTGCCTCCCTAGTGACCTCATCCTTGATCCCATGTTGAATCTTTCATCTTCAACTCTAGCAGCTTGCAACATTACTCCATGTTAAGTAATTATCATCAAACACAAGATCGTATTCAACACATTCATTGGATTCTTCTTTTCTTCTATTTTCCCGGTTAACCACGCATTGCTATAATTTTATATCTTTCAAAGAAATTGGACCGTTTGGTATTTGTACAATAAATCAAGGGCCCATACCAATATTATTAAGATCTAATGGTTAAATTTAATACGTGTAGTGTATTTAAACAAAGAAAAGCACAAAAAGGCATACTCCATGCTTATTAAAAAAGCACAAAAAAGCATGCTTTAGGTGTGCTTTGCTTTAAGCGTAAAAAGCTTCATGCTTTAAGAACAGTTTTACAAATACAACCCTGGGCCATGGTTCCTCCTGGGTTTCATCACTTTCGTAACTAACCTTGTTTTAATTAGCATGCTTTTATATCGATTTCCACTTTAAGCCCTGTGTTATTAGAATTATGAGATACCATGGTCTTTGTTCCATTTTATTGAGTTTAAAATGAAGCAAATATAGGTACTTAAAAAAAAAGAAAAAAAAAAAAAGATGAAGTAAATATAGTTTATGAGAGTATACCAACTATGGATCTTGTGTTAGCTTTCACAGTTCTAAAATATTATTTGTGTTTTTAAGCTGTACAGTAGATTACTGTACCTAATACCTGTTTGAATGGTAGATATTATGCACTTTGTTATGTTTTGTCTCTGTTGTTGACTAATTGATATTGATCGTTTTCTCATAGTACAATTGATGAATGAGCAGGATGCCCAACCCCGTACAGTTATTGCATTATGGAAAACCAATTTGGAAGAACCAAAGCTACACCAGTCTGATCCATCAGTGATAATTCAAGATACCTCAACCAGTAATTTCTCATTGCTGACCTTTTCCCTTAGGGATGTTTGATTTGATGTCACATACATGTCCTAGATCCATATCTTAATTGAATTTTATGTCCATGCATAGTCTCAAGAGGCAGGAGGCGGAGACGAAGTCTTTACACCTCCCAAGAGGTGAGGTGTAGGTCTCGAACACATAGGCGTAAGTATAATGGTTGTTAAATTGTTCAAACCTATACTGAAATCATGAAATTGAACAAAACATTTCATTTTTAAAATATTAACAGTAAGAGAATTAAGAAGCTAAAAAACATAAGATATTATGTATTTTCCAAATAGTGTTGTAGAAGTTGGGAGTAATATTAAACCCATACCGTTCTCCAGCCTCAATTCATATTAGTCTTGCTTGATAGCCAGGGTAAAAATTGAAGTTTTTGTGTATGTTGCTGTTATGATTGTGGATTAGCAGTTTAATTTCCTACATTGATATTAGAATGCTTCTGTTTCAGAAGCCCGCATTAAGCTTGCACCTGCAAATGAAAGTGACAAGCAACAACTTCAGAGGTTTTGTGATGCATGCAAGGGAATTTCCCAGGTATTATGCACGCTTCTTTTATAGATGTTATGCTTCCCTCTGATGTGCCAATAAAAGTAGAACTCATACATGATAATTACATGAGATTATGAGATGATTTTGTTGGAGAAAAAGTATTTATGACTTGACATCATCAAAATGATTATATTGCCACGAATTGAAAATCTTTATGTTAAGTTTAAATATGGAAGCACTCTTTCCATAATCTGTAAGTTTGATGCTTTCCTTCAGGAAAGTCACAATAGATAATTATTCAATATGTTTTTTAAAACCATTATAACCATAATGCGTAAGGGCGTGGTGGCTGTGATAAGTGATTGGAATATTCCAAGATGAGATCAGACACTATCTATTTTGTTTAATGTTTCTGCTTGCCAATTTAACGTGCATTTATTAATTGTCGCCCTAATGACATAAGACATGATGGAAGTAACCCAATATGAAATAGAATTAACCTAACTGTACATTGAGTTTTCTTCGCTGTTGTGTTCAACAACAATTATTTGGCTATATTATATTTAAATAATGGGTGAGTTGTTGGCCGATAAGTATCATACACTGTTGTGGCGTAGCTGATGGTGACAACTTGAAAAATTGCATAGTGGGCCATGTCTCTGGAAGTCCAGTAGTAATTGAGGCTGTTGTGGTGAAAATTTTACTGCAAATATAAGATACCATGAGAGAGAGAGTGAAGATAACCAAATTGGCCCTCATTATTATCTAGTTTCCCTTGCTTAAAATATAAAATAACATTAATCTGAAATTTGTGGAAAAGTGAGTGCCATTCAATGTGATAAAAGGACATTTATGCCCTATCATCTACCTTAAGCTAATTTTTCCCTGTTTAGGCTTTCTTTGGAATTCAATTTTAGCTCAGAACTAGCATAGTCTTTTTAATTGGCCTTTCATGATTCCTCGTATCTATTAACCCTTAACGATACCCTTACCAATACCCTAATATAAGTTGCTTTGTAGATTTCCTATTGTTAAAAATTACTGTTAAGAATTGAAATTTTAACATTTCTTCTTCAATTACTTGTTCTCTGTCACATGCAGATTATAAATAAATAACACAACATTTCATGGTCTAACAGCTCAAAGTTGAGCTTAGCTGTCTTGTTTACCTCCTTGCTGCAGACATAATTTGGCCAAATGTTGTAATGCCTGACATTTATATATTTGTATTTGTATGAATGTGTGTGTGTGTCTTTGAGGAATATATTTCTACCTGAGTTAAAGAATAGAAATATGGTCCTACAGTCAAGCCTGTAGCAACAGAATGGTTGCTGATATCTATATTCTTGCTTAGGAATGAGCCTCTAAAAGTACTAAACTGATTTTTCCCTCTCTATTCTCTGATGGTTAATATTTTAATTAATATAAAATTCAGAATATAAATGTTTTCATAATTTTCACATGGCTAGGAATTTCAAAATATTACTCAAAAATTTCTTTTAAAGATCAATGATATTTGCCTCATTGTTCAGGTACTTGAATGGTTGGGACATTTCTTTTTTCTTTTCTTTTTTCATGTTAATGAATGAATGTTTGGAAAATTGCAGGGAGTGCCTCCTGCATTTTTGCGTAATAATCAGACCCCAGTAGCCACTGCACCGCTATCTGCTGAAGATTTTGAAATGGCAATGGCTATCAATGCCTCAATCCAGTCTGTTATGCAGGAGAGACCACCTATTCTTGATGCTCACCCTAGCTCTGAAGCAAGTTCATCTGTTAGTTGGAATAACTCTGCGAACACTAGCAGTCATAGTGGTTTGGATGTACCAATAGCCCCTGCTCCAAACACAAGTAGTTCTAAGAGGACAGTGCATGAAACTGGCCCCGAAGGCAATTCAAGTCAGCAAAGCCAGAACCACGACATTGTTACTACCACTCAAACAAATCCCACCCCTGATTCTATCCCTTCAGCTCCACCAATTGCTGATGGGATTATAGAAGATGGTCCTATTCTCTACCCATCAATTGATATCAGTCCTGTTGATGTGTCATCCCCAATTATCGAGGATGCACCTGGTAAAGCAGGTGAAAGGAAAGAGGATGGGGGTGCATCATCATGCGTGATATGTTTAGATGCTCCAGTTGAGGGAGCATGCATTCCCTGTGGCCATATGGCTGGATGTATGTCTTGTTTGAACGAGATCAAAGAGAAGAAGTGGGGTTGCCCTGTTTGTCGTGCCAAGATTGACCAGGTTGTAAAGCTGTTTGTTGTTTGACTATTGAAGCAGAATGTGGAGAAGCTCTAAATGGTTGGTGGGTTTTGGACGCCTTAATTTTGTTTATGTATTTCTATAAACAAGAGCAGTTTCTTAATTTTGGGAACCTAACCCGAGGGTTTCTGAATATATTGTTGCCTTGCACTGTGCTGTTATAAATATCACTTACCTTCCTTGCACTTTTGGGGCTGTAAAAACCTTTTTACCTTATATATGTGTGTGTGTATATATTGGCCACCTAAACATTTTCTTAGCTGCATGAACTTTAGCCTAACTCTTTTATAATTTCTGAACTGTTTAGAGGCAACTCCCAAGAATTAAACAATATAGTGCTGCAACCTCTAGGTCTAAGGGGAGGTCAGTGACATCTCTTGAGCTCAGGGGCAAGGCTTAATATATTGACAAACCAAGATGTGGGATTCTAAGGTGAAAAAAAAAAAAAAAGTGATTTCATAGCTTTCAATTGTGCAGATGAAAAAGAAGTTACAGTTGGAGACAGATTAGCCTTCTGCAGTAATAATTACTGAGCTAGTCAGCTTGTTGTACTAGTAACAATACACTTGCAGTAGTACCAGTGAAATCTAGCATCAAGCAGGTGTGTTAAAGAGCATGATTGGGATACCCTTTTTTTTTTTTTTTTTTTTTTTTGAACTGCATGATTGGGATACATGAACATGAACAGAATTTGAAAAGTATAATATAGTTCTGTACAAGATTCTTGTGTTGTGTAATATATGCCATGGCCTAGTGTGAAAGTGAAACCATAAAGATTGAGATGTGTTCAGAACTGTTACATCGATTATAAATGTGTTACTGTGGAGCATCAATATTTTGTGGTGGTTTATTGCATCAACAACAACAAGAACGATAATGACAGGCACAGCTACCAGGAGAAGAAGCACGACCACGGCGAAGTCTATATCATAGGGGGGTCCCTAAAACTCTTTCTTTCTCCATTGCCATGCCTACTCTACGAGTTGGCACTTTTAATTAAAGCACAAAATTCAAAGCAACCACACCTTGCGTACCTTATAAAATAAAATTAAAAAAAAAAAAAAAGACCAAATTAACAAAGCCATGCTTTCTTTAATAAAAGCTTATATTGAGGCTCATGAATGTCGTTGTAGCTTCCCATCAATTTATGAACACTTTTCATTATTCCATCACTTACATATACTTTAGGTTTTATACTTTGTGTATGTTCATTAATCAAAACACAATAATCATTTTGCTTTCCAATAATTTCCTTTTAATCATATAATTTCAAATTATATATATATATACACATGCTTTTGATCAAAGCAATAATACTAGAAAACACTTATATGGCACAAGAATAAATATGTTTATTATTTTTAGCAATACTATGGGTACACCCAATATTACAATATGTTAATGTTATTCATTATAAGTGGTCGACTAAAAGTCAAGAGTGAGTAAAATGTGTCTACTTGCAATCAACTTCATCAATATGATTTTAGAATTATAAATTATTCAAATTTTTAAATGTGTATCCCATTCATTGGGATTATATTTTTGACTCATCGTTTAGTCATAGTTTTTTTTTTCCTCCCCCTTTTCCCATCTTTTTGTTTATTTAGCTTATTTAGTGTGTGCACGCTTAAGATTTTTCATTTTTAGTTAAAATCATATTTTATTCAATTTATCTTTTGAAGTCCAATAAACCAATGAAAATATCAAAATACCCTATCAAACAAGCACTAAGGGAGTATTCAATTTTCCGCTTAAATTTGGTTGCACATAGATCAGTAATGAAAAAAAAATAAAGAATAGAAAAGAATAAGGAAAAAGTAAACAAAATATGGAAAAATAAAGAAAAAAAATTTTATATTGCTCAACAACTATATCTAATTTATTCAATTTGCTAATAAGTATATATGCTTTTATCCGGTGCTGGGGCTAGCATTTGACTTCAAGATGATGAAACCTATAATTACATACGTCTCCATACACCTATAGACAAACATATTTTTATACAAATTTATGTATGATCACAATCACAAACATTATATATGCAATACCTAAGACCAATCTTTACAATGAATATTACGCTGTAATTTAATGTTAAATTTCTCATACAAGATAGCATATCCATTATATTGTATCTATCTGTTACTTTTTTTTTTAATCTATATAATTTTTGTGTTGT
Organism: Quercus lobata; assembly: GCF_001633185.2. NCBI lineage: Eukaryota > Viridiplantae > Streptophyta > Magnoliopsida > Fagales > Fagaceae > Quercus > Quercus lobata. The sequence continues at coordinate 18,147,974 of NC_044909.1, forward strand.
AATTTTTTCATAGTAAAAAATTTCACTTTTAATTTTCATATAATGATTTTGGTAATTACATAAACCTCAACTACAACTTATATAATTTTTTTTGTTAAACTCATAAAAATAATTAAACTTTTTTATACCATATAGTCATTGTGCGTCTAAAATTTTTGAGTTTAACTTGAAAAATATATATCAATTTGTGAATTTTATTATATAATTAGTTTCAAATTTTATTACTTATAGTTTTTTTTTTTAAATTAATAACTTACCACATAAATAATGAAGTCCTAACACTTTTGAAAGGTAACCATATATATATATATATATATATATATATATATATATATATATTTTTTTTTTTTTCTCTTGAATTAAAACCTTTGCCTTTTTCTTTCCTTTTCTAATTTTATATCCTTATTTTTCATTCATAACTTTTCAACCCTAACAAACATTGATATAAAGGGAAATATTTTCTTTATATTTTTCAATGAAACTTGATATATATATATATATATATATATAAACATAAAATAAAAATGAAAAAAGGTGGGCAAGTTTTGGGTGGGGCTAGGGGGCAATTACCCCTCCCCCCTCAACAACCTCGGTTCCGCCCTTACTTTTACCTTTATGTTTTGATGTGTGTGTTTAGAGAAATTGAGGTGGAAAGCATTAGTTATTTGACAAGAGTTTGAGGGTATATTGAAAAGGAAAAGTTAAATCAACCTCAACATCTCAAATAATTACTAAATCAACCTTAACTTCTCAAATAATTGTTCTTACTCTAGAAGCGATACTCTTTCTTTTCACATGGTAATGAGTCCCACTAACTAAATAATTGGTGGGATTTACTGTTCCTGTGAAAGGAGGGAATCTCTCTCTCTCTCTCTCTCTCTCTCTCTCAAGTTCAATTAGGGCCGACAAAAAAAAATGTAGGTCCCTTAAAAAGTTATCCTTCCACATCATCCCAATTTATTTTCTCGCTCATGTCAACTAAACACAGGAAACCTACTCTTTTGTCCTCCTCATCTTTCCCCTCCCTTCTCTTTCTTCCTATCTAAACATCAAGTTAATTCTATGAAAGAGATATTTGAGAAATGTTTTTATTAAATACATTAAATCACAAATCCATAAGTTTTCAGCTCATGCATCCCCCCTCACTGTATTTGAACCCAAAAAAAAAAAAAAAAAAAAACATTTTTTAGACAAAATTTTTGTAACATAGTGAGAATATATCCAAAAAAAAATTTATTAGGTAAGCCCGATGAGAAAACATTATTTTCCTAGAGCTTTCTCAAGATCTATCTAAACTTAAGGTCAACACAATACAGTTTAAAACCTAAGCCAATAATTTTTAGTAGAGTTTTTTTAAAAAAATTAAATTAAATATCAATTAAATAATATTTATTTAGTTTCCTATAGGACCCAAAAATATTGGGTCCTTTTTAGGAGTATAAGAAATAATGCAAAACACACATATTATTTTTCTTTTGAAAAAAAAAATCATCATCATCCTACAAATTACATTTGATACGATTCTGTAAGAAATAAAATAAAATAAGGGGCCTCGAGGATCCTTTCATTATATTTTGAGAGCATAGGGTGTCTTAGGCCTAGGCCTAAGTGGGCTAGGACTAAAGCTTTCACTGTGACTAAACTCTGGGAGAGTTTGTAAAAGGGAATCGAAAATTCTGACTGGGCATGCATCATGGCCCCGCTTTTCCTGCCTTGACTAGATTATTCAGTACTGACTATGTTGAAAATCAAAGTTATTTCACATCATATGATGAAAGAAATAATACATTAAAGAGTTAGTTCAAACACCTGATTAAACTTTCTTTTACCTTCAATGAATACAGTACATCGAGGTGTACAAAAATTCTTTTTTAGTTCATATATAACATATATCTACTGTCTACTGATCAACATGGTACCTGAGCACCACAACAAAGGAAATACTTCAAAGATCGCTGTTTGGGGTAGAATGGAGAGGACATTTTGATTCATTAAGTACTATGCATTAAAAAGTTCCATATATTTTATCAAAAAAAAAAAAAGTTACATATATAATAAAATATAAATAAAAAGACAAAAGGAGGAAAAGAAAGCAAACTGAAAACAACTTTGATTTGACTCAATTCAAACCTAAGCTGTTGCCTCTTAAGGCATACAGTAAAGATACATACCTATATATATAGCATTTGGTAACAAAATCCAAGGTAATGTCGGTGGGTTGTAGGGTACCCTAATAGCATGATTTGCACTTTCCATGTAATCTCTTATCAAGAGGTTGCTCTTTTTGAATGTCATCCTCGTACTATCAGCAATTTGCTGTGGCAGATGGTTACGTTTACTCAAACAGATTAAACTTTAAAGTCTGAGTAACTCAGGGAAAAAAAAAGTCCGAGTCAAATATTAATTGAGTGAAAAGGTAGATAAATAAATAAAGGATTTTGTTAACATGTGACTTAAGCGTACAAAATTTTCATTAATAATTTTTTTAATTTTTAAAAATAAATAACTTAAAATATGCCTTAAAACACACATTAATCAAATCCATAAATAAATAATCGCATGAATGAACTGGAATATATTGAAAAGCTAAACAGCAGCCACAGGGGCTGTGTAGTTACAAATCCGATTACAAAAAAGACCAGAAAGATCTTGCATTAGCAGTTGCTACAAACCACTGAAATTTCGTTTTAATACATTTAAAGAATGTACGTACATTTAATATATTGCAGGACCCACTGACCCAAAGTCACTAAAGTGGTGAAAACTTTTTACTGCACAGAAACATATTAGCCTCATAGCTAGGGAGGGAGGAGTCATTACCCTTTCATTGTCAACCACAAAAGCAGAACGATAAGTCGTTAGTTATAACTTATAGGGGGAGCCATTACTGCTTTCGTTGTCTACGCAGAGTTGCAGAATAGTCAATATATAGACATATAGTCATGCTTTTAGGTGTTACTGTTATTTGAGGATAAATATAGTCATATCTAGAAAAAAAAAGTTGTACGTAAATATAATTTCAAAAATAAGTCCCCCTTATTACTAATTAGTGTGTGTTTGGCAACCTATTATAGGCATAATATAATTTTAAAATAATTGAACCTATTAAAACTCAAAGTTTATTACTGCAATTGAAGACCTTTTTTTACTGTAAATTTTGTGTTCGAGTTCCCCAAGAACTTAAATAGCATCTTTATATGTAGTAATTTTATATTCTATCTCATCATAATAGATGGAACTCATGATATTTCATGAACGAAAATCATTTTAATAAACTAAAATAAATATACTCAACTTAAATTTTTTGAAAAAAATTAAGTTTATTTTGTTTTAGCAACTTGAATAGAATTTTTATATCAAGTAAATTTATACTCTCTCACAATAGATGGCAACTTACAATAACAAATGTGGGGAGTTCCACTAAAAAAAAATTTCAACAACATATTCTCGTGAGTACTTACAACCATACATCTCTCTATAAGAGAAATGAAAACTATTTGGTTTAGGGATTGGTTCTCACTCTCACATTTTACATTTTGACTCTCTCTGGCTCTCTCTTGCTCTTCCAAGAACTCTCTCTTTGCTTGTCTAACTCTCATTCCAACTCTCTCATATTTCCTTGAGAACTAATTAAGCTTCGGCCAAGCTTTTCTTCGTCAATAAATTCATTGTAGAAGAGTCAAATGAAACAAATTCACACCTACAACAAGCATTTGAACAAACTAAATAAATGTAGTCAACTTCAAAGTAATTCAAAAAAAAATGTTTTTATTTTGTTTTGATGAACCGTGTCATTTTATTAACTTTTATATGCTGTGCGATGGAGGGAATTTATTCATGACATATTTTTGTTCGGGGAAGAAAATTATAGCAATAATTTTGTTGAATGATTTTGAAGAAATCCCAACATTTTTTTTTTTTTTTTTTTGAAAACAAAATTATTGCCGAATTTCTTTTTGTTTACTCCTAAATTCATTCTGTGTTGTTTTTTCTTCTTCCATGGAATTGAGAAATATAAAGAATTTGGGAACTCTCTCTCTAAATAGAATGAGTGTTCTTTATTGATTGAATATGAGAATACAATGAATCTATACACTATAACTATCTATATATACAATCTATGGAAGCAAAGGAAAAATAACTAACTCCGTGAAGGAGGGAAAATTAGTTACAACAGTCCCAATCATCAAGCCACGTGTACAAGCTATAACTGCTGCTTATGTCATGCTTCTATCCACGTGGCAAGGCTCCTTCATACGTGTGAATAAAGTGTTCATGATAAGGAATTGATTCAATCACTTCTAATAGTTCTGGACTGATCCAATTTCTCTGAGTTTCAATTCCTTGAGTGCTGCCCTGTTCTCCATCTCTGTTCTTATATCTGCTAATGATTTGAGTGCATTCCTCCTTGCTTTTAACAAGAAATCTATTAATGGAAGAACTAATTTGTTGTTTTGGGTGGAGTGTCATTCACTCATTCCCCCAAAAAACTTAAAGAAGGTTTGTGAAATTTACCCAAAAATCTATTATCTACAATAAACCCATTGAGAAGTTGTATAAATTTCATTAATGATTTTATGTACAAACCAAAAGTCAGATAATGTTTTCGATAGTAATTTTAGAAATGCATTTTAAAGGAAAATTTTAATAAAACATTCTGTTTTATTTATTTATTTTTTTTTTAATTTAAGGAGTACAAAATCAGGGTGGCAGCTGGCCACCCTTCATTCACCACTGGTTAGTTTTTAAGAAACTTTTAATAATGTATTAAATACTTTCGGCTAGGTGGAGTTTTACTTTTCTTAAATTCTTTCTACAAGTGTTTCTCAAAAAGAAAAATTCTTTATACATGTGTTTTTATTGAGGTCCACTCTAGAAAATTGAAATATAATTTTTTTTCATAAATAATTTTGATATTTCAATATATTTAAACTTTCTTAAAGAATATAAATTTTAAGATAAATAATTTAAAATTTTCCTTTTACACAAACTTTCTCGTTGTATCAACATCTATGGACTTTTACTCTTTTTATTTTGAATAATATTCCAAGCTTCCATCTTTCCTTTTACACATAAACTTTCTCATTGTATCAACATCTATGGGCATTTTCATTTTTATTTTGAATAATATTCCAAGCTGCCATCTTTGTCTCTTTAAAAGAAAAAAGAAAAACTTATTTAGAGAGAGAGAGAGAGAGAGAGAGAGAGAGAGAGAGGTGTTATGGAACTAGTTGTCACATAATAGATCGAGGACATTGATTTTTAAAAAATAATTTGATAATCTATATATCTATATATTAAAAGTCAAATCTAAGAGAAAATTCAATTAGATTTTAATTGGATTCTAAATTTTGCGCCACGTACGTGTCTCATTTAATTTATAATTTTTGTGGTAAGTAAATTATTGGGTACCAAAGAATCTAAATCTAATTAAATTTTAAATCATATATATATAATATTAGAAACCATTACATATTTTAGAAACGTATGGTTTAAAAAAAGTGCAAGCTAATACTATATATAATTTGAATCCCTTCTAAAAAAATGTATAATTTGAACCATATAATTGTAATTATTTTTAATTATATCCATGCACATGCATGGGTTACACACTAGTTACAATAATGGATAAGTAGGATTTAAACCTTTAAAGTCACTATTTAGAAAATTAGGAAGTGTCAATTTAGCTACAAAAAATGTCTATTGATGTTGTGAAATAGTTTTCCATTAAAAAGAACTAGTTTAGAATCTTATGCATATGCATGAGTACAATTAAAACACACACACATATCATATATATATATAAGTTCCTACTTAATAAGTAATGACTATTCATATACAGTATTATGTAAAAAGTTCATAAATTTGAATTATTGTTTAACGAGACAAACATATTTCATTGAAAAACATAATCTTTCAAACTCTATCTTCTTTTAATTTTAGATATATGAGAGTGTCTTATGGTTCATTTATTTTATACTTTTCGTATTTTGCATTGAATTAATTCACTTGGCACAAATTTATATATATATATATATATAATAATAAAAAAATTAAAAAAAAAAAAAAACCAGATAGAACATGTGGCGCAAAATTAAACTCTAATTTAGATTTTAGTTGGATTTTCTCTCAATTTTGACTCTTTATATATATATATATATATATATATATTTGCTATAAATGGTCAAATTACCCTAGTTAGGGTGTGTTTGTTTTGGGTGAAAATGGTTTCAGGAAATCATTTTCCGTAAAATAGGCTGTTTGGTTGGTTTGGAAAATTGAATTTTCCAGAAATCATTTTCAGTTGACCGTAAAATAACAACGTTGACCACGAAAATTCATTTCCGTTCCTATTTTCACTTCAAATGATTTCCGGAACTGGGGACGCACAAAGAGAGCTCACAGACGTGCAAAGGGAGAACGAGAGAGAGAAAGAATGATCTCGCGAAACACCGATCGCGTCGTCAATCGCGAAGCATCGATCGTGCTGTCGATCGCGAAGCACCGATCGCGCCGATCACGATCGACGCTTCGTGAGATCGCGCCGTCGATCGGGATCCGAGATCGCGATCTCGCGTAGCACCACGCCGATCGCGAGATCGCAATCGACGCGAATGGTGCTTCGCGAGATCACGCCATCGACCACGAGATCGCGCCGTGTTCTTCTGGGTTTTGTCCATGTTTTTCTGGGTTTTGTCTCTTCCTTCTTCTTTTCCAAACACCAGAAAATATTTTTCAAAATTTTTTTTGAAATGCAACCAAACACATAAAAACATTTTCCTTTCCGAAAAATGGAATATTTTCCGGAAATGCTTTTACACGAACCAAACCCAACCTTAATTTGTAGATAAATGTTGGTATGGGACAATATGGGACAAATTCGGCCCTTGTGGGCCACTACAATGCATTCGTCCTTCTTGATCATTATAATTGGGATATCAATATCACATAGAAATAAGGGGATGCTACAAGTCTTATATCTCAAAAGTATTGTCTAATTCTTCCACGATGGAGAATCTATGTTCAAATCCCCTTCCCTTATTAATTGTAAGAAAAAAAAAATAGAAGGATGAAAAATCATATAAACTCATATTGGACAAGTCTAAGAGTTGATTAAGAGGATTTAACCCAAGTAAATCTTACCATGTTGGCCCAACCCAATAGGTTAAGACCATCAAGCGCCCTACCAAATTTATGGTCACTAGATCGATCGAGACCGGTAGCTTATGTGGGCACAAGCTCCTGCGACGAGCTTTGGGTTTCTCCAAACCCATGGGAAGTACGCCTTGACCTAGGGTGGACCATGGCGGAGGATGTAAATGGAGTCGTCACCTAAATTAGGTCTAAGAACTATAAATGTAACGCTCTGCTGAAAGGACTGATCTTTACCAGAGCACATGTCTAGAGTTTAGGTATGGGGATGGGAATGTGTTAGGCACCCAACCCCACCTGACCCATAGGTCGGCCTCCACTCATTGTGTTCCAAATCCTAATCCCATTAAAGGGTCTTCTAATAGGTTATTCTATACTCACACACACTAACATGCATTTAACATCCAAACATGGCATATGTCCCACACTCATCCATAGCATAAAACCCTACCATTCATCTTGCAAAATATTTCCAAGGGAAACAAGCACATCACAAAATAGTAGCATCAATAATGCATCAACATCAAGCATATCCCATACATCCAAGCATAGATCATGACATCAACCAAGCATATCATGCTCATCATCCAAATCAAATGCATTTTCATGTAATTATGCATGACTTACCTCACTTACCTTGCTGCACCATAATACCTTAGCACCTATGTATCAATGCAGGTTCAAGTTCTCATGAATATTCATGTGATTCATCAAAGCATAAACCCTAATCACCAATATATCAATTAAACAAGTAAAACATGTTATTCTACTAACCCTAGACCTAGACACGTGAAAACTAGGCTCAACAAGAACTAAAAATGTGATTAAAAGTAAGAAAACAAATAGCAAAACCCTAAATCAGCAATTCTGGGCACAAGTATGCGTGCGCATACATAAAGTATGTGTACGCATGCCTTGAGTATGCGTACACATGCATAAAGCATGCGCACGCATACACAAACAAAAACATAGTTTTAAAGAACAACCAAACAACAATCAAACAAAACCTAGCATATTTCTAATATATTAATCCAACTCTTACTCAAAACATGGTGAGACACAATAAATCAAAATCAAACAAAAAGAAATAATATTTCTAAACATACATAACAAATAAATTAATCAAGAATAATAAAAACACAAGTTATAAAAGATCCAAATTAAGGAAGAGCCATAAAGAAAGACTCACCTTGCTTATGGAACCAACTTGGTTTATATTTAGCCAGCTCCTCAATGCTACACAACAAGATTCAGTGAGATATCAAGGAAATTAAAGCATTCAATAGTACATAAGTAATTACAACTCAAAATAAAAAGTTGTTCTTGAAAAAGCCTAAGAAATAATATTTGAAAAACGTTTCTTGGAATGAGATCAATAGTTTCTGCCCTAATGAGTAATAGAGAGAGATTTTGAAGAACCAAAAACATGCTTGATCTATAAGTGCAAAACAGTGAGCAAAGGTCATTTTTCAACATTGTTTTCAAAGCAATTTGACCACATTTGATAGAGATCAAGGCACCGCATCGAAGGATCTCGTTCAAGTACCAATTGCGCCGGTTACTAGAGCACAAGCAAAGAAGTTCAAGGATGTACTTAATGGACTCATCCAAGAGTTATGGGCTCAAGCAAATTCGTGGAGGCCCATTGAACATGATCCACGTGGGCAACAAAAAATCGTCACCTTGATTCAAGTTCTAGAAGGATCCGGTCAAGGCTAAGAATTGGCATGAAATATTTTGGGTCTATGTAAAAAACGTTATTCTAGGTTTAGGTGATTTATTTCCTTATTTTTAGGTGCATTTAATACTTTTTAGGTCAAACTTTATTCCTAATACGGTTAGGTATCAATTAGGAGTTATTTTAGAATATATTTTCTTGTCTATCAAGTTTTAAGGAGCCCTTAAACAGTCATCTAAGTCTGTAAACGTTTTTCAAACATTATTGATAAAACTTGTGAGGTTTATTTTCTTTGGTTCTTTGAAGAACTACTCGAACTTATCAGGAATTCCCGTGGTGTTCATCTCAACTTATGAAACGGAGTTTCCACCACCGTTTGTGGCGCCTTCCTTATACCGAAATTCTTGTTTGTCATAAACAACGGGTCGAGGTCTCCCATTTGAATCTATCCATAGAACGAACTTGGGTTCCCTTTCGTTGTTGGGTCTCATTATTCTTGACGGGGTTCAAATCATTTAGTATCAGAGCAAGGTTTCTAGTTCAGGTTTGCCTATCCTTTAACATATTTATCTCTTCTTAGCCGAATTTCCTTTACCCTATCTATTCAAATCTTTGTTTGTCTTGTTGATGTCTAAACTCTTGGTCTGGTCTCATATCTCTGAGTTATTTTGAAATCTTATTTCATTATTCTCAAAAGCTAGTTGCTGATCATTAAAAAAATAAAAATAATAAAAAATTCACTATTCTGTGCTTCCAAAATTCCAAAACTGCCATATTCCTTCTAATCCTAATTTGAAAATTTCCATATTCCTTACGTTCAAATCTGAGATTCCTTGATTAGTTCTTGGTGAATTGTTACTGGAAATTTTGAGTTGTTTGTTTAGTTTCAAAAGAACTGAAAGAGAATTATCAAGTGGAAAAAGGCAAAAGTGGTGAGAACATCAGAAGGTAAAAGCCATATTATTTTGAGTGAAACACGAGTGGAGAGTGATCCACATTCTTGAGTGTAAACATGTAAGGGAGTGATTCGTGAGGTTCCTTTTTTTTTTTTTTTTTTTTTTTTTTTTTTTTTTTTTTTTTTTTTTTTTTTTTTTTTCTTCTAACCTTTGTTTTGCAGCAATCATGTCTCACGATAGTGGTAAGAGCATTGCTGAAGATGATACAAAATTGGCTGATCCAAAAATGTTTTTAGAGGCCATGATGAGTGAGATGAGGCGTGTGATGAAGATAGAGATGGCGTAGGTTCACGAACGGATAGATCAAATGGAGAATAGACGTGAGCAGCAACCACAAAACGGTCGTAATTTGCGTAGAAGGGAAAGAGTTCCTCCGAGGGAGGAGGATGAAGAGCGTTATGAGTCTGGTTTTGATGAAGAAGAAGATCAGGATTCCATTGTTAGCAATAGGAGACCTGGAGGAAGATTTAGAGAAGCTAGGAATCGCGAAGATAACAACTTGGGTGGTATTAAGATGAAGATTTTGTCCTTTCAAGGTAGGTCTGATCCTGAGGCATATCTTGAGTGGGAGAAGAAGATGGAGTTCGTGTTTGATTGCCACAATTACTCCGAGACAAAGAAGGTAAAATTAGCCGTGATTGAATTTTCTGAATATGCTATTACTTGGTGGGATCAACTTGTGATAAACAGGAGGCGGAATAGAGAACACCCAATAGACACATGGGAGGAGATGAAAGTAGTGATGAGAAAGCAATTCATTCCAAGTTACTACTACCGAGAGTTGTACAAAAAGCTACAAGGTCTTAACAAAGGAGTCAAAGCGTAAAGGATTACTACAAGGAGATGGAGATTGCTATGATCTGCGCTAATGTAGAGGAGGATCGGGAGGCTACAATGGCTAGATTTTTGCTTGGCTTAAACCAGGAGATCTATGGTAAGGTAGAGATGCAGCATTATGTGGAATTGGAAGATATGGTGCATATGGCTATCAAAGTGGAACAACAACTCAAGAGAGGGAATGGGACACGTGCAGGCCATAACTCTAGTTCTATCTCTTGGAAATCGAGTAATGCTAAGCCACTAGACAAGTCACAAACGCCCAAACTCGAGCCCAAGTCCTCGACCACCAGCCACGTTCCTCAAGGTAAAACCGAAGCCTCTACCTCTAGGAATCGTGATATTAAATGTTTTAGATGTCAAGGCAGGGGCCACATAGCAAGTCAATGTCCAAACAAGCAAGTCATGGTGTTGCAAGCCAATGGTGAAATTGTGACCGATGATGAAGACTCCGACATCGACGACATGCCGCCATTAGAGGATATTTCAGAGGAGGAGTATTTAGCCCCTGGCACATTGACATTGGTAGCAAGGAGAGCATTGAGTTTGCAAGCAAAAGGAGTTGGTGAAATACAGCAGGAGAACATCTGTCACACTAGGTGCAACGTTAAAGACAAGGTATGTAGTGTGATTATTGATAGTGGTAGTTGTACTAATGTTGCAAACACAATTATGGTGGAGAAATTGGGATTGCCCATGGTAAAGCACCCTAGACCATACAAGTTGCAATGGCTAAATAATAGTGGTGAGATCAGGGTGAACAAGCAAGTGTTAGTTGCATTTCGAATCGGTAAATACGAAGATGAAGTGTTGTGTGATGTAGTACCAATGCAAGCGGGACACTTATTGCTAGGGCGTCCATGACAGTTCGATAGGCAAGTGAAGCATGATGGCTTTACGAACAAGTACTCTTTTGTACTTAATCAACGATCAATCACTCTTGTACCATTGACACCGCAGCAAGTATACGAGGATCAAGTAAGATAAGGAGAGTGATCAAAAGAAGGAGAGTGATCAAAAGAAAGAGAGTGAGCAAAAGAAAAAGAGTGAAAATCAGAGAGAGGCCGAGAAAAATGAGGGAGAAAAAGAAAATCAAAGTTCGGCCCTTAAGAGAAAATCAGAGAGAAAACAAAAGAATTTCTATGCAAAAGTGAGTGAGATCAAGCGAGCAATGTTTTCAAATAAGCCGATGATTGTACTTTTGTACAAATAGGCACTTTTAAACACTAACGAACTTGACCTTGCTTTGCCTAGTTCTATTGTTTCTCTTTTGCAGGAGTACGAGAATGTCTTCCCCGAGGAAACACCACATGGGTTACCTCCAATCCGAGGAATTGAACATCAAATTGATTTTGTTCCCGGTGCAACCATTCCAAACCGACCAGCTTATAGGAGCAATCCCGAGGAGACAATGGAGCTTCAATGGCAGGTAAGTGAATTGTTGGAGAAAGGGCACGTGAGGGAGAGCATGAGCCCATGTGCAGTTCACTTCTTACTTGTACCTAAGAAAGATGGGACGTGGAGAATGTGCGTTGATTGCCGAGCCATCAACAACATAACGATAAAGTATCGTCATCCTATCCCACGCTTAGATGATATGTTAGATGAGCTGCATGGTTCTTTCATATTTTCTAAGATTGATTTAAAAAGTGGTTATCATCAAATTAGAATAAAAGAAGGAGATGAATGGCAAACCGCCTTTAAAACAAAATATGGTTTGTATGAATGGTTAGTTATGCCTTTTGGTTTGACTAATGCTCCGAGCACCTTTATGAGACTTATGAACCATGTTTTGCGTGCATTTATAGGCAGATTTGTTGTTGTCTATTTTGATGATATACTCATTTATAGCAAAAATATAGACGATCATGTAGTACATTTGAAATCCATTTTAGATGTGCTAAGGAAAGAAAGGTTGTTTGCTAATTTAAAGAAGTGCATTTTTTTCACCGATAAGCTTGTATTTTTGGGATTTGTTGTTAGTGCACAAAGTATACAGGTTGATGAAGAGAAGGTACGTGCAATCCAAGATTGGCTGAGTCCCACAAGTGTAGGTAATGTTCGTAGTTTTCATGGACTTGCTAGTTTCTACCGGCGGTTCGTGAAGAACTTCAGTAGCTTAGCCGCACCACTTACCGAAGTGATCAAGAAGAATGTTAGATTTCGGTGGGGAGAAGAACAAGAGAAGGCATTTCAATTAATCAAAGAGAAGCTGACTAACACACTTTTGTTGTCTTTGCCCAACTTTTCTAAAACGTTTGAAATTGAATGTGATGCTTTAGGTATTGGTATAAGAGCCGTTCTTATGTAAGAAGGACGACCAATTGCTTATTTCAGCGAGAAACTCAACGGGGCAGCCTTAAACTACCCAACTTATGACAAAGAGTTATATGCATTGGTTCGGGCTTTAGAGACGTGGCAGCACTACCTATGGCCTAAGGAGTTCGTGATTCACACCGATCATGAGTCCTTGAAACACTTGAAGGGTCAACACAAGCTAAACAAAAGGCATGCGCGATGGGTGGAGTTCATAGAGACGTTTCGATACGTCATTTGGTACAAGTAAGGTAAGGAGAATATAGTCGTCGATGCACTTTCTCGCAGGTATGCCTTACTCTCCACACTTGATGCAAAATTGTTTGGTTTTGAACACATTAAAGAATTATATGTTGAAGACCACGAATTTTGTGAGGAATATTGAGCTTGTGAGAAAATCACCTTTGGTAAGTTCTTTAAGCTTGATGGATTCCTATTTCGAGAAAATAAGCTATGCGTGCCTAATTGTTCTATAAGGGAGTTATTAGTGCAAGAATCACATGGTGAGGAATTAATGGGATATTTTGGAGTTGCAAAGATTTTAGCTATTTTGCAGGAACACTTCTATTGGCCTCACATGAAACGAGATGTCGAATGGATTTGTGGTAGATGTGTCACATGTAGGCAAGCTAAATCCAAAGTGCAGCCCAACGGTTTGTATACTCCTTTACCAATTTCTAGTGAGCCTTGGATTGATATTTCAATGGATTTTGTGTTAGGATTGCCTAGGACTAAACGTGGAAGAGATTCAATTTTTGTGGTCATGGATAGATTTTCTAAAATGGCATATTTTATTCCATGTCACAAAACGGATGACGCTTCACATGTTGCTGATTTGTTCTTTAGAGAGATTGTGAGATTACATGGCATGCCTAGGACAATTGTTTCGGATAGAGATGCTAAGTTCTTGAGCTATTTTTGGAAGACTTTGTGGTGTAAGCTAGGTACTAAGCTTTTGTTTTCCACTACTTGTCATCCACAAACTGATGGTCAAACTGAAGTAGTAAATAGGACTTTATCTACTCTATTGAGGGCAATCATTAGAAAGAATATCAAAATATGGGAAGAATGTTTACCACATGTTGAGTTTGCATATAATAGAGTTGTTCTTTCTGCTACCAAATTTTCGCCATTTGAAATTGTGTATGGGTTTAATCCTTTAACTCCATTGGATTTACCTCCTTTACCTTTAACGGAGCACGTTAATTTAGATGGCAAAAAGAAAGCTGACTTTGTGAAGCAGATTCATGAGAAAGCAAGACTCAACATTGAGCGAAGAACGGAGCAATATGCCACACAAGCCAACAAAGGACGCCATAAACTGGTTTTTGAACCCAAAGATTGGGTTTGGCTGCATATGAGAAAAGAAAGATTCCCGGCGAAAAGATGTTCCAAATTGCTCCCAAGAGGAGATGGTTCCTTCCAAGTCCTCGAGAGTATCAATGACAATGCTTACAAGCTAGATTTACCTAGTAAGTATGATGTAAGTGCCACTTTTAATATTACTGATTTGAGTCCTTTTGATGTACGTGATGATTTGAGGGCAAATCCTTTTCAAGAGGAGGGGAATGATGGAGATCAAGGCACCGCATCGAAGGATCTCGTTCAAGTACCAATTGGGCCAGTTACGAGAGCACAAGCAAAGAAGTTCAAAGATGTACTTAATGGACTCATCCAAGAGTTATGGGCTCAAGCAAATTCGTGGAGGCCCATTGAGCATGATCCAAGTGGGCAATAAAAAATCGTCACCTTGATTCAAGTTCTCGAAGGATCCGGTCAAGGCTAAGAATTGGCATGAAATATTTTAGGTCTATGTAAAAAATGTTATTCTAGGTTTAGGTGATTTATTTCCTTGTTTTTAGGTGCATTTAATACTTTTTAGGTCAAACTTTATTCGTAATATGGTTAGGTATCAATTAGGAGTTATTTTAGAATATATTTTCTTATCTGTCAAGTTTTAAGGAGCCCTTAAATAGTCATTTAAGTCTGTAAACGTTTTTCAGACATTATTGATAAAACTTGTGAGGTTTATTCTCTTTGGTTCTTTGAAGAACTACTCAAACTTATCGAGAATTCCCGTGGCGTTCATCTCGACTTATCAAACGGAGTTTCCACCACCATTTGTGGCGTCTTCCTTATACCGAGGTTCTTGTTTGTCATAAACAACGGGTCGAGGTCTCCCATTTGAATCTATCCATAGAACGATCTTGGGTTCCCTTTCGTTGTTGGGTCTCGTTATTCTTGACGAGGTTCACATCAACGTTTGAGTTGTGATTACTTCCAAACTATCAAAATAAAGTAATTTTCCTCAAGCTCACCTGGCTTATGGAACACAACTTGGTTTCTCAATTAGAGAGGCCAAGCGTGGCTAAGTTATACCATGAGATGGCCAAGCTCCCAATCCAAGGTAATTTTCCTCATTTATAACTAAGAGAAGCCCACAAAAAGATCGATAACCGAACTCACATGTCTAAAAAGAAGATTACTATAGATAAACCCCCTAAAAGCAAGAGAGAAAGACATTCACACCATATTCTCAAAATTTTATCATAAGCTCAAAATGTTTTCCCCAAAAACCCTAGATCTTAGATCCAATTATATGTGAACAACATTCTTTTATTTGGTTTTTGTGACTTGTTTGGATGTTGATTGCATGACACAATGGTGACCATCATATTCTACAAGACCAATTGCACCATTTTAGGGTGGGTGTCTAGCACCTTATGACTCCATAACTTAGCCTCGGATCTTAGATCAATGGTTTTGGACTAATCTTATCCAAATATTATTTTCATCTATTTAGAATGTAAATGTGATTGGGATCAAGATTTGCTACACCCCTAAAATGCCCCAAATCTTTCTAGGATATATCCTAGAGTGGGATTGGTGTAGGATCTTGTTTTGAATCGTATGATTTTATAGGATTCCGATCCCATAGTGATACCATAAGGTGGCATCTGGTACGGGGGAATTTACTTTACTCTTAGCATCCAGATTACTAAGAATGTGATGTCTTGCAATTTGGATGCTTAGGAATGTAACTATTCCTATATTTGGTTTAACTAAAAATCTAATAAGATTCCTAGGAATGTGATATTATAATATTTGGTTTATTCCTAAAAATCTTAAATGAATTATTTATTTTTCTCATACTATCCTTAGATTTGTAAATCCAATATCAAGTTTTTTTTTTTTTTTTAATTTTAAATCTTCCTCCAAATAAATAATGACAAACAAAATGTAAACTGTAAATTATGATAAATTCATTAAAACTATAGTCTAATATTTCAAAATGCCAAGTACAATACAAAAATAGCTATTTAAATTCTTATTCTTTATGAAAGATCTTGTTAATAAAAATAAATAATTTATTTTATTTTAGCATCTAACCAATCCCAAATAGGGGATATAAAAGGGGGAAAAATGAATTCTTAACCATAATTTTAAAAGAGCTTAATCCACAACAAAACAACTTGATAGCGTTTAAGTCTATAAGATATTGATAATTTGTTTTATATTTTCTCCATTGCTTAAATGATAAGAAAAAATGTTTTAAATTGTTAATTTATATAAAATACAATTTCCTTTAAGCTTGGGATGTTGGATACCCACTTGTTTTAAAGAGAATCCACATTCCTACAAAAAAGGGGGTTGAAGGAGAATCTAGATACCCCTGGCATCTGATTCCTTGGTGTGATTTGAAACCAAACATGAAAATCTTTATACATTCTTGGGAATTTTAAAACATTATCCTATACCAAACGCCATAAGGTTCAATGAAGGCAAATTCTTTTCTTTTTTTGTTGCTTATTTTGGGCCTCCAATTGGAACCCAAACTGATTAAAAAAAATTGTACTAAATAGAGAGCCCAACGGCCCAAGCCCAAATTGATTTTAAAAAAAACCTTGTGTCACCCTAACCTAATCTACAAAAGACAGATGAGAAGAAAAGAGACTAGAGAATAGAGAGTCGGCGATGAATCTGAGTTTGAGATTTTTTTTGTTGTTGCTAGGTGACAAGGATAAATGAGTTTATGATATTAGTGATGAATCTAAGTTTGGTGATGCCCATGAAAATCAAGTGAATGAACCTCCAAATATTAGGAGATTTTGATAATTATCTAATGGATAATGCAGGCCATGTGGCTGCAAACAATGATGAGAATGTTGTTTATGATAATCAACCCAACTTTGAGGAACCCATTCAAGATAAACAAAACTTCGGCCTTGATGATTGAGTGTGTTTGTGTTATTTGAAACATTGTTATTTGCTTTGGATTGTTCATGCAAAAAATTATGTATTGTTATTTGCTTTGTGTTGTTTATGCAAGACATTATGTATGTTTGTGGTGTTAGAACTTAAAAGTTGGTATTAGTAAGGCTGCGTTTGATTCGACTTCAAACGAATTCCGGAAATCAATTTCCGGAAAATGGAGCGTTTGGCTGTGACGGAAAACGTTATTTTCCGGAAATCGAATTCCTGTTGACCAAAATTTGAAGCCTTGACCACGGAAATGAATTTCTGTCTTGATTTTCACTTCAATTCATTTCCGTGGCTTGCAAAACGCAGAGAGAGGGAGAGAAAAAACAGGAAACACAACACGCGAGCGAGAGAGAAAGAACAAACCGCGATCGAACCTCACACCCAGAGCTCCGATCGGCGAACGAGCGAGAGAGAGTCGATTCAAACGCACCCCAAACCGCGATCGAACCTCACACCCAGAGCTCCGATCCGGCGAACGAGCGAGAGAAAGTCGATTCAAACGCACCTGCGCGAAGATCGCGCCGTCGCGAGATCGCGCAGTTGATCGCGATCTCGCCTTCGACCGAGATCGCGATCTCGCCTTCGACCGAGATCGCGATCGACGGCGCGATCTCGCGACGCGTCGATCGCGATCTCGCGCCGTTGATCGCGATCGACGGCGCGATCTCGCGAAGCGTCGATCGCGAGATCGCGCCGTCGCCATTCGAATCGCACCCTTCGTCGTCCCCGATCGCGAACCCAGATTCGTCGTCCCTGATCGCCGCAGTCGCAGCACCGATTCGTCGTCCCCGATCGCGATGGTCGCACCCCAAAACCGATCGTCCTCCCTCTCTTCCTTCTTCTCTCAATTTGACCGGAATATGATTTTTTTTTTTTTCTGGGTTTTATTTGTGTTTTGGTGTTCTGTATGATTTTGATTTTTGGTGTTGTTGGGGAGGCGGTGTTTTGGTGGTTGTGGCTTTTAATTGCCGGAGTTTGCTGCCGTGAGTTTGGCGGAGTTTGTAGGAAAATAACATTTTCATCCATACAATCAAACACCAGAAAATATTTTTCACAACATTTTCCGTAATGCAACCAAACACTTAAAAATATTTTCCTTTCCGGAAAATAGCATTTCCGGAAAATAAGTATTTTCCGGAAAATCACTTACATGAAACAAACACAGCCTAAGTTGTAACTTTAAATTTTAAACTTTTTTTATTTTTTTGGAATTTGGTACATTCCCTTTTATTAGTAATTTCACTGATTTGTGTCAAAATTACTTTTGTTCAATATTTCTTTCACATTATGAATTATAATTATAAGTATTTTTTCATATTTTTCTTTAGTTGGAAATTAAGATTTTATGATCCTCATGCCAATCCTATAATCTAATCCCTAGACCCTCTCACCGATCCTGTGTAGGATCTTGATCCTAATAACCTTTTATGTAACTAAGATGAAGTTATATAATTTTTCCTAGATTATATCTAGGAATAAGTAATATATATATATATATATATATATATATAACACAAAATAGATATAGCTAAATCTTTATCATATAGTGTTATGCAATATAGTGCTAAAATCACGAATCTATAATCCCAAGATTCGATCTATCAAGATTAAGCTTGATATGTCGAGATCTAGCCTTTTCGAATGGTCAAGCAGGTATTGAAAGGAGTCAAAAACTTGTATCTGGCATAGTGTTGTTATTTGCTTTGTGTTGTTTATGCAAGACATTATGACTGTTTGTGGTGTTAGAACTTAAAACTTGGTATTAGTAAGTTGTAACTTTAAATTTTGAACTTTGTTTATTTATTTGTAATTTGGTACATTCCCTTTTATTAGTAATTTCACTGATTTGTGTTAAAATTACTTTTGTTCAATATTTCTTTCACATTATGAATTATAATTATAAGTATTTTTTCATATTTTTCTTTAGTTGGAAATTAAGATTTTATGATCCTCATGCCAATCCTATAATCTAATCCTCAGACCCTCTCACCGATCCTGTGTAGGATCTTGATCCTAATAACCTTTTATGTAACTAAGATGAAGTTATATAATTTTTCGTAGATTATATATATATATATATATATAACACAAAATAAATATACCTAAATCTTTATCATATAGTGTTATGTAATATAGTGCTAAAATCACGAATCTATAATCCCGAGATTCGATCTATCAAGATTAAGCTCGATATGTCGAGATCTAGCCTTTTCGATTGGTCAAGTAGGTATTGAGAGGAATCAAAAACTTGTATCTGGCATAGTGAACTTCAGCACCAAGGTAGCAGTCTTGACAATTTTTATAGACCTTAAAAGTGCTATAACAAGACACCTTTGATCTTTGATCACCGTTTACCAATCTAACACAGACTCATATCAAATGTGAGTAAAGAAACAGGAAAAAAAAAAAGGGAGAAAATGGTTTTATACTTTGTTTTCATACCGACCGAAATCTTAGTACTAGTTAAAATTTAGTGAAATTGACCAAAAGGTCCAAAACATATGTAACGAACCAAAACTGACAAAATAGAGACCAAAATGAGTCTAATGTTAGGCAGATGTGGAATAGGTATGGAATTAATAGCTCTTGACCAGTGATCACGTAATTGGTTAAAATATCAAGAATTAGAAAAGTTCCAAATTCTGTTCAAACATTAGGGGACCGACCATTTCACTTGCATAATATGCCAGAGCCCAATTCTTTTATCACTCGGTGTCTATTTGTCAAGGTTTTTTCTTTGAACTTTTATAGATTATTTTCTTGTATGACTTTTTAAAATCTTACCCTTTTTTTTTTTTTATTTTTTAAGTATAATTATAGTTAACTAAATTTTAGTATATAAGCAAATCCAAAAAAAAATCAACAAGGTATTCGTCCAAAGGCAACTTAGACTTGGAGCGCAATCTAATTAGTATTTGAATGTTGTAGTTTCCCTTCCCTTGCTTCAGGAATCAAACATTAAGCAGCTAAAATTGTCCTCAAAATAAGGGACAACATAAAGTTGAGAGTTGAGACAATTGTACGGATGGCGTCAATGGTAACCAGTAGCTTTTCCTAAGGCTAATAAGAGCCTGTCTTCTGCCAGTTGATTAATGGATTACTGCAAGGCAGCCAGAGATTCCATTATGTTTATGGTTAGCAAACAAACTAGTACACATTTACATCAATTTAAGTGCGGTAAATAACGGTACTTTTTGAGCTCGTTTGGGAGCAATTTAATTAATTGAAACTGACCATCGTATATCTCTAGTGCGATGATCATTTCACAAATATAAATATTTGTAGAGTATGAAGGGCAAGAGTTAGAATTCAAGTCTCCAAAAGGAAGTTTCACACACATTTACACTTAGATTAGGCTAGAATAGAATTTTATCTTGTATAAAAAAAAAATTAATTGAAATTGAAATTTTTTTGCTAAAAGTATTATAAATAAAGTTAAAAAATAGCTGAAATCGTATAGTGAAGCACATAAATAGTATCAAAAAGTATAATGAGACCATAAATAATAGCAAAAATAAACTGAATAGTAGCAAAAATAAGCTAAATAGTAATTAAAAAAAAAAAACTAACTTTTTAAACTAATACTAATCGCAACCTTAATTCATTGCATTTTTATTTTTTTAAAAAATTGTTTAATTCTTTTAAAGCAAAGATTTTTATTTATAACTTACTTCGCGTTATCAACTGTTACATGCAATTATAATAATAACGTGTGAGTTTAACGAAAAAAAATAATATTTATTTATTTATTTTGTGTGGCACATATTAACTAAAATTAGAAAAGATTTGCGACATGTCTCTATGCAACTTTGCTTTTTTTTCCTTAATCAAAGACAAAAAAGAAAAGGGCAACAATATTCGGGTAGGCTTTGCCCCTTTGTCCGCTTCCCGGATCTTGTTTTGATATCTTGCTGTAAATTTGATGTTTAAACCCTTCGGTTAAAGGACTAATATGACCATGTTCGTACTAAATAGAATATTATGAATGATTACGCAATAAGCTAGCGTGTAATCAAAGAAATTCCATTGTGATTTTCTTTAGGAAAAATAATGACCATACGACTTTGATTTCACATGCTTTTAATGTGATATAAATTGATTATATGATAGATAAACATATTAGTGTAACACATACATACATATAATTATTTTACTATTTTTGCTATTAATACTTTCGGTTTGTTTAATCTCTAAACATTTTTGTTGAAAATATTTAGATATGTGATATAGAGTTATAAAACTCTAAACTACATACTTTCGACTTATCAAATAAATAGTTGCATGTATTATGAATGTTGGGTAGACTGTTATATATTTAGCACCAAAAGAAAGTAGTGGGATAAATAATCATGAATCTAGAATTGCCTTTTCCCTTTTATGTTTCGATTATAATTTCACTCATGGTAAAAGAGTGTCTTATACTTTAGGGACAAAAATTTAGGTTAGCTTCCCTGTGTCAAGTTAATTTGTTAGGTTTCAATTGAAAAGAATCCTAAAGTCAATCATAAGTTAGATAATCACAAGCTTTAATTTTATTTGTCTAGTTGAATAAACGACTTAGAAAAAACAAACATACAAACTTACTTTAATAGGCTTTAACATTTGATCTAATCTCTAATGTTTTTCACAATTTATTAATTAATATTAAAAAATTCGTAACATCTAATAATGTCTGATTAAAAGATTTTTTTCCCCATAATTTCTAATAATATTTCATGATTAGTAAGTGGATGGTTTCTTTTAATTTTTTTTTTTTTAATTCTACTAAGAAAGTTAAAATCTCATCTCCTGTAAACTCTTGAAATTACCTCAATTACTTTTTAAACATAAATCCTTTTTAAACATGAATCATTCTAAAGATATAACAAAAATTCATAACAATTTAACAACATTTTTAAATTAGGCTATCACCTCTTTTTTATTTATTCCTTACTAAAAATTCTTAAACTTTAGAATTGGAAAATATATATTTCTCTTTATTTTTCCCAGTCAACTTATTAAATTCAGTTATAAAAATAAAAATTAAAAAGAAAAGTAGAGACTAACTATGTATACATGTATTTATGGAGAACAAATTACGTTATGAAAATCTTCTTCTTTTTTCCAAAAAAAAGTTTTAGTAAGTAAAACATAAATCTATGTTGTTTTAATAGAGTTTAACTAAAAGTGTATCCTTCGTGTCAAATTGTTTTTATTTTTTATTTTTTTTATTTTATATAAGATGGAATTTCTACTATAACTTAATCTAAATGTATATGTGTGTAAAGCTCCTTCTTGAAGACTTGAACCTCGACCCTTACCCCCCACACCCCACACTCTATAAGCACTTATACTTGTAGAGTAACCACCATACTAAAAGTGTGCGGTAGTATTTTTCATTTTTTTCAAAGTGATATTTTTCTCTCATTATCATATTCATCAATTTATCATTTGTTTTTTCAAAATTAATGGTTTTATTTACTATCAATGAATAGATGCTAGCTTTATTTATCGTGTATTAATTTAGAGTTGAATTTTTTAATAATTCTCATTCTTCTTAGATACTAGTTTTAAGACACAACAACATCAAATCCATGTAATTAGTATTATAATTCTCATTCTAACTAAACATTCTATGTTTTATTTTTGGACCATATTCTATGCAGGTTCCTAAAAATAGGACTTTTTAAACATCTAATTTTGTGCCATAACAAGTTAAGTCTAAGACACGACTCACACGAGGGTGAAAAGGCAGATATATAGCCAAGCAGAACGTGGGCTGTTAGTTTTGATTCCATTTATGGAAATTTTTACAGAGAGAGAATGATTCATTGCAATTTGCAATCATCTAGCAGTGATTTGGACATCTGACTTGCTCATGAAATAGTTTTTGCATGAGTGCTAGTAAAGCTGGAGGAATTAAAGAAACACTTTTCTTCTTTTATTTCTTATTTAGTGACACATGCACTCGCGAGCAAACTGACCATTACGACGCAGTGTGTTTCAGAAATCGCTCTCAACTTTTCATACATTTTACCAGGAACTTTTCATCTACTAAAGAAAGTTGAACAACAAGAAAATGGAATATAAGTTGGAAATATTTTCCAAGTCAAAACTCAAAAGAAGAGCTGTGTTTTAACTATTTTAATTTGCCATGATACTCTAGGGGAACATAATTTGTTTATGTGGTTTGAGTTGTGACATGCCCCATTGTTACTTGGATGGTATCTGTGGTATTATCCATTACTCCTACAGGACTTGGAGTCAGTGAATCCATATTGAAAATCCCCTTTTTTTATTAAAAAAAAAACATATATATATATATATATATAAATAAATGTGTGTGTGTAATTTTTCATTGCATCCGAAACAAAGGCGTATAATGCTCTATACAAAACAAAAGTATGTAGTTAGAATTTAGATAGATAGATTTTTATACTTCATATGCCAGAGGGCACATGGCCTGTCACGTGGATATAAAAATTAAAGTACCATGTACTAAAATAGATTTTTGTGTATCCCCCGTAATCCTTCTGCTTGATTTTATTTATTGATCCATTAATATCTGTTGGGTATTTACATTGCTCTCTTTAAAATTTTCGCTCTATTCTATATTCTATTTTATTAAAATATTATTTTTTTATTATTTCTCTAATTTTTCAAACACCCACTTTTCTTTATTTTAATTACCAAGATGCAAAAAATAATAAAAGAATGACATGGGGAAAGACTAGTGCTTAGCATTTTTTTCCTATTTTAGGGAATGGATAAGGAACCCAATGTGGGGCTTTTCTTAGGCTTCTCTCCATAAGTTAGGGTCTTTACCCTATTTGAGTTAGCTCAATGTGATTGCTCTTAGTAGTACTTCACCCTAAAGTAGGAGGTAGTATAAGGTGTTTCAGATGCATGCATCCTCCCACACTCACTTGAGGGTGGGAGGATGCATGCATCCAAAACACATAGTATTTTCTCCTAAAGTAGAGTTTTTTTTACTAAGTTTTAACAGTAATTGGTACACAATAAAAAATTTCTAATCATCATTCAAATATCAAGTAAAATAGTGTTTATAAAAAATTATCAAGGAAAATAGTATGTAGGGATGAAAGGATTTTTTTTTTTTTTTTTTGGACCCATGGAAAAATGGATTACCATGTAAACCCAACCTAAAAAAATATAGGTCACACAGTTTTGGCATGATGACCCAACAGATTAAAACACAATTTTGCCATAAATTTGTTGGAAAAAAAAGCTTCTTCATTTTTGTTTGCAAATATATAGGATCATCTTACACCAATAAGAAAGAGTAAATTGATCCAAGTAGAGGAAACAAGAAAAGATAGAGGGGGACCAAAAATCACATTAGTAGAGTAATACAAAAGGTCATGTCAATTAAAGAAGTCAAAATGCCTCTGACTTTAGATTAAATAGAATGGTGTAAAAGAATACATATGACTAACCCTAACTAATTTGTTAAAAATCCATAACTAACCCCAAAATTTTGGGACTAAGGCTTTTTTATTGTTATATCATTGTTGTTTTCAATGTAATATTTAGGTTCATCTTCTAAAAACTAATAATTCTCATTTTGCAATTTTGATTCTAAGTTTTATTGAAGAGTGTAATACACGGTCTTTGCACACTAAATAAGGCCCAAGGATTCTTTTCTTACCATTTTTTCTTCTTTTCTCTTTAGTTTCCCTTTATTGTTGGTGTCCAATTTTTGCATCATAGGGTGAGGGTTTTAAAGTTCTCCCTCAACCGACAACGGCAAATCCACCTACAACTTCAACTCTCTCTCTCTCTCTCTCTCTCTCTCTCTCTCTCTCTCTCTCTCTCTCTCTCTCTATATATATATATATATATATGAATCTCTATTTTTTTTCATCATTTGGAAATTTAGAAAGAGCAACATTTTCATTTAAAATAAATTTAGGGATTTTTTAGGTAATAGAAATATTCCAAAAATCCAAAATAAATAATCCAATAAGAAAAATGCACTATCTTTTCTAACAAAAATTTAGAGAATTCAACCTCCCCCCCCCCTCCCTCAAGTAAAGAATAGTCCACATTTGAGAATTTTGAAATGGGTGTGGTAAAACTAACCCAGCAAAGGATTATTCTCACATTTGAGAGTCTTGTAAGAAAAGTTTTTGACAGAAATCCATGTAGAGCTAATCCCACATCGTCTGAGAACAGGCCTGCACCCCCTCTTTAGCACTATAAAAGGCATTTTGGGCACATTTTTCAAAAACACATCAAACCTAGCTCAAAAAAGTGTGATTCAAGATAGAGTTTTATTATTATTATTATTATTATTATTAATTTAAAACAGCTTTTAGTTAAAATTTCCTTTTGAATGGGACCATTTTTGGTCTAAGACCTTTAGTTAAATTTTACTAACCTACTGTGATTTGTGGGTTGTTTTGTTAGAATGACCAAGAAGAACGGTAAAAAATCAAGTTTAAGTATTATTAAGGCTATCTATCTTTTATACTTTCATTTTTATCTTGTTTTATATTTAGTGTATGTTTGGCAAAAATTAAAAAGCCAGCTTATTTTTGCTACTTTCCATGGTCCCACTACACTTTTTGGTATTATTCATGAATCCTACTGTATTATTTCAACAAACTTTTACCTTTATCTACAATATTTTCAACAAAAAGTTTTCAGTTTCAGTAAAATAAGCGGATCCCAAACAGGCCCTTAATTTACTATTTTTAATTAGTTTGGGTTTAGTTTTTAGTAATTTATTTGATTTTTTGTAGGTTAGAAACATGCCTTAAGATTAGAATAGCTTATGATTTGGGCATGGTTGTCAAAATCGCGATCCGGATTGTAAAATCGCACGATTTTACAATCCCATCTCACCAAAAAGTTTAAAATCATAGTAGGATCGCAGAAATGGTAGGATCGTATAGGATCGCATAGGATCGTATGGGATCCTACTGATCCTACCATTTGGCTTGATTTTTTTTTTTTTTTTTTTTTTTTTTTTTTTTTTTTTTTAAGTGGGATTCATTTGGGTAAGATAATCCACCTAAACCCACAAGCCCAACGGGTTATCAGAAGCCCAATAATGAATTGAAGTCCCAAATTTACCCCTATGTCAACATAAAATCTCAAAAAAACCTATAGTACTTAAGATTAACATTTTCAAAAACAAAACCTAAAATATTTAGATGATGAAATGGGATATGACAATGATAGTGATTAGATTAGAAGAACCTTAGAATGAGAATTCTCTTTTGGATTTCATATTTGTAATTAGCTAGTTTACCATAGATTGAGAATTCTCTTTTGGATTACATATTGTAAATTTGCAGTTAGCTAGTTTTTATATGCTAGCCTAACTTATTTTGGATTTGGAACTTAGAATTTGGAAAACATTTTCCATGTGTGTAGATAATATTTTGGTACTTAGTTGCTAATTAAACATGTACTGAACTTTTTAGATACATTATGTCAGAAGTTAAGTATATTTTGTTTCGTTAGAATGACATAAGAACGATGTAGTGCGTGCAAATTACATTTTATGATACAATTTTTTTTTAATGGATGAATTCATATTTTAAGTGATTATATAACATACAAAGTCACTATCAATAGGTTTTTTGCTTAAAATTTGAAAATAGGTAGGATCTTACGATCCATGATCCAATCTTACAATCCATGATCCTACCTACCTCCCACGATCCTACGTAGGATCCCGATTTTGACAAATTTTGGATTTGGGTTCAAGGTCAGGCTGTGCATAGGATCAAACCTGCGTATGCAACTCCACAAGCTTATGTGTGCAACCTCAACCTTGCACACACAATCTCACCTAGGGGGAAAGGAACACGAGCAGATTAATTTTTCTGTGATATACTTGTTTAATGCCTTTTAGTAGCATCATTAGGCTCTTGAGGTAGCAAATAAATATGCGTAGGTTTTGTGGTTAATTAGAAACATGTCTAGGAATTTTGATCAATTAGAAACATGTTTAGGATTTGAATTTGATGGATGATCTAACATAAACATGCATTTTAATATGTGGTGTTGTGGAGATGCAATGAGGTAAGTACTTGCATAGGTAACATGATCATACATGAATTGTGCATACGAACATGATAAGAAGTAGGATGGTGTATGATGATGAGATAAAATTATTAATAATATATAATGAACATGTTGTGATGTGCTGAAATGCAATGAGATAGGAATGTATGATCTATGATAGTGTGTGTGTGGATGCTTGTATAGGATAGCCCAATATAGGACTCCTTGATAGAGCTTGGCTATGAAACAAAATGAGTGGATGTCAACCTATGGGCTTGGCTGGCTTGGGTGCCTAACACCTTTCTATCTCATACCCTAACTCCAAACCCAAAGTCTAGTGTGAAACCATTTATAAGGAGCCCAAATTGGTTCTTGGACCTAAACCAAGTAGTAACTCCTAACCCTCTGCCTTTTACACCGCTGAGGAGTATTCTCGGGGGCAACAAAAGGCGTACTCCCGAGGGCAACACCACAAGAGTGCGGCAGCGAGCCCACAATTGGGTTTTGGGTGAGTGTGATTGTAAGCATGTGTTCGAACTTATAAAGAAGAATTGAAGAATTGTAAATGAATATAATGCAAATTGTGTTTTTTTTTTTAATAAAAAAATGTTTTAAATTTCACAATCTTGTGATGATAATTTTTGATATATTTTGATTGAGAAATTGTGAAAATTTTGGTAAGCTCGGGTTCTTTGTGCTGCAAGTTGTGATGTTTTTCTTTATAATATATATATATATATATATATATCTATATTATTTTACCTTTTACAATTTCGTCATGATATATTTTTTAATTGATTTGATTTTTTGATATATTTTTATTGAAATTTTGTTAAAAAGTTAATGAGCAGAGTGCTTTGTGTTGTGATGTTTCTTATAATCTATTTTAACTTTCACAACATTTTTTTTTTTTTTTGATGAATTAACTTTCACAACATTGTGGTGATATCTGTTAGCTATTTTGATTAAAAAAAAAAAAAAAAGCATAAGCAAAGTGCTTACCAAATTAAGTTCACTGTACTACAGAGTGTGCCAGTTTTTTTTTTTTTTTTTTTTTTTACTTTGAAAATATTTAAATGATTTTTTATTCCTTATTTTATTTTTTTTTATATAGAGTTTCATTGAGAAAATTTTGAGTGTTTTTAAAATTATATGAACATTTATATGTTTATCTTTTTTTGGAAACTATAATGTATTTTCTACCTTTTTTTTTATATGACTCAATTTTTGAAGACCATGTGAATACAAGAGCATTAGATCTTCCATTACAGATTGTAAGTTGTTCGTATGAAAGGTATTTGGTAGGTTTTTTTATTAAAAAAAAAAAATATATATATATATATATATATGTGGAGATATTGAAGAAAATGATATGTGTTGATGTTATTGCAAAGGTATTTCATTTTTATGGAATTTAATTTTTATTTAGTTTGTTAGAAAAATTATTCATATTAGTAATAGTTGATGGTGCTACATATGTTCCAAATGCGCATGTGGACAATAGAAATTGACAAAGTATTACCATTTTTTTTTATTACAAATAGACATGTGACTGTTATTTGGCATATTCCTCTATTTGTTTTTGTCTTGGTTTGGGCAGTTAGTTGTTGTTTGGTTTGTGAGGATTGAGTGAAGCTACTTGATTTGCTTACTAGTAACTTGGGTAGTTCATTTTTATGGTTATTTGGTGTTTTACAGCTTGGTATTTGATTTTGATGCAGAATAATATTTACACGAAATGAAACACGTTTGTTTCAAGAAAATAACCTCAAATCCATAAAGAGTTCATTGAATCCACAAAGTGACAAATCTTGAATTCACCAGAAAAAACATACAGAGAAAAAAAATCCAAATTTTATTAATGTGAATAAGGAATTTTTAAAAACATTTATAGACTTGATTAAAGGCACTATAAAACTTGACTTACAAGAAAATATATTTTAAAACAGAACTTAATTAATAATAGGATTCTAATTTGACTTAAAAAGGATTAAAAACTCCTAAAACAATGAAATAATTGCCATAAACCTAAAATTTCAAAATTACATAAAAATAGAAAAAATAACTGTGGGGCCAATAATTTGTGGCCTTGGCCCGTTTATTCATTGGGGCCCAAGGCCCGAGCTGAGGAAGGTTATAATCAAGAATAGGTAATACAAAGTACAAAATAGTCTTGGGGCGCAGCCAAGGACAATACAGTCCTCGGCATGTCCGAGGTCCCTTAGGAAGGAGGGACAAAAACGATATAGGAACAGTTTGGAAAAAATCTAAAAATATCTAGGTCAATAAAGACAGGTGCGCTGGACAGTATAACGACCAAGGACAAAGGGAAAGCTGCCCTTACTGCCATTCGATACTCTGCACCTGACAGAGCCATACTCTCTAGCTTTTACAACCACCCCCAACCACTCTGGGTGTGGGCTGATGTGACAAGTATCAGTCTTGGAATATCGATCCTACATGTGGACGAAAGATAAGGAACACAGGCTAGTATAAAAGGAAAAATAAGCAATCCAGATGAGGGGCTGGGAAAAACGGCCAAAAATCAGAGCCTCCCAGCCCGCGTCCAGGAGAAAGACTCCCAGGGAGAACATGATCTAAACCATATAGGAACACCACGAAAAGACCCGCCGTCTGGTGACTAAGGCATAACCTTTCAAACCCACGTTCTATAAATGATATTGTTTGGGCCTTTTTACGTGCGAACCCAACACTGTTACGGTTCGTTACAAATCAAGTACTTACATTAACAAATAACAAAAATCTAATTATAGATTCTGTTCTACATCAGATGGAATGTGAAGCTACTTAAGATGCATACTTTTGCTTAGACATGCAAAACAGATCGAAATTTGCTAAACTCAAATTTTTTGGCCTAAATAAAAAATGGGTCAACTCGCAGCCCGCTCATTTTTTGCCAGCCAACCTAACCCGACTTGGCTAACCCATGACCAGACATGTTTTTTAAACTTTTTTTTCCCCTAAAAAATATTTAAACTACATTGCATGGTGCTAGGTGAATAACAATAACATAAAGACACAATGCACTAGTGTGTGCCCCATTTATTTATTAAAAAAAAAAGAGTTAAATGAAAGGAAAAAAATACAAAAGGCAAAACTAAAGCATCTACAAGACTAGAACTTCTATACGTCTACAATACTGTCTACACTACTAAGTACTAACTGTCTAACAAACTAACACTAACTAAGTTAAATACTAAGTACCAACTAGCTAGAAATCTAAGACTACTAACTATTATCAACACTAAGTCTTAGTCCAAGTGTCTAACTAGCACAAAACACAACAAAAGTAAAAGCAAGAATGTGCACTTAAGAAGACTGATAACTTGACATGGTCCATAACATTTAGGTTTTTTTTTTTTTTTTTTTTTTTTTTTTTTTTTTTTTTTTTTTTTTTTTATGAGAATGATATCATTAGCGAACTTAGAATCTGAAATGTATAAACTTAAAATATATACTTTTTTGTGCTCCTTAGGATCTATCTCTCTCTCAAATTGTAAATTTATAATTAAAAGTATTCTAGCTGTGAGTTATTAACAATATTACATGGAAGATTTTGTTATCATGACTATAAAGAATTTTAGTCATGCTCAAAACTGTCAAAATTGCAAGAATGTGGAAAGCTATATATTTTTTGGTTTGTTTCTTTTTTTCTTTTCACATGTAGTTAGTAACAAATAATCTAATAATAGTAGATGTCACTTAACAAAACAAAAAACAAAACAAAACAAAGGATATTAGAATATTAGGTGCAATGATTGATTTGATTCATTCTCTCTGAAAAATTGGCATTTATTTGATTTTATCTATTTTTTTAACGTGAAAAATACAAGTCAACCTGACATGACCCATTAATAGCCTGTTTAAAACATCCTTTCTTTACCAGGCCTGTTTTGGCCCGCAACCCAATTGTCCTAACCCAACCCGACCATTTGCCATGTCTACTTTTGCTATAATATATATGCTTTTTTATGTGGTTACTAGTTGATGGTGGTCATATAAATGCATTATATGTAGGGTGAATTATTTTTATTTTTTGATGACGTGAAACTTCTTTAAGGTAGGGCCTTTTGGACTTTCCCCTAAGGAGTAAAGTATAGATACATGATCACACCCACCAAAACCATGCATCAAGTATTCCAGGAGACTCTTTGTAAGGTATAAGGTTTTGAACTTAAGATGTCTGGGTCTACAACTTATTCTAAGCCTTCAATTACTATATTGTACCCTAACAAGATATATGGTGAATTCTGTAAGGTGTATGCATAAAAACGTTTTGATGCAAATTGGATGATTGAGTAGAAAATGATTTTTAATATTTTATGTTGTTTTCCTTTCTTAGTTGAATTAGGATTTTATTTCCCTTTTCTAGTTAAATTAGGATTTTAGACCATATTCTTTCCATTTTTTAGTTAAATAAGTATTTTTCTTTTTTTTTCCTCGTTAAGTACGTAATTTCCCATTTTCTAGTGGAAGGAAGACTTTATTATTTTTTTTTTCTAAAAGAAGTAGGATAAAATCTCTTCCTATAAATACTTTTTGGGAGGAGGTGGTGATAATTAACTTGTTATTAATAAAATTTTATTTTGAGAGATTTTCTCTACTCTTTTGCCTACTAGCCTAGAGTTCTTGTAGAACCTAAGTTTTGTGAAAGAGTTGTAATTATTGTATATTATAGAGATTTTACTTCTACACACTTATGCTACATCAATTGTTAACAGAGCTATTTCTCAAAAAAAAAAAAAAAAAATTGTTAACAGAGCCACATTATCACTTTGAAAACCTATAAATTTTTCTAAACTATTTGTTTGAGATGAATTTTCTATATTCATTTAATTTTTCGTCTGAGGGTCAGTAATGGCATCACGACCTCACATTCAACATACATTTGAATGATCTTCTGTTGGTGGAGGTGATAAGGTACTTGGACCTCTGCAAGGATTAAGATTTGTTGACTTTATGATTCATAATTATTTTATTGACCAATCTCTAAAATCTGGAAATATTTTTGCTATATTGTACTAAATCACAAGAATAGTTTCATTTGAGTCATAAGACAACTAGTAGTTGCGCGACACGGACATCATATTATCATGTTCACACACATGATTCAGGTACATAATCTCCACTAAGGGTGTGAAAGGATGCATTTTATGTTGTTGTGGTGCCTTTGTCATTCCATTAGCATATTATATATATGTTATTCATGTCACTTATGATAATTGTGTTTAATAGTATGAATGTAATTAATTTTGGATTTTTTCGTCATTTGCATTATATGTATTTTGTATTTAAATATATGCATGTAAATTTATATGTTCATTTTCAAAAAATATTGACTATACCCATCCAAGAGAATTTCCTGAAAATTGGCCAATAATGCATTTTGAAAGAATTCATAACTAAGCATATATAATTACTTTTTAATAAAGGTTTCAGTATAATACCAAACATAATTTTTTATTAAAAAAAAAAAAAAAAAACATTCTGCAAGAATATATTTTTTTAAATGCATTCCTCTAGAATAGATTCTTGATAGAAAAGTCATCAAACGCCCCCCATAAACGGTGTAATAATTCATGACATCTAATTTTGTAGTTCGCCTTGCACCATAAGATATATTTACATAATCATTTTTTTTTTTTTTTTGATAATATATTTACATAATCTTTAAGTAGTCAACATCCATATCATGAAATAAAACAGTTTGAAAAAAAAAATAATAATAAAATAACAGTAACATTTTTCATTGACAAGTGTCACTCATCTTGGTGAATTTTTCATTGTTCTTGTGAGGTGTTACCCATTATGTATGATTCTCATTCCTTACGAAAAAAACCCTCTTCTTCTTCCGTAATTGGAGATTCTAACATACTCCCGTCCTGCATCAGAGCCATACATTGACAATGGGCCCCTTCTTTTCAACATTAGACCTGAGTCACCGGACCATCTTTGCATGGTGGTGATGTGCATTGAATCTTTACTTGTAATTGATAGACCCATGTAATTGAACCTTTTAGGGTGTGAAATATCATAGGCAAGTTGTTTCTCTAGGGGAAAATCAGTGGGAGGGTGAAGTGGTCATTGGCAAAAAGGTGTTGTCAATCAATACAAAAGAGTGAAGAAACAAAATCATGTTATTCCCTCATATTTTTAAACCAATAGCTTTGTCTTGTCCCCATCCATCAACTCCATCTCTCTCTCCATCTCACTGTCAACCTCTAGCTATTACCACAAAAGCCCTAAACAATTTCCTTTCCACTTACCCAATTATGAATAAACATTAATCACCCTTCTCATCCTTCTCTTTCTCTCAATAAATTTAGGCCTGTTAGGAACTCAGCTCCTTTTTGGAAAAGTAGGACTTAAGAGGTGTTATAAAAAATAAAAAATAAAAATAAAAAAATAAAAAAAAGTAGGACTTAAGAGGAACTCACTTGCTTCCCCTTTTCTCGGAATTTTTTTTTTAAATTTAAAAAAAATAAAAAATCAATCTGCCCAAATTTCTCAAAATTGTTTTCGGAAAACAAAGTTTGCTAAAGCCACCCAATATCGTAAGCCTTTCAAGGTTTCTAGGATTGATCAAAGAAAAGATTCAAAGAACCTCAAAGCAAACAAAAAATAATTCGAGAAATTAAGAAAATAAAACATTAAAGTAATCAGAGTGTAGCCCTACTTCTTTTTTCCCCTTCCTATATATCATCCCCATCATCATCATCTTCTTCCCCCTACTCCCAAATCCTCCTTATTTTCTCTGTCTCTCTCTCTCTCTCTCTCTCTCTCTGTTTATAACTCTTATTTTCTGTCTTACGGTCTCTCTTTTTCCCTCTCCCATGACATGATTGAAATCCAGAAACAGTCCGGCTGAAATATACTTGGTGTATGTTGGTGATCAAAAAAGACTTATTTTTGGATGTTCCATTAATTTCTTCATGAACAGTCACCAGTACCAAAACTAGTTTCAATTTGTCTCTTCATCACATCACTCACACCCCAGATCTATCTTAGATCTAAAGTTCATCATCTCCTTTAGTCTTTCCCTTTTTAGTTCTTTCCTAACTTCTAAGCACTTGTCTCTCAGTCTAACCTTCATACACAAAACCTAGCTACCTAAAAAAAAAAAACAGAAAACCCCTTTGACCCAAAAAACTAGAAAGAAGAGACCCAAATCTCAGTAGCTAGCTAGCTACCACTTCCAAGATCCAAGAAAACGAACTAAAACCCACTAAAATTCCTCCATACCCTATGGATTCACTTCACGAATTTGACACCTCAAACGGAGATAGCGCAAGCATCAACTTCAGCACCAATACCATCACAACTACTCACCACCATCATCACCAAAACATAAACACAAGCATGAACATCTCACCATTAACAAACGTAGGTGGAGGAATGGCATCATCCTCATCTCCACCAGCATCTTCATCTCCTGCTACTTTAAGCCGCTATGAGAACCAGAAGCGCCGTGACTGGAACACTTTCGGACAGTACCTGCGGAACCACCGTCCACCACTGTCACTCTCACGCTGTAGCGGAGCTCATGTGCTTGAATTCCTGAGGTACTTAGACCAGTTCGGGAAGACCAAAGTCCACACTCAGCTGTGTCCCTTCTTTGGACACCCAAACCCACCAGCTCCATGTCCATGTCCACTCCGTCAAGCTTGGGGATCACTCGATGCCCTCATCGGCCGACTTCGTGCGGCTTTCGAAGAACACGGAGGGAAGCCAGAAGCGAACCCTTTTGGAGCTCGAGCAGTGAGGCTGTATCTACGTGAGGTTCGTGATTCACAGGCTAAAGCAAGAGGGATTAGCTACGAGAAGAAGAAGCGGAAGCGCCCACCTCAGCACCCACCTAATAATGCAGTGCCACCGCCTCCAAATGCGAGTTCTCACTAGTCTCAGTAAGATCAAAATCATTTCATCATCATCATCATCATCATCATCATCATCTAAAAGCTCTCACTGCATGAGAACTCACCATGTTGCTTAATTGCCTGGGAAACTAAGAAATAGGAAATGAGAAATCTCTCTTTCTCATTATCTCCTAGTACTCTATCGTAATGTTCCACCACTTTGCATTAGTTTTTTTTTTTTTTCAATAAGTATTTTTACTTTCTTTTTTCTCTTACTACTAGTATTATTGCATCCTTATGTAGTAAGAGTTTCTTTATGTTGCTGTTGCTTTTTTTTCAGAAACTATGCTTAAAATTAGTGGGTATGAACTATTGGGTACTCTTTTTATTCTAGTAGTAATAGTCGTGGTGTTAAGTATGTACTAGTAGTTGTAGCTGTGACTTAACATCCAATTTGTCATAGATATGTGTACATGAAAGAAAGCTAGTCTATGACAAGTAATAGATTTGCAGATCATGTTGAATGTCGTTTTTTTTTTTGTGTTCTTTTTTTCGATTCTTTTTTTGATCTTTTGGGTTTTGCATTAATTTTCAGTCTTTGAATGGATATTGGCGAATCATTCATTCAGCTATTGAAAACTTTGCAAAGATCACATTCAGCCAAAAAAAAAAAAAAAAAAAAAAAAAAAAACTTTGCAAAGATCATGTGTCAGATTTGTCTAGCACTATACTTGTTTATTTTTAGGTATCAAATATGTGTGGGTCACTTCAGTTTGCTTTTCTCCTTTTGCTTCCTTCTATAAACTAGCTTTTCCTATGAATATAGAGTGAAGAAATAGAACAAAGCGCTAACTTCACAGTACAAACAGTAGTGTAACAGGTAATGTCTTAAGCTAATATAATCGACTGCTTTTAGAAACTAAAAGTTCCATTGTCCAAATTCTTAATTGCAGTGCAAGAAATAGACTAGCTATGGTAGATAGGCATTGCAAGCTCCTTTTTCTTCACGTGTCAGCAACTCCTCAGGATCGGTCTGTCTTCAAATAGTGTACACTATAGCCTCACTTATTAAGCAAGTTCATAACCCATTTCTCCATTTCACTTGAAATGGAGAGCTCATTTAAGACAATGTTTTGGTATACTTTTAGATTTATATAATTTTAAGTAAACAGAGTATCACATCATTTAAGACAATGTTTTGGTATACTTTTAGATTTATCTCATTTTAAATAAATAGAGTATCACATCATTTAAGATAAGGTCTTGATACACTTTTAAATTTGTACCATGATACACTTTTAGATTTGTATCATTTCAAGTAGACAGTGTACCACATCATTTGAGACGAAGTCTTAATACACTTTTAAATTTGTATCATTTCAAATTGAGAGGATCATAATCATCATTATGTAAATTAATGATCCATTTCCCCATTTCACTCAAAATGGATAGGACCCATTTCATAGTTTTTAGACAGTATACAGACTACCATGTCTCCTAAATGTGTTCATGATACACTTTTAGATTTGTATTTGTATCATTTTAGAAGAGAGGATCCTAAACTGGTTCTCCAGTATTTTTGGCATTTCAGTTTTGATTTAGATCTTGCAAAGTAAGACGAAGCCCCACCACTTTTTTTTTTTTTTTTTTTTTTTTTTTTTTTCATTCTAGCTAACTACTAGAAGGAAGCACTTTCATGTTGGATAAGGGAGCTGATACTCATGGGGTAAGGTCGGGATTGGTATTTGTGATAAACCAGGTGCTCTTTTTTTCTTGGTGATTTAGGGGCACAATTTACTATAGCCGACAGCAATTGAATAGGATGGACTACTGCCTCCTATGGTTGGCCAATAGTGCTGAATGTTCTTTTTGTTTGCCATGAATTTTTATATCTTCAACATATTCAGTCAAGCTTTATTAAGGAACTCTTTTATGCTAAATGAGTTAGATCATTGTGCACGTACTTTTAGTCCATAATGATGTGATTTAAGTGATGCTAGATTCTAGAGATTTTGTTGCTTGTATCCATTTAATTGGCTTTAGTAGCCAACACTATTTCAAACTGTTCATATATACAGGTCATATATATAGGATTATATCAGCCTCAGGATGCTTTCAGGTCTAAAAAAAAGAGACCCATAAATAGGAAATTAATAAAACAAAAAGAGAAGAATTTATCAAAGCATATTTTAATAATGCTAACAAAATTTTATAATAGTTTATTCTAGCAGTGAGCTTACTTTATACCTGCCTATCTATAATATCTGGATTTTTATTACAGTAGGCCATCATTTATCAAATTTGGTTATCATTAATCGTCAGATTATGTTTACGGTTGTAATGGGGGCCCGTTGATACCGGAGCTACTTTTTTATTTTTTTTATTTTTATTTATTTATTTATCGGTGCATAATTAGAATCAACACAAGCATTATGGATAAAATCATTAAAGTGCTTGGATGCTAAGAAATAATAATTGGCATTGTGGATAATAATGTTATATTGGTATGATGCTTGTCAATTAATTGGACCTGTGATGTGTGGAAAAGACACATACACTGACACACACACACATATTGGCTTGGGTTCTCTAGATCTAGGGATATCAACATTGTTTTGTTTTGGAGTTTAATGTTATTTTGTCAGCTTAGTTTCTTGCTTCATCAAGCAACAGTGATTCTTTCGGATTTAGAACATATTTCTTCATCTTTTGTGGCCATTCATTTGTTATACGTCTTTTGGTTAGATTAAGGAGTTATTCGTTTTGAATAATTCTGCCTTCAGACGTATAATTTCTTGTTTGAATTGAGATCATGCCGCTTTTTTGATTGTACAACATGTCTATCAACTTGACTAAAACAATGCGTTGGTGGAATTATAAAATTAAGGTATCAAATTATAGGATTTAAATTATATTCAACGTTTTAAGGATTAGATTACAAGCTAAGCTATCAAAATCGTTTTGATTAAGTGTACTAAGAAAAACAATTCATAAACCAGTGTCTTCTTTTGAGAAGAGTAATCTCCTCCTTTATATGGTCGAAATTGGATAAACTAATGGGGCTGGCCTAATTCTAATAATAACCCTATATCTCCGGTTCAACTACTCTATAAGGTTAATTTCTTTATCCTTTTATTTTTAGTGACTCAATGTGACTTTGAAGAGGCACCATATTGAAGATTAATGTCTGATCCTTTTTTCTATTGAAATTTACTGTCTCTATATCATGATTTACATGGTTATAAGTGATTAGCCGTGAGAGGCCAATGTCATGCCTAAGCAGTTGGTTTAAATAACCTTCACCTTCATATTCCATTATAATTCTTGTGTCTTAATTGTTGCTTCCAAACTTCCATGTGAAAAAATTTTCAAAATTTAATAGCTTTTGTTATACCTCTGAGGGTTGCTTGAAATCAATGATCAATGAAATCATCTCTTCCTTGTTGATAGGCTTCTGTAGTTATTTTTAATTTTATTTTTTGAAGTCTTTTTTTTCTTGCTCTTGAAATGTTTGGTTGGAAGATATATGTTTCAGTGGACCCTGACATTGTCCTGTGATATGAAGGCACCCTAAGCTAGATTAACCGAAAATTTCTGGTGAATGTGATTGGTTATGAATAAACCATATATTTATAAAGTAGTACAAACACAAATAGCAAAAATAGCTAGATAAGTATTGATGTCATCTTCTTCATGTAATATAATGGTAAAATCACAAAATGTTTAATAACACGAACCCAACCTGTATATATATATTCTTTGAGAATCAATTTTAACTAGTATTTTTTTTAATATTTTAACTCATTTTTATTTATGTAATAAAACTAGCTATATAAAAATAATTGAGTTTCAAATTTTATAACATACATACATAAATATATTTTCTGCAATGTTTTTTTTTTCCTTGTAATAAGTGCGAAAGAGGGACGTGAACCCAAATTCTCATTCATGGGAGAATTGAGTTATGCCGCATATTTGTTTGTGGACTAAGGTTTCATTTAAATAAATTTGAAGGAATCCCTTCCACCTAATACGTGTTGATCTTATATTTATTTAAGTGTATCTTAATCATAAAATTCACATTAAGCAATTTAAATATATCATATGACTGTCAAAGACCTTGTAACTGAATTGGTACCTCCTTATTCACAAAGTGCTTAGGGGTCTAAGGGGGAAAATGTTCGAACTGCAGAATTAGTAGCATGTTGTAATTATCTCTAAAAAAAAAAAAAAAAAGATATCACAACTATAATAATAAAAAATAATGAATTTGAAAAATTCAATTTTTTGCTTATTTAACGTTTAGAGGGGTAATCAAAACACAATAATGAGCTTTTAAAAAATTATTGCGTTACACAAGGAAAAAGAAAAAAGAAGTCAGTTCAATTACATTCCTATTGACCCTAACCTAAACCTAGAGCAGCAGTAATTATTAACAGGTAAAAAAATAGGTGGAATAAAGACCATATAGAAATTAATGTTTGTGAAAGGATTTCAACACCCATTCTTAGTCAAGTTTAATTACATTCCTACTTGATGTGGGAACAAAAAAATTATAAATTTTTTTTTTTTGTATTTCAGGTCTCTTTTTTTATTATTTTGGAGTTTAGTCTTTTATAAATACTGTATTAGGTAGGTTTCAGTTAGCTCAACAGGTAAAATCTCTGATGGTTGAATAAGAGATTTGAAGTTCAATCCTTGCTTACACCAAAAACTGATTGATGTCTTGGTCTGATGATAAAGAATTATCTTTAGGAGTAGACGTCATAGATTGAAAATTGAAACTCTCTAAAAAAAAAATACCGTATTATGTAACTTAATAGTAAAAATGTAATCAACAAAGTTTTTCCTCCTTAGATGTAGTCCACGAGGATGAATCACATAAATTCCCCCTTTCTTTCTCTTGCTTCTACTTTGGCTCTCTTTACATTACTTTATTCTTATGAGAGTATTGTGCTATCTTTTCTAACTTGGTACCGTAGATTTTCTGCCGATTCTTAGTATAGTCCAAGTCCAATCATACTTGGTATGCAAGTAAAAATATATATATACTTGTATTGCAAGTTTTTTTATTCATATTAGTTTAATGTTTAGCCTCCTATAAATACAATGATATGTATTCATTGTAATACACATAACTTCGTAGTAAAAATGTAGTTATCAAAAGCTTTCTTTCGTGATTGGAGACTATTAGGAATGCAATTCTTTCTCTTTTTCATTCTTACGTCTCTTTCCTTTTGTTGGGTACTGTGAGTGTAGTCTCACATTGAATAATAATTAAAAGAGTGAGTGGTTTATCTAACATATTTGGATTTAAACTCAACTTAAATTTCTAAAATAAGTGGTATCTTTATATGTTATACTAACCCCTAAATTAGAATCTCCACACGGTGTTCTCTACCCAACATGCATGTGGTATCAAAGTTCAAAATAATGTGTGACAAGGTGTTTGGGATCTCTTCCACAGTTGGAGCAGGGATAGGGCAAGCCTAAAAGGCCAAACAAATGAGTGATACAAATGAACTTAGACCATGGTGTAGCACAAGGTTTCCATGGACGTGAACGTGTGGGTCAGTTTCTATGGATAAGCATGTAGGGTTAACATGTGGTTGTTATGGATGATGTACTGAAAACCCATGGATAATGTGCTAGTGATGGAAAAAGTTCATACGGAAGGGAAAGCTAGTAAAACTTGTTCGTGGCCCACAGAAATAATGACTCACAAAGAGAAGTAAATTGTTGGATCTACATGTGTAACTGAAGTCATGGAATAATAATAAAAGAGTGAGTGATTAATATAATATAGTTTGGCCCAAACTCATAAGCTTAGCTTTTGAATCAAGTAGTGTCCATATTTGTTATATTAAATTCTCAATTGGAATCTCCTCGAGGTGTTCTCTTTCCCCCAACACTTTGCTTTGTCATTTACAAATTTTTCTATCGTACTATTTCCACGTGTTATCAGAGCCAAATGTTAATCATCTAGCGAACCCACAATCCAGTTTCTCAGTTTTCTTTTAAGTTGTGACCGTATAAAACTTCAACCACCCAATTGGCCAAGCTTCAGGGAACCTGTTCCTTCCCATGCTGGCCAATGTGCATGGCGCTCATAGAATAATTCGCCTAAGGTGCTTTAGTTTAAATATGGCTGTTTGCAGCTTAATGCAAGGGACTGGATCTTCAATACGCTGCTCTGTTGTTGCTTAAAGTTTCTAGAGCATATTGAAAGAAAGAAGCTGCCATTTGTTATCTTGAAGATGGTCTTCCTTACCTTTTGAGTTTGGTTCCAACTCGGCCTCGTGCGAGTCATCTTGGATCCGCTTATGTATGGTCTCCAACCTCCATGCTTGTTTTCTAGTGTATTATCAGTACCAAAATTCTGTGGCCTATCTTTAAATCACTAGACAAAGGTTCTCTTTCACCATTGTTATCAGCCACTCTATGCGATCATCCTCATTTATTCCCTTCCGTGGACAGCATATGGACGATTTCATATGCTTCTTTCTCAAACCAACCTCACACGTGCCTTTCTCAAATCTGAAATTTGATTTCGCATCACAGGACAATCATGGCAATTTTAACTACATTAAGTGTGCATTTGGATGTGGATTAAAATTATAAATTATTTCACTATTCAGCTTATTTTTGCTACTATTCATGAGTCCCACTGCAATTTTTGGCATTATTCATATACTCCACTATACTATTTCAACTAACTTTTATCTTTATTTACAGTACTTTCAGCAATAAATTTTCAGTTCTAGCAAAATAAACGGTATCTAAACAGACGCTAAATGGGCTTTCATCTTTCTTCTTCACCTGTTTTTTGTCATTACTTCGAATCACCTTTCATGTACATCTTGTATGAGCATCACAAACCATGTTAATCGGTAGTCTCCTCTATCGGGTTTCTTTTGGGTCATGCATCTTCATGTCACATTATTCAGATCACGCCTCTGATCGTAGTCACTATTGGCTTTGTTTCTGGTCTTGTGTCTCTATCATCTTCAAGTTGATTTTTTCAAACAACGGCTCTTGTCAGGAGCCTTTAGTGTTCATCATTCAAGCCTCAAGCATCGTGTGCATCTTGCCTTTGTTATTGTTTGTCATATGCATTTAATTTGGTCCACATCTAATTTGACCATACTTTCCTTCAATTTCTTACTTTTATCTTCAAACTCAAGTTGTCTTCAAGTTTACA
This sequence comes from Quercus lobata, assembly GCF_001633185.2. NCBI lineage: Eukaryota > Viridiplantae > Streptophyta > Magnoliopsida > Fagales > Fagaceae > Quercus > Quercus lobata. The sequence continues at coordinate 18,190,271 of NC_044909.1, forward strand.
CGTTGAGTTTGACGAGTGGTGTTAAGGATATCAAGGCTCATCCCTACTTAAATCCAAGTCCAATCCTAATTGGTGTAGAAGCAAAGAACTCATAATTCTACTTGTTTTACAAGTTTTGTTTCCTATTAGTCTAAGTTTAGCCTCTTACAAATACCTTGCCATGTATTCGTTGTAATACACATATATAGTCTCATAGTAAAAATGTAGCTATCAAAGGCTTTCTTCCATAGACATAGGTGTCAAGCTAGACAATGTAGATTGTGTTTGGTTAATTGATTTCTGGAAAATACTTTCCACGTTTGTGGGTGTTTGGGATGACTAAAAATGTTGGTTAACCATAAATTATATTCTGGTTGACTGTAAAATAAAGGCACTTATGGTAGAAATTTATTTAACCTTTCATTTTTCATAAACTAATTTCTGTCTCACCCAAAACTCATCAACCAAACCTCCACCCCACATCTCCCACTATCTGCCACCCAACCACCCCCCCCCCCCCCTCCCCTCCCACAAACGTCCTCGGTCTCCAATCGCCAACCACCGTAGCCAGGTGCCGGTCCCCCGATTACGATTTTTCTTTTAATAAAAATTTTTCATTGTTTTATTATATATGTCCTTGGGAGATGAGAAAATGTAGGGAAGTAGTATGAAATATGTTTTCTATAGGATTTTTAGGAATGAAACCAAACATTTGGAAATATTTTCTTTTCCATAAAATATTTTCATTTGAAAATATTTTTCGTCAAACCAAACACAATCCGCATTGTTTTTCTACACTATTTGTTATTCACTATATTTCTACAATATCAACCTGAATGGTCATATTTATTAAACAACCTTTAATAGCTGCAAGATTGTGGCTATAGCCGTGAGCCATTGAGTATATGGTGCGTTATTATCATCATCATTTTTTTAGGTAATTATTATCATCATTTTAAGTTTATGTTAATATTTTTTGGGACTGGTTAATATGTACCTTTAGGATATACGTTAATCATCTATTTTAGGAAATTCTTTGAATTTTTTTTTTTTTTTTTTTAAACTGTCAAGAAAGTCGGTCACTTTTTCATTTTCTCATTAAAAAATTCCTAAAATGATTTTACTAATGTATGTCTAAGGGCATTAGGTTAATAAACCCATATTTTATAAATTATAAAAATAAAAATAAAAATAAAACTTCCAAAGTGATTTGAAAGCTTTGTCCTTATTTTTTTTTTTAACAAAATCCTTTAATTTTTGGATTATTCCGGAAATACCATAAATTTGCACTCTCCCATTTCACATAATATTGGATCTCATTAATTAAATTCATGATGAAACTTACAATTCATATAAGATGAAAAAGTATAGATTTATGATACTCTCGGTCTCGGAGTATTCTATAATTTTTCCTGATTTTCTTGGTCTTTTTTTTTTATTTACCATAGATTAACAAAGGCTGCCACTGAATTGCCCTTGAGAAAGACAGAATTCTTTATATTTAATTTATCATTGAACCAATAGCCTATAGGTTCCCAATTAAGCAATTGTATGCTGTGACATAAATGGGTTGATTTGGTGTTTTTGCGAATTATCCGCAAAATCCCGGAGGGTCAGTGTCGCGGAGGTTTAATTTTATAAACTTTTGACTTATTTAACATTTGTACCTTAAAAAACTATAGTGGCTAATCTAGTTAGAAAATCAATTGATATGATTTGTCCCCCCCCCCCCCCCCCCCCAATTAACTTTCCCCTGTCCGTCTCAGTGGGCATAATATGAGATTAAAAAGGGAACCACTTGTTCAAAAGAGAAGAATTTATAGATTTATAAAAATAAAAAATAAAAACTCGAGGACCACTTGTTCAAAAGAGAAGAATTTATAGATTTATAAAAATAAAAAATAAAAACTCGGGGCTAAATTCAGGAGCAAAAATTTGTGATTTAATCGAAACACATAAATAACACACTGCTAAAATGTATGCATGCAAACACGAGTTACGTGATAAAAATTTATATGATCTGTTTGCTTATTTTACATTTAATTTGCAACATAAAATATTATCATGTCCAACGTGACCTAGCTTGTTCTAGTTTTAATTTTAACAAGTCCTTATATAGGCTTCATTAATTTTTTTTTTCATGGTACAAAATCAATAGTTTGCTTCCCACTACTATCATTTCCCTTACTCAAAATTCTCTCCTTGGTTGGTAGTACGTGCCTCATGGCTCTTGGGAAGGGTTTAATCAAACCTAATTCTAGAAAGACAATGAAAGACACATGGAAAGTTGGAAACACACAAAATGTCTTTTTATGTGCATTTTTAGCATTAATCCAAGAGAAAATATAATTTATGCTGATTACCTTTTTCTTATTACATAATTAGGAATTGTCTGATGTTTTTGTAACTCTCCTCAGTTTAGGGACAAAAATGCCTTATGTCATTTTCACCCAAATTATATAGTCTTATGTCCCCCTTCCCAAACTAATTAGGGAAATGCCCCTTTTTTGTAACTCGATTTTCTCAAAATTGAGTTAAAAAAAAAAAAATTGGAGCCTATAACTCGATTTCATGGAGATCGAGTTACAAAACGCCACTATAGGTCCTTAAAACATCACTATAGGTCCTTAAAAACGTCACTATAGGGCTTAACTCAATTTTGAGAAAGTCGAGTTTCAAAAGAGGGGCATTTCCCTAATTAGTTTGGGAAGGGGGGCATAAGGCTATATAATTTAGGTGAAAAGGGCATAAGGCAATTTTGTCCCTCAGTTTAGTTAATGGAAATGTAAATGACCATTTCGTAATATTATTGATATTTCTCAAGTGATTAATAGCAAATTGATAAATATAAGCACTTTAGCTTTTTAACTTGAATTTTTTACATTGAAAAGATAATTTATAGCGTCCGATTCAAAAAGATCACCATGCCACTAGCTTCCCCATTAATTTTAGGTCAAACAAGCAAGCACATTAGAAGTTACTACAGCTACAGCTTACAAGAGACGTAAGGGTGCAAAGTGATCACATTATAGACAAATCCATGGACATCCTAGAAATTTCAGAAATGTGAGCATTTCCCAACAGGTAAGAATGGGTACAAAGTTGCACATTGTTTAGCAAAACATGTATAATACTATGTGGAAAGTGTTTGTGTTTGGATAGAAAAACTGAAGAAGCGCTTAAGTTTATTAACATGCTTCTTATGATGTAATGCAAGCCAATTAATAAAATCTTTCTCTTTTTTTCATAAAAAAATAAAAAATAAACATGCATATACATTTTTCCTAGATAATATTCTACCATGCATTCAAGTACGTATGCACCTAGCTACTTTAGTTAATTCGCAGGAAAAGTTTATTGAACTTTTACTCAAACATAAAACTAAAGTCGGATGTCTTCTCAAAAAAGTGTTAGGGAGATAAACACCTTGGGGAGTTTTCTTGAGTAAATAATATGACATATAAAAACACACTTTTACTCAAAAGACCTAAGCCGAATGGGTATAAGCTCTATTATGTTATATTAACCACTCATTCTTCTCATCATTATTCAATGTGGGACTTCACTCACACGTGTATACTCAACAATCTCCCCTACACGTGTGAGTCTTTGCCTCTCCATGAACAAGTCCTACTTACTCCCCCTTGCCTAATGGGCATTTCCCTTCACTAGTGCATCATCCATAGGCCTCCAAGTGTTAATCCTGCATGTCTTTTATCCTCCTTGGGAACCTCGCACCTCATCGTTGTCTAGCACTATTGGCAATAATACTCCTTTGTTGGGCCTTTTCCAAGATCGTTTGTGTGGGCTTTATGAGCTTGCTTGGTGCAATATACTATCCCCGTTCCAACTGCGAAAGGGACCTACCCCGCTCCATTTGTGAAAGGGCTTCAAGTACACACACCCCAGTCTTGCTCTAATTGCCACCTTTGCCCCACACCATTACCATGGGCTCTAATACCACTTGTTGAGGAGATAAACACCTTCAGGAGTTTTCTTAAGTAATGAATATAACATATAGATACACACTTTAACCCAAAAGGCCTAAGCCCAATGGATATAAGTTCAATTATGTTATATTAACCACTCATTCTTCTCATCATTAGTCAATGTGGGACTTCACTCACACGTGTATATCCAATAAAAAGAACTAAAGTTTGATGAGTTTCGACATTATGCTAAGCAATGAAATCATGTTAAGGTAATTAAGATGATTATCAGGCATGTATCCGTGCTAGATTTTATGCGCTTCAAATTGTGAAACTAGAATAAGGATTAATCGTAACAAGCGTTACACATACATTTCCTTTTTATCCTTTTTCTTTTTTTTCCTTTTTTTTTTGGGCTACTTAATCAGCATAAGAAAAAACATATGTATGCTAATTTATGAATTTTGATATTTTTTTTTCTTTATCATTTGATAATTGAGGAAAGCGGGATTGAATTGAACCCTGGATATTCTTGTTCATGAAAAGACTAAAATCAATAATCTTAAAATAAAAAATCAATAATGTTAGACGTTTTCAAAAATGATAAATTTTTATGATAAAAGAAAGAAAAGGGAATTGATTCACATTATAAAATTTTACATAATAGAGTATTTATAGAAACCTTAATTGGCCTAATTCTATTATAATCCTAGTACAACTAGGTTACTTGACCTGCAAGTACAGGCTCTTAAATATACTAAGCTACTTATTTGTGAATTTGTAAACAGTATAAATTCATTAAACTCGAAATCTATATTACCACTTAAATCAAAAGAGACTAAAATTGAATGACTTATGAATGAATTCAGAATTCATAAAAAACAATTTATCAGGGATGGTGTTTGAAAATACGTCCATAAGATAGATTTGACCCCTGACATTGATATTTATGCACATCTTGGATGTCTATCTCCAAGAATACAATAATCGAATAAACACACAAAAAACACTATATAAGTGTGCCTAGCGAACCAAATATTGTTCTTTTTATCTCTCTCATAGACTTTGGACAATGCAAAAAATTTAAAAATTGTCTGCAAGATAGACGGATATTTATAGATTGAATTATGACTATTTGGAATATTTGCGAAGGCAAAAGACACATCTGTTAATGGAGAAAAGAAAGATGCCAATTAATGGACACAATAAAACTCTAATGGTAATAAGCTTGAAATGTTTGGCAATGAATTTAAATTTTAAATAGATTCTCTCTCTCTCTCTCTCTCTCTCTCTCTCTCTCTCTCTCTCTCTCTCTCTCTCTCATACCATAAAAGGGGAAGGACACCAAGCTGAAGGCGGAAGCACAGTTATACAGCAATATTATATGTTGAAAATATTATGAAAGCAAAGTAGAACCAGCCAAGGAAGCAGTATTGCAATTATAATCAAAGTAATTTAAAAGCAGTAGTAAGGCGGTAAAACCAGCCAAGCAGTATATATGAAAGCAATAAAACTTTAGAACCATCCAAGATGGCGGTAGCAACAAGTAGTATAATGAACAAAAAATTAAAATACTTGTTATTGGAAATAGCGCAAAACACTTACAGCAGTAATAGTTACAAGATCTCAATAGTACAGGTTAACAGTTACAAAGCTTGTTCTAGTTCAAGATACAAGATTGTAAGGTAGTAGGAAATAGTGGTAGTAGAAACAAGGAACTTTCTCTCAAAGAAGGCTTCTAAGGGAAGAAGTTCTAGGGAAAGAAAATTTTGAAGAAAGACTTGTTTTGAACTTAAGGGACAACCCCCCTTAAATAGGCAAAATTCAGAGTGAACAGTATTATGAATAGTAAAAGTGAACAATGATCAGTACAATGAACAGTAAAATTTTGCCGAAAGTAATCTTAATGTGACCAAAAGCCTTGGAAACATGGAGAATCTTCTTTTCAGAACACCATCATCAAAGGTGGAAAACCATAGTGGAATTTTACCCGTAAGTAAACATTGTAGCAGTTTTGACCTTTGTGTAGGCCAGACAAATAATATCAATTTTCTTGAAGATCTGGAGTGTTATCCTCGTCATGTCCAAACAATTCCTAGTCATAAGGGAAATAAGGGTTATGGGCAACAGATTCCTTAGAAGAGGCTTTGGATTCTTCTTGATTGGCAACAACTTCTTCTACCCATTTAAGTAAAGCAAAAAGAGCAGTAGGATTTTTTCTTAAGTCGTCAATAGGGGAGCTCTTATTTTTTGCTGGAGGCTTAGCATTCTTTATGGAAGAAGAAGAGGGAGCATCAACAAGGACAGGGATTTGAACTGGGGAATGATCCTTGGCAATGGGGAGAGCAGCAATAGATGAAAATTCTCTGGAAATAGTAGCAATAATACTTTGAGTATGAGGGAATTTGCCCCACCATCTTACATACCAATGTCTTGAGAGAATATCACTTTCTTTTTCATATTTCCATTTCAATATCCAAGGTATTTTATGGCGCTTAACAAAGTGAAGCAAAGCAGGGAATTTAGCTCCATGAGTATCATACTTATAAAATTTCTTGAAACATTCGAAAGCATCAAGTAATGGCTCAGGGAATATGTCAGCAATAGGGCCAAATTGGGTCCACCAACGGTTGAACCAAAAAGGCAAATAACCAGTGAAACTTTTATCAAAGTTAATAAACCAGGAATGAGACATGTTTTCATTCTGGTGAAGCATGAATCTTGACCAAGCAGTGATATAGTCATGATATGAATAGGGAATGGGGGAAGCGGGCATTGTTCTGGTAGAATTAGGGGAAGAGACCCATTTTTCTTCAGAAATAATATTGACCAAGTAAACTCTGTGGTAAATAATTTGGAGGTATCAACTTTGTTAGATATGGTGTTAATAATAATAGATTTTTCATGACGCAAAAGATCAAAATAATACTCTAAATTCTTTTCTCTATGCTCAGGAATCTAGTGAAATCTTGGAGGGAAATAACTTTTAGCAAGTTTGAGAGGATCAGAAATGGAGACTCTATTGGGTTCAATACAAAATAAGTTTTGGAAATATTGTTTTTTGATGTATTGAGGGTTATTGGAATTTCTGGGAAAAGCAGTTCTAATAGGTTGGTTAACCTGGCATAAGGGTCATAGGACGAGGCAAGAACAGTGGAGTAATTGGGCCTAGGGATGGTTCCTAGGGTGGTGAAACGATTAGTAATTTCAATAGGAGAAGCAGGTTCTTTTTTTAACAATTTGTTTGGAGGTTTTAGTAGGATGATTATCTTTGGATCTTCTACTTGCCATTGTGACTAGAAATTCACGGGTAAGGAAATCAGGGATGGTATTTTGAGATCCTTTAATGTACTCAATATCAAAATAAAAAACACTTAAAATAGCTTGCCATCTAGGAAAAATATGTTTTGAAGCAATATTTTCAACATCTTTTTCAATAACATATTTAGCACTTTTGCAATCAACACGTAACAAAAACTTTTGGTTTAACAAATCGCTTTGAAATTTTGAAATACATGGTACTATAGATAAAATCTCTTTTTTAATAGTACTATAATTTAACTGTGCATTATTCTAAATTCCAGAATGGAAACGGACAATTTGCTTAGGTGACTCTAGAGAAACTCTTTGTTTCAGAATACCACCATAACCGACGTCAGAGGCATCTGTTTCAACAATTTTAAAAGCACCAATAGTAGGAATACCAAAACAAGGTAATGTCTTAACATGAGATTTGATTTGTTTAACAAGGGAAGTATGAATATCAGACCAAGGAGGAGGATTGCTCTTTAATCGATTAAACAGGGGCTTACATTGTTTCCTCATATCCTTGTAGAAATCAGCAACATAATTTAATAACCCAAGGAATCTTTGGAGTTGTGTTTTATCAGTGATAATATCAGGAAACTTATCAGCAAATTGAATGGCTCTATCACTAAGACAAACATGTCCTTCAAAGATGTCATAGCCAAGGAAACGAACTTTTTTTTTAAACAATTTGATTTTCTTAGCAGAGACAACAAGACCATTTCTTTTGATAGTCATATAAATGTAGTTCAATTGCGAGTATAAGAGATTAAAAAAATTGTAAATGTGGAAAGTTATTTAGCTACATGAGAGAGAGAGAGAGAGAGAGAGAGAGAGAGAGAGAGAGAGAGAGAGAGAGAGAGCTTAGTGGTAATAGGAATTATTGCTTGGAAATTGAGTGACCGTAGTTTACTAAAATGTGCCAATATTATAAGTATTTTCTATAAAGAAAATAAGTATATTAGTGTTTTTTGTACATTTCTAATCTTTTGTTAAATATGTAATTTTATTAAAAAGTGTTAGAGGTATTACAAGTTTGACTACATGATGCTTAGAAACTAATATGGCAATGAGTGCAATTTGTTAGGGTCATATTTTTATGTAATTGGCATATCCTTTGACAAAACGCACTTTACTTGTATTTGGGTAAATCTAAGTAGGTTCAAGATGATCATTACAAATGGTTAAATTGAAGACATAAAGATTACTCAAGAATTGCTTAAGAAAAGTGCAATTTGCAAGTCTCGATATCTCCTCGACAGAAGCTCGATCTGTCGAGATTCATTAAAGCTCAACAGATGTCTCGATCTATCGAGCTTACGAGATTCAGATTATAACCAGTAACATTTTTATTTTAAAAAGGCTATTTGTTTGTGTGTTTGTATAATCTTTATTGGACTAGGAAAACCCAAGGTTTGTGTAAACCTATTTAGAATAGGAGAGCCCATTAAGCTCCTATTTAAAAGCAAGTGGAAAAAGAAAAACCTAACCCTAGAGAACTTTATAAGGTTTTTTTTTAAACCCTAGCCTCCTCCTAGAGAAGAAAGAGTGCTTGCTGCGTTTCTTGTACACATTTGGGTTCTGTAACTAAGCAAAGTCTCTTGCACCAACATTGAAGATCTTATTGGTGTTTTTATGTGAAGCTACTGCAAATCAACTATAACAATCGAAGGGTTGTTGTGGTGTTAGTCACGTACTTGGATTCGTGCAAAGGAGTAAGCCGCATACTAGGATTCGCGCATCAAATTGGTTAGTCACGTACTTGGGAGCCATGCATCGAAAGGAGAAATTGTCACTACAGAACAAGTCCAATTGGGTATTGGGGTAAGGGTTCAACTGTAGATTGGTATAAGGTACTAGGATTCCTTTACTTGTAACCGCTTGTTGTGATAATAGTGGAATTTTGGGAGTGCTGACCTGAAAATCACCTGGTGGGGTTTTTGTCGTCAGGTTTTCCCCATTTGTAAACAAATTACCGTGTCAAATTTATTTTCCGCTGTATACTTAGTTTATTGGTGATTTGTTTGTGCTACCACGCTTTTGAATGTTAATTTGATTAATTAATAAACTTGGCTAATTAATCAATTAATTAATAACAAGGGGTCAATTCGTTTTTGGCTTATCACAATTGTTGGGTTTTAACCACCACTGAATTTTAATTGCCTCATTCTAATTGATGACACGTTGATTTGTTAGACTAATGTAATAAAATTTGTAGTATCCAAAGCACTACTCAATTTTATTATCGAAAGTTTTTGTTTCTTAAGGCCATTCTAAAGGTTATTTTGAGTATTGAAAAGATGGCAACAAAGAAAGGGAATCTCGCTCTAATTGTATCGTATATATAATATCGGTAATGCTTCCAATAATCAATAACAATGGTGATGAATTCAGCAAAAAGGGGAGAAAAGGTGATGGTGAAGACTTAATTATTAAGGGAAAAAATGGTGGGGACCTAAGTTATCGATCATCACATACTTTAAAAACCACATATACTTATTGTTCAGGTCTTTTCCTTCTTTTCATAAAACCTCTTCAATCAGTCTTTATCATTATGGAATAGAATTGCCATTATTGAAAGTAGTTTAGAAAAGAAGACCTCTAGCCCACAATGTTTCAAATCTCAACAAATTTTTTTGTTTTTTTTTTTGAGAAATAAATCTAGACAATTAATTATTATAACATATTGAGTCTAAATCATAATCATGTTAAGAGATTTGTAGTTCAACTAACATCTCTTAGTATTTTTATTAAAGACATCTAGAATTTGAATCCTTCCACCTATAACTATAAATTTATTAAAAATAAATGAATAATACAAATCCATGATCTTATGTTGTGAAATAATTATGCATTACCACGTTAATCATGGCAATAGTATATCCATATTCTCTATATCATTTTTGAGTTTGAGTGTTAAGAGTAATTTTTTCAACATAAATGATTCTCCTATTTGTAAATATATTAGATAATTATGAGTTGGGTTAAAGTTACACCCAATGTAACTTTAAGTAATGTTACGTCACCCAATATTTTTAAATTATATGTAAATTTTGATAAATCCACCACTGGAATGCATAAAATATGAATTTATGGATGAAATGGTAAATTACATCTAATTGACATGAAAATTAGCATGCATGTTAAGAACATGAAAAACATGTAATTCAACAGTTGGATTTTCAAAATATAAATTCAATAATAAGTTATTGAGTAGTGTAACATTGCTTAAAATTACACTAGGTGTAACTTGAACCCAACCTAATAATTATTATTAGAAAAAAATTTCAAGTTAATTGGAACTCTCACAAAAATTATTTTTATGAAATAAATATGTGATGTTTTAAATTATATAGATTTGATTGGATTGAATTATTTGGATGTATGTTGTGTAAGCATATACTAAGTCCCATATTGAGTTTTTATTAGATAAATCTTGGATTTATGAGTGATTACAAGAAACCTCCATCCCAACATAACTAAACCTTTTAGGGTATAAGTGCAAATGTAGTTGGAGTTTTCCTCAAATAGTCACAAATGGTATCATTGCAAATCAAGCATTGTGTCACAACGAGACCACTACGAGCTTGTTAGGAATTTAATTAGGAAATATTCAATTTCATTTATAATTTGACGTCTAACAATTGTATTTATCAACTATCAAGTATTTAGGGATGAGCATCAGTTGGATTGAAAGGTTTTTTCAACTAAAAAAATTCCGAACCCAACCCGTTACATGCATAAACACAAATCCAACCTAACCCGCATGGATCAAGTTGGGTTGAGTCAGTGAATTGTATTTACGTGTTTCATGCCATGAATAACTAACTTTCATAAACTATTTAACCTTTTTTTTCAATAACTTATTACAATTCAAAGAATATGCTTAAATTATATTGCAAATTTACAAATTCATCAAAACTAATTCTCAAAATACCAATATAAAACAAGCTAAAAAATTAAAATATGTATAATAAAATACGCTTATATATGTGGTGGGTTAGAATGAGTTAGATCAGTTGAAAAAATTATCAATTTGAAACCGACCCAACCTAATCCACCAAGCCACAAAACCCAACCCAAGACATTGGATTGGGTTAAGTTGGATCAGTTTAGTCAAGTAAGTGGGTTTGATGCAAATCCCTACTCTTTATATATATATATATATATATATATATATATATATTGAAGAATAAAAATTGAATAAACAAGGGATGAAATGAGTACTTTATAATTTTCTAAAGACTAAATTATGATTTTTTATAGAAAAAAATACACTAAATTATATATTTTTAAAAAAAATAGATGAAAGTAAATCTTAGAAAGAAATTTCGTGTGTGAATGAATATTTTCAACCTTCAGTATACAAGGTAATGCTAAAGACGTAAATGATTCACTACGTTTTTTCATAACTTTTTTTTGCTAAACACGTTTTTTCATAACTTAATAAAAGGATAAATTGAAATTGATATAAATCGCTTTCATCGAGTTGTAATACCAACTAGTGTCCATCAATCACAATAAATAATTGTGATTGTGAAACAAAGAAAAAATTTCTGGCAAAATGAAGCAATCATGTTTATGTGGTATATTTTTCTTTTTATATATACAAAATGGGGTAACTTTTCACGCACACAACGAATCTAGGAATAAAGAAATAATATGTCCAAAAATACATTAGGTACGAGAATTCCGCACTCTTGGGTCACTTCAATTTGACACTCGACAGATGGCGGGCCCCAAAAGTCCTGTCCCTCGCACGTGCTGACCCGTCATTCATGTCTGTCCAAAGGAGTGAGAGACTACAGTCCCACACCGATCTTTGCCACGTGGCTTCATCATGATCGTGAGTGTCACATCCCTCCTGATTTGGACCATACAAAATCTCCCTTGTCATGTCTTCGTCAGTAGTTTTCAGTTACTCTTTTTCCCCCCCATCTTTTTAATTTCCTGTTTGTAGTTAAATTAATGCATTCAGAAACTTCCCCTTTTACTTTAAAGGTCAGGAATGTGACAGCATTGATTAAAAATTAATCATATAAGTTGTTGTAGCCTTGTAGCCTCTTTTTTTTTTTTTTTTTCTTTTTCCTTTTTAATTTTTCTCCCTGAGGGAATAATTGTAGTTTTTTTTTTTTGCTAAGCAGAAAATAATTGTATTTAACAGTACAAGTGGTAATTACTAATTAGAATAGAAATAATTAACCTCCTCTATTTTTTATTTATTTTTTATCCTTTTTTAAGTGCCTCTCCAAAACATTTCTCAATTCAAAATAAAAATAATAATCATCATTATGTTAGATGAAAAATGCCCCCAAACAATAGTGGAGTTAGAAATTCTTTTTAAGGAGGCCAAGTTAAATGTATTATTGTATTTTGGAATTCCTAATCCTCTTAATATAAATGTATATGGCTATTAGCTAAAGTTTTAAAAAATAAATGAAGCAATAATATATTAAAAAGTATTTATACTTTAAAATAAAAATAAAAGAGGGCCATTACTTAAAATTTTTCAAACTTTTTTAATTTTTAACATTTAAATGGGAGAGGGGGGGGGGGGGGGCATTTTTAAAAAAGCCAAGGGGGCCTTAGCACCCCCTAGCCCCCCTCCCTCTGCCCCTACCTCCAAATTAAGAATCATCCAAATTCAAATCTCTCATCTCTTGTTGTAGTTATCAAATTATAAATAAATATAGGTTAAATTATGTATTTAGTCTATAACTTTTACACTGTGTTAATTGTCAAGACATATGTGTTTTACATGTTATGAACATATGTCACTATTTTATATAATTGGCTAATTCTTTAACAAAACGCACTTTACTTATATTTGGGTAGATCTAAGATATGTTTAATATTTCAAGAAACCTTGTTTCAAGATCAAGTGTTAAAACCATGCAAGTCTGTCCAAGATTCAAGTTGAGAAAGTGTCTGTCATTAAAACTCGACAGCTAGCATCTATCGAGCTTTAAGAGTTGTTCCAACCCCGTGGCCGATAGCAACTCGACAGATAGCTATCTGTCGAGGTTTAAGAAAAACAGATTTTTCTATTTTGTTTTCTTCCAATCCGTGATTATATGTTTGGGCTTTCTTTTCTCATGGCCCTAAATATATAAAAGGATTATTTTAAGGGCCATCAAAGGTGACACAAGTTGCATAAGTGTTAAGCAAATTTTGTTCATGCAAATTATGACCGGAGACAGAATTTACCCTAGTTCATCTCTTTCATGAAGAAACTACTGTGTTTGTGCATTGTAGGGTTTTGTAACCAAGCATCTTCTTGATCTTCATCGTTTGGATGAACTGAAGAACTTTACAGCCAACAATCTTCTCTAGTTGGTGATTGAAGTCGCGTATTGGAATTCACGCAATTGGTTAGTCACGTACTGGGAGCCGTGCATTACAATAAGAGATTATCACTACAGAACAAGTCCAATTGGGTATTGGGGTAAGGGTTCAACTATAAGTTGGTAAAAGGTACTGGAATTCCTTTACTTGTAATCGCTTGTTTTGATAATAGTGGATTCTCAGAAGTGGTGACTTTAAAATCACCCGGTGAGATTTTTGCCGTATAGGTTTTCCCCATTCAAAAACAAATTGGGTATTAGGGTAAGGGTTCAACTGTAAGTTGGTAAAAGGTACTGGAATTCTTTTACTTGTAACTGCTTGTTTTGATAATAGTGGATTCTCGGAAGTGGTGACTTTAAAATCAGCCGGTGAGGCTTTTGCCATGTAAGTTTTCCCCATTCAAAAACAAATCATTATGTCAATTTATTTTCCACTACACTTAGTATAATTGGTGATTTGTTTGTGCTACCACGCGCTTTGCATGTTAATTTGATTAATTAATAAATTTGGCTAATTAATCACAAGGGGTCAATACTGTAAAGTTGTGATTTACAACTATGTTTTATGTTGGCTTTATTTCATGACAAAAAGTGTTGTAATTGCTTTAATTTATATCCTTGTACTTTGTGGGATTTTATTGTATTGGGTTTAGTATTAAGTTGGTGAAGACTCAAGCTTAAATGAAGAATTAGTGGATTTCGCGAGAAGCTAAGTCGCAAAAGAGCCACGTGAGGAGCACATGATTGGAAGCTGAAAAGTCGTGCCAGGTTGTCGTTTTCGCGAGTGTCTCGCGAGTAAGGCCTTCTCGCGAGATAGTCGCAAAACATTCTGCCAGGAGGATTTTTTAGTGTGACTTCACTATCTTTCACCCATACTATATATACCCTCATTACCCACAAATGTAAGAAAGGCTATTCAGAGAGAAAAACCCTAGATAGGTTTTCTACAACACACCCATCTTTTTGAGAGAGAGCTACTCATCCTTAGTGAAAAATCATTGTAGCATTTTCTCCTTCCATTTCCCATTATCATACCTTGAGAGGAGATTTGTACCCAAATACAATCCACACCTTTTCAGTGTAGTGAGTGGTTTTGGTATTGCTGGGAAGCATTGGAAGAAGTCAAGGATGGCAGACGCAACATGGAGCTTGTTGCGGGATCCGAAGAGCTAGACAAGACACGGTTCCAAGAAGTCTTGTTGGAGTAGGAGCTTGGAGGGCTTAGGTACAGCGGATAGATTAGGTTTGGAGGGTCTCTTGCTAACCCATGTATCCCAACTGATTGTCTAGTAGATCAATTACCGTTTGGAGGGCGGCGGAGAGGTTTTTCGCCGAGTTCTTCAGTTTCCTCTTTGATAACACATCGGCGTGTTATCTGTGTTTGCATTCTTCTTCCCTACTCTTTTACATTTCTTTTTACTGCTGTGATTATTTGAATATGTGTTAGAGTACCTTATTTGCTTATTCATTCGCATTTTCTCTATTCCACACTTAGTATAAGTTAAAGTAAAATCTATCGAGCCGTTATTTTATTTTGGGGGTTTAAATAGCTCTTGTGTTTTTACACAATTTCGAGCTTTCAAATACGTTTTTGGCCTATCGTTAACTTAGTCTCTAACATTTCAATTATGTCAGTTTGATTCCTGACATTTTTGGTATTATGTCAAAATAGTGCTTATCGTTAAGTTATTGATGAAAAATGCTAATGTGGTTAATGGACAAAATAAAATTTATTTTTATACCACATCAGATAAGATGTTAATTGCCGCCTATAATAAAAAATAAAAATAAAAAATCATTAAAGTAAAGAAGAACATAAACTATTTTTTTAGCCCCTCTCAACAAATATTTTCTAGTTTACTAAACAAAAAACAGGTAAAAGAATAAAAAAGAACCCATCAGAGTAAACATAGAAGCAATTTTGAGATTGATTTTTGCAAACCAATTTGTTTCCTCTCTCTGCCTCCAAATGAAAGGCTACTTCCCTCGGTTACAAGAACCATTAAGTTCTTAGCAAAGCTAATACGATGTCATTTTCCTAATCTCGAACCAACAAAATAGTTATTGATATTGAGAAATACACTTGAAATAAGAATTGGACCCAAAAAAAATAAAATAAAATCAGAAGAAGAAGAAGAAGAAGAAGGATTTAATGTAAGGTTTACAGAGGAGTGATCTATTCTTGAAAAGTTGAAATAGATACACCTTGTGATTTGTGTCAAGAAGGGAACAAAAACTTGAGAATTAAAAGAGAAGGATGTGTGTGTGAAAAGTGAAAGTTACATATTTCAAATATAGATGTAATGACTGAGCAAATGACTGAACATGGCAAATGGATTAATGGTTTCGCCAGAAATTGTGGGAAGGTGAATAGTATCATGGCTAAACTTTGGGCTCTTCGGGATGGGTTACAAATGGCAGCAACAGAAAATATACATAATCTTATTGTTGAACTTGATGCTCTTGCTGTTGTTCAATTGATGAAAAACTCTATTGTTAACTTATCTCTTGAACCCTTGCTTACTGATTGCAGGCTCCTCTTGAGGAAGTTCCCAAATTTACGAGTTGAGCACGCCTATAGGGAAGCAAATCAATGCGCAGACGCCTTAGCCCGTATTGGTAGTAATAGTGATGTCCCTTTCATTTTGTTTGCCCATCCACCACCTATGGTGGATCAGCTTTGCACCCTGGACTTTGAAGGGGCCTTTTGTAATAGATTGATTTAGTTTTAATGCAAATATCTTCCATTACCCAAAAAAAAAAAAAAGACTCAGCAAGTTCAAGGAAGTGCGCCCCAAACTCACTATCAACAGAGAGAGGAAACAAATGGGTTTGCAAAAATCGATCTCAAAATTGCTTCTACTTTTGTTTATTGTGATGGGTTCTTTTTTATACTTGTTTTCTATTTGGTAACCAAGAAAATAATTGCTAAGATGAGCTGAGAAAATAGTGTATGCTCTTCTTTAGTTTAATGTTTTTTTTTTTTTTAATTTTTAGGCGGAAATACTATTTTTGTCCCTACATTTTCACCCCATTTCCACTTTGGTCCCTACTTTTTTTTACCGCATTTAGTCCCCAAAATAAATAAATAAAACTTTCCATTTTGGTCCCTACAGTCATCTCACTAACAGAAGATAGCCTATGTGGCAAATGGAATCCATGTTGGCACACAAAATGCTGACGTGGCTATTAAAATAATAATAAAAATTATTTTACATTTAAAATTTTCAGATCAGCATATAAAAAAAATTTAAATAATTTATCAATTTTAACTAAATAAAAAAAATTAAAAACAAAAAATCACATGAATTAAGATCTGAGTGGATTTTGAACCTAAAAATTTTGAAACCCAAAAAATCAATAATTTTTTTTTCACTTTTTTGGGAAGAATACAAAGAACTCTAAACAGAACATGAATTCATGTTCTTCAAGCTCTAGATAGCCCCAAATGGAAAAAATAAACAAAACAAAGATTATGTTGAAGAGCCCCATACTATCTCACCTAATTCAAACACAAACCAAATTTAAAGCCCCTTTCTCTCTCTCTCTCTCTCTCAGATCAAGACCCATGGCCTCCTCAAAGCCCCTCTCTCTTCAGATCAAGACCCAATCATCACCTTCATGGCCATGGTTTTCAAATCTTGTCTTTTCTTATCTCAAGCTCTCTTCTCACACAAACCCTCAGCTCTTTCTCTCTCTCTCTCTTTAGATCAATCTAAACCCTCGGCCACTGTTGTATGGTGTTTGGATTTGAAACCCATAAACCAAACCCAGAAAGGACCCACTGTCGTTCGTGGCTGTGGTGGTCAACGGTGAAGGATTAAAGCTTGAGGAGTTTCGGCCTAGGTTCCTCACGGTGAAACAATCACCTTCATGGCCATGGTTTTCAGATCTCGTCTTTTCTTATCTCAAGCTCCCTTCTCACACAAACCCTCGGCTCTCTCTCTCTCTCTCTCTCTCTCTCTCTCTCTAAACCCTCGGCCACTGTTGTATGGTGTTTGGATTTGAAACCCATAAACCAAACCCAGAAAGGACCCACTGTCGTTCGTGGCTATGGTGGTCAATGATGAAGGATTAAAGCTTGAGAAGCTTCGGCCCGGGTTCCTCACAGTGAAACAAAAGTAGAAGATCGAATGGTTGTGATTGGTTTGAAGATTAGTGAAGGATTAAAGCTTGTGGATGTGGATATGGTGGGTTTGAAAATTTTGGATCATTGGTTTGATTTGAGTTTCGGATCGTTGGGTTTCAAATCACAGATTGTTGTGATTTTGTGTTTAGATTGTTGGGTTATTGCTGAAGATGGATTAATCGGTTTGTGTTTGTGTTTGTGTTTGTTTTCTTGATGGTTTTTGGGTATGTGTTTTCTTTTTTGAGTTTGGTTGACAAGAGAGATCAATTGCTGGGTTTGTGTTTTTATGTTTGGCTGACAAGAGAGATCTGCTGTTGGGTTTGTGTTTGTGTTCTTGCTGGAGATCGGTTTGTATCTGCTACTAGGTTTGTGTTTGTGTTCTTGCTGGAGATCGGTTTGTGTTTTTGTGTTTGGTTGACAAGAAAGGGTAAGAAAATGCTAGAAAATCTAGGCATATGTTCTTATATTTAAAATCTGGGTTTGTGGCCTTTAGTGTTCTTGTTGAAGATGAAGACAGATCTAAATTGATGTATTTTTTGGATTTTAATTTTGTTTTTCTTTTTTATTTGGTTAAAATTGATAAATTAAAATTTTTTTAATTGGTTATTGACGTAGCAATTTTTTTTTTATTTTAATAGCCACGTCAGTATTTCTATGCCAACATGGACTCCGTTTACCACGTAAGCTATTTTCTGTTAGTGAGACAGTAGGGACCAAAACGGAATGGTTTTTTTATTTTGGGGACTAAAAGCAGTAAAAAAAAAGTAGGAACCTGTAGACACTAGATTTTGCACTCATAATTTAATCAAGGAAGATGGCTAGAGTAACCATTCATATACCCAAAATTTAGAGTTGCATTACATGCATTAATTTATTCATTGCATATCATAAAAATGATCTCGAGGTTCTATCGGTTGCAACGGTATGTCCGATTTCCAAATCAGACTGTCAGATTGAAAGATATCAAATGATCAAGTTTGCACAGTCTGCATGCTTTCTTTTTTTTCTTTTTTTTTGGTGGAACCGACCACACATGATTAATTTAAATTAATTCGGATTGGCTAAAAAATTAAAATTAATTAAATAATTTTGTGATTGATTGGTGGTTAGTGTCAAAAGTAAGCCTGCTTGCATGGGAATAAAGTGGATAATCAGATAACAAAGAGATTGTGGATAATCAAGACTTTTTGGAATATTTATCTACAAGATAATTATCACTTTAAAGACCTGAATATCTGGAAAAAGTGATTAATTTTTAGAATACGGATTAAAAATGCATCTAAGTACAATTCCCGGCTAAAAAATCCTCAAAAAAGGAGTCCAAATTGGACCAAAACTCAAACTCAGGCTTGGCACCCAAGAGGACCATTCGGCACTCCCCAAGTGCCGATTGACCCAAATTTGTGGCTCAACCCGAGGACTCCTTAATTGACATAAAGCCTATCTTTTTCGATTTTTTTAGAGATAAGGACGCGTTCAATTCGTATCTGATCATTCAACTAATTTTTCGAAGCATCCCAACCTCTATAAATTAGACATGGTAAAACGGATCAAAATTTTCTAACTCGACCTGATTGACCCACAACCCGATTGACCCGTTTAAAAATGACCCGTTTTGACCCACGACCAGATTAACCCGCAAACCCGATTGACCCGACCAGACCCGCCTGTTTTGCCACGTCTACAAACGTTAAGTAGATTGAGATTGAGGTGTAATTCTAATAAAATATTTACTTATTCTTTTTTACTTAATATGTTATGTACTCCATTATAATTTGTCATTATTTACTTGCCACCTTCATTTTCTCTCCCTACTTTAAACAAATCGAAGATTATACCAAGATTAGCTTCTAGAAAGCTGGAAAAAGAGTTGCACCAAATTTGGGTATCAAATGTTTAGTGGTAATTGGTAAGTGGTAATAGTATCACCAGTGAGAATCTAATCACAGTTAAGGAACTCATAAACAATTGACAGATTGCATCTATTTCAAAAAAAAAAAAAAAAAAAGATTTGTTTGAAAAATACGGGTCAACTCGACTTGACTTGCGACCCAACTCAACCAGCGACTCGATTGACTCGCAACCCGATTGACCTAGACCTGTTTAACCCGCAAACTCGATTGACCCGACCCGAACCCGACTCAACCCACCCGTTTTGCCATGTCTACTATAAATGGAGGAAACAAATCAAAATTAGGGGCTCTTTTCTTCTGACTTTTCAATTCCCCTTACGTTAAAGACGTTCTAGACGATTTTGCTTTAGGAACTTTTTTGTAAGTAAAGTATTTAAGGCTTCAAAGAGGCGAACAAATTTCTTTGAATTCTAAAATATTCTTCCATTAGAAGAGCACGCTTATGCAAAAGGTATTCTGTTTTTCTTCTTTCATTAATTTTTTTTTATTGTTTGATGCATGAATATGTTTAGCATGTCTTTATTATGTTCTGTTCTTGATATGGTTACCGTGCTTAAATACGTCGCTAGAATTTTCTTTAACATGTGCTTAGGTGTTTGTTTACTGTAATTCTTTTTCTTAAGTTTCAAAATCTGCAATGGCTAACAAAATTCTTTTTTTCTCTAAACATAAAAACTTATCTGTATTTTTCAAATCTGATTTTTTTAAACACAAAAACTAATTTGTATTTTTCTGATCTGATTTTTTAAAAGACTCAAAAACTTATCTATATTTTAAGATCTGATTCTTTTTAACACAAAAACTGATCTTTATTTTTCAGATCTGATTTTTTATCACAAAAACTTATCTGTATTTTTCAAATCTGATTTTTTAAGAAAAAGTTTTCTTTGTTACAAAATTGCAAAGTTTGAAATTTAAAAGAAGGAATTGAAACTTAGGTTGAAGTCTTGTCTTTTCTTTTTTTTTAATATATTATGCATGTATAATAAATTTATCTCATGAATGTGGATCCTCTTTCAAAAAGTCTTTTTTTTTTTTCTTTTGCATAAATAAATAAATAAATAAAACAAATCTGATTTTTCTTGATAAAATCACCCTTTTTTTAACTTTACACAAAACAGATCTAATGCCTTTTAACAAAAATCTTATTCTTTCTTTTACATAAAAACATATCTGATATTCTTTACAAATCCAATTTTTTTATTCACAAAAATGATCTGATACTTTTAACAAAAATCTTATTCTTTCTTTTACATAAAACATATCTGATTTTTTACAAATCCAATTTTTTTATTCACAAAACAAATCTAAATTTTCTTGAAAAAGAGGACACATCCATAAGGATAATTTATTTAAATTAATTTTGTCAAGTTTCTGTATCATTCAATATCATGCAAAAATGGTATATTGGTCATTAGAGTCTAAAAGACCAGGCTCTGTTTGGGCAGAATGGGTGCCTAATACCTTCCCATTCCGTAACCTAGCCCCTGAGTTTAGGATTTTTGGATAGGCAAATTAGTGTTTTGTCTTTTTAATTTTGGTACATTGTAACTAGGACCCAAAGCCTTGTAAGGTTAATTTACCAAAGTTGTACTTTTCTTCATTCGATCAATGACAATGAAGTATTTTGATTATGTAATTTGTATTTATTTTTTCTTCTTTTTTTGTATAAAAAATAAGTAGCGACTCCATACCACTTACCCAAAAAGAGAGGTGCCCTTAAAAGCACCCAAATCTCTTTTTTGAGAGCACCCCAAATTTTTGCGATCTCTCACAATGGTGACTCCACTGGGGATGTTGAGGGCTAAACTTCGTGATAGACTTTAAGTGACCAACTATATACCCATGTCTTTTGCATGATTTTGCATGATATTGTTGTTTGTTTGTTTATTTATTTCTTGAGATGTTTGTATGATATTTTTGTTTGTGTTGCCATTTGATTGTTAAGAGCTTTCCCTAACTATCATAGTGTATGCCATCAAAACAGCAAATATGTATGCACCCATCTCAACAATATGGTGGTAGTAATTATGGATCACCGGTCTTCATTAGATTCGAGTACCCAATGGCGAACTCACCAACTCACAGCCCAATCACTGAATCATTTCTTGTTGACTATATAAGATAGACCATGCCGTTCGGACCAACGTAATGTTCATTACATTACAAGTTGGGAGGTGTAACGTCCTAGCTATGGGAAATAATGAAACAACAAACCCACCTTACAATGTAATGACTTAGAACCTACCCTTAGTCCAGTCCATGTTAAAATTGCATTGTATGTTGTGTGTGTTTGTTTGGTTGGTTGATTGATGTAGATGGGGACCTAACTTTGATTGACCCAACCGAGCCTTTTCTTAGGGAAGAATTTGGTCAAGATAAGAGGGAAGACTCCAAAGAGAACCCAAGACCAACACTCAAGCTAGTAGTTCTAGCAAGCCCATCACTCCCATCATGGTATTGAAGCCTGTAAGCATAAAAGACACTCCACTGCTGCAACATCACAATCCCGTATTCGACCTACAAGACAGTCCAAGCCACAAGAAATCTGAAGACTCCATCACTATGGTAGAAGGGGGAGATCATCCAAATACCGAAAAACCTATAAACACTCAAGAGCTACTAAACACCATGGTAGCTAGTTAAATCTAATTAAAGGAGGACATGAACTTGATGGTGTAACAATTTCAGAACCTGAAGAGTGGCCAAGAGGAGAACAAGACTAAACATAATCCTCCAACCATGGAGAGCGAGAAGAAGATCATTGAGAGGATAAACAAGATGGAAGAGATGATCAAGAAAGCTCGTAAGATGGAAGACCTCATGGACTACCAATCACTCTCACCATTCCCTGATGTGAGATTGCCTCCTAAGTTCAAGATACCAACCTTGGACAAGTTCGACAGGACCAGCTGCCTAAAGTCCCATTTGAAAATGTATATGAGGGCTAGGCAGCCCCTAGGAGCAACTGAAGAACTACTTGCTCAAATGTTTAAAAACACCCTGACTAGAGCCGCTCTTAGATGGTTCCTCAACCTAGATGATGCTAGAGCAAGGAGCTGTAAGGACATCTACCGCGAGTTTCACAATCAATACAAATACAACATAGAAATGGATGTGACAAGGAGAGATTTGGAGGCCACTAAGCAAGAGCCGAAAGAATCCTTCTCTACCTTCATTACCAAGTGGAGGTCCAACGTGGCACAGATGATGAATAGGCTAAGTGAAGAAGAAAAATTATCCATAATTGTAAAAAACTTTTTGCCTGTATACCATAAATATTTGTTTGCCTTGTATTTTCCTAATTATAAAGCTTTGATTGCTGCTGGAACCCAAATTGAGGATTCAATAAATAATGGCACTATAAAGAATAAGGACCCACCAAGGTTAAAAAGAATTTAGGATCTAGTTCTAAAATTGCAGAAGTCTCTGATAGGCCACAAACTGAATGACCCCTTGTGATAGAGATTAATTAAGTAATTAGCCAAGTTATTAATTAATCAATTTATCATGCAAACGCGTGGTAGCACAAACAAATCACCAATAAACTAATTATGCAGTGGAAAATAAATAACACGGTGATTTGTTTACGAACGGGGAAAAACCTAACAGCAAAAACCCCACCGGGTGATTTTCAGGTCACCACTCCCGAAACTCCACTATTATCACAACAAGCGGTTACAAGTAAAGGAATCCCAAGTACCTTACCAATCTAGAGTTGAACCCTTACCCCAATACCCAATTGGACTTGTTCTGTAGTGACAGTTTCCCTTTCTGATGCACGACTCCCAAGTATGTGACTAACCAATTGCGTGGATCCTAGTACACGACTTCAATCAGCAATTAAAAAGGTTGTTGGCTGCAAAGTTCTTCAATTCATCCACACGATGAAGATCAAGAAGATGCTTGGTCACAAAACCCTACGGTGCACATACACAGCAACTTCTTCAAGAGAAAGAGATGAACTAGGGCAAGAACTTCGTCTCTGGTCATAATTTGCTTGAACAGAGTTTGCAATGCTTGTGCAACTTGTGAACTGCTTGACGGCCCTAAAACAATCCCTTTATATGTCTAGGGTTAGGAGAAAAGAAAACCCAAAGACATATTCACGGATCCCAAGAAAATCATATCAAAATTCTGAAATTCTTAAACCTCAATAGATAGGAGGTGTCGAGTAGCTGTCGAGCAGGTGTTGAGCACACAGGGCTTGAACAGCTTTCTTAAGCTCAATAGATGCAGCTATCGAGTTTTAATGAATTTGCACTATCAGCTTGTTTTCTTGGACAGACTTGAAGGTTTCAACACTTGATCTTGAAACATGGTTTCTTGAAGTATTTAAACACATCCTAAATCTACCCAAATACAAGTAAAGTGCGTTTTGTCAAAGGATAAGCCAATTACATAAAATAGTGACATATGTTCTTAACAAGTGAAACACATATGTCCTAACAGTCTCTAATATGTACAAAAATTATATTTACCAACTTATTTCCCCTGTGCCAATATCACAAGGGCCGCCTCAAAGGCCTAGGAGGAAATTTCATGAGTTATATATGCCTGTGAGTCAAGTGTTTGAATAACTAAAAGTAATGGGGTTACTAAAGCCCTTAGATCCAAGACCAATTCCAAACCCATTGCCTGCAAGATTTTATATGACTAAAAGATGTGCCTACCACTAAAGCCCTGGCCATGATACTGACAAGTGTTTTGGCTTTCGTCATGCAATTCAAGATCTAATAGACAATAAGGTGATTGCACTGCCTACAAGGCCTAGCATCACTAATTTTGGGAGAGGACCGATGATTAATTACTTGATGGCTAAAGAGGAAAGTGAAGAGGACCCGTTTGAGATGATTTATGACCTACCTGAGTGCTTTATGATAACATGGGAAGAATTGATGGGTATGACAACTGCTGTAGGGTATGATATATGGAGTGAAGATGTAACAAAAACCACAAATTACCCAACATCCACAAATGGTGGGAGACACTTCAAACCCCAAGCAAGTTACCAAACACCTACATATAGGGGGGGAGACACTTCGAATCCCAATCAAATGACTCGACATCCACATATGGGGGGAGACACTTCAAACCCCAAGATACCAATCTAAATGACCCAACAAAAATTGTCCAAACCACAAGGGGGGGAGACACTTCAAACCCCCACATTTGGAGACAGACAACCTAATAGAAGCCTTGAACAAATCTACCCAACAAACACCCACTAAAGAGGATGAGGTCCTTAAGCAATTACAGAAGACACAAGCCAATATATCTTTATGGGGTTTACTTATGGCTTCATACAAGCACCGCCAAAATCTAGCTAACCTTCTCAATCAAATCCAAGTCCCTACAACCACTTCTTCTCAAGATCAAAATGCTATGATTGGGTCCATAAGTAGGGAACTCACTATTTCCTACTCTGACATTTGACGAAGAAAGGGAAGCACCATAATAATCCCTTACACATTACTGTAGATCTAAATGCAAGAGGATTCCAATGGTTCTAATTGATGATGGAAGTACTTTAAATGTGTGTCCTTTAAAGACTGTAAGTTGCTTGGGCCTAAGTACTGAATATTTTGTGCCGACAGATCAGCATGTGAGGGCATATGACAATAGTAAAAGAGAGCTTTTGGGAATCGTGACACTGGAGCTCACTATAGGGTCAATGATCAAGAAGGTGGAATTTCAAGTCTTGAATATAGCAGCCCATTTTTGGTATTGATTCTGAGAAGGAGCCATTGACCTTTTAGATGGATTTGAAATTAAGAAACCTGATTTTGAAAGAAGAGAAGAAGAAGTGGAGAAGATCCTCATGGACTTTCTCCTTACAACAACAACAATGTGGTGGCAATGATTAGGATAGCGAATTACCTTCCGAGGATGAACTTGGGGAAGACAGTGAAGGAGTCAAATGCTCAAGTCCCAATAATTCCTACTGCCACACCACCTTTTAGGCTAGGTTATAAGCCCACTGATAATGATTTGCTAGAGTTGGAAGTGAGAAGAATGGCCCGTGCCAAGCCCAAAGCCATAGGACTTCCTTGTCCCCCAGAACCCCTAAAGCCCTATACTCCAACACTGAACAGGAAGTTTGTCAAAGCTGAAGATAGTCAACGTTATTAGAGATTCCCTGAATCAAGATTTGATCCTGAGACAAGAACAATGGTGCCCGGGTTTGAGCTATTATTTGATTGCAACAACAAGCTTCCAGAGCTGAAGAAGGAAGACACAAATTGGGTCCCAACAGATTGGGCCAATTACATGGACCCTAATGCAATAACTACGCTTCTAGGAGATGCCATCTGCAATATAGAAGAAGAAGAGTACTGGGAGGCTTGTCAACATGCATTGAAAAGCCCAAATGAAGTAAGAGCAAGTGATAAAGAT
This sequence comes from Quercus lobata, assembly GCF_001633185.2. NCBI lineage: Eukaryota > Viridiplantae > Streptophyta > Magnoliopsida > Fagales > Fagaceae > Quercus > Quercus lobata. Next base: position 18,216,267 of record NC_044909.1, read on the forward strand.
GAGGAAAGGGGAGAAGCTCCTAGTGATGATGATGAAGGTAGCCGCAGGTGATAGTAGTAATGATAGCAACAGTGATAGTGGAGATAGCCAGGATGATAGCAACAATGATAGTGAAAGCAATAATAGTGAAGACTATGATAGCCAATATAGTGGTGATGATTGGGGTAAACCCCCTAGTGATAAAGATGATGAAGATGAGGGGCCTTTTTATGAAGACCATTTTAATGACGACGTAGACTATTATGACGGAGATATAGAGGATGATGTTGAAGCTGAACTTATAGACATGCAAAGGATGCCGAGAGTAAAGAGTATAGGCTAGAGAATGTGTTGGAAGCTATAGGTGATGAGGTTGAAGAAGTCGATAATATAGACTATGATGATTACCCCTATGGGCGGCCCTTAGATTGGAGTTGCATTACTGATGGTAGCTCAAGGTCAAGCCCCCGATATGACAAGCATGGTAGAGAGATTCCTGAGTTAAGGTCATTCCACAATGTAGAACTTGGCTTACTGACCCCATACACTGAGGAAGAAGATGACATAGACGCTAGATTGGCCACTCTAGACAGAAAGCTGATGATGATCCACAGTTTCAGAAACTTAACATTGGAGAGTCTTGAAGGTGAAGACAAGAAGATGGAAGGGAATGATTTAGAATACCTCCCCCAATACATCCGCCCAAGTAACAAAGAAAAGCAAGATCTGTTTGGTGAGTGGATGGATAGTATAGAGTGTCTGGATGCTTATGTGACTGACAAGCTCACAAATATGGAGGTTGATGATAAAGGCACGGATTATATGGATGAAGACCCCTTAGTGCTAATGCTGAGGGAAGAAGGAACTCGCTGGGAGCCACTCGCCATCGTTGAAGCCACAACCAAGTTGAAGAATTGGGCATGGGTGGTAGCTGCCCACCCCATGGAGGACTCTATCAAGAAAATCAAAACCATCGAGCTAGTCACTTCTGCCAAAAACATTGTTTCTGTTCCAATTAAGTCTATTTCTGCTAGTATTATTGTTCTTGTTGAGTATATTTATAACCGTATTCCTATAGAGTTTGTTTCTGTTGAGTCTGTTAAGAACTCTTTTCTTTATAATATGATTTCTGATTTTGCTTATTTATTGGCTTTGAATATTTTTATTTCAAAAATTGGTAAATAAACTCTTAATAATAAGGAATTAAAACAAGGGCATGTAGAACCTATAAAAGAAGAAACCCAACCTGTTAACCTGGGAACTAATGATGAACCTAAGATTATACAAGTAGGCAATACCCTAACCTTCTCTGAGAAAGATGCATTAGTTGCACTAATAACAGAATTCAAAGAGATATTCACACGATCATACGAAGACATGCCTGGGATTGACACAGATATAGTGCAACACTACATTCCAACAAATCCAACCATGAAGTCGGTCAAGCAGAAATTGAGAAGAATGAAGCTAGAGTGGACTCTCAAGATCAAAGAAGAGGTTGAGAAACAGTACAATGCAAGATTTCTAAGGGTGGTCAACTACCCAAAATGGTTAGCTAATGTGGTTCCCATACCAAAGAAGGACGAGAAAGTGAGAATGCGTGTATACTTCCGAGATCTTAATAAGATTAGCCCAAAAGATGATTTTCTCTTGCCTCACATTGATATCTTGGTTGATAACATAGCAGGATATGCCTTGCTGTCATTTATGGATGGTCTTTCAGGATACAATCAGATAAAGATGGCTCCGAAAGATATGGAGAAAACCTCCATCATTACTCCATGGGAGACATATTGCTACAAGGTCATACCATTTGGCCTTAAGAATGTTGGTGCTACTTACCAATGTGCAGCCACTACTCTGTTGCATGATTTGATCCACAAAGAAGTAGAAGTTTATGTTGATGACATAATAGTGAAGTCCAAAGACCATGAGGGGCACATACCAGCCTTAAGTTCTTTGAAAGAATCCAATTCTATAAGTTGCGGTTGAATCTCAAGAAGTGCGCTTTTGGTGTAACATCTCGAAAGCTATTGGGGTTTATCGTAAGTCAGAGGGGATTGAAGTCGATCCTAACAAAATCAAGGTAATTGTAGAGAAGAAGTCTCCCAAGACTGAGAAGGAGATCTGAGGGTTTTTAGGGAGAAAACAATACATCAGCAGATTCATAGCCCAACTCACCATGACCTATGAGCCACTTTTTTGATTGCTCAAGAAAGAAGTTCCCACAATATGGAATGAATAGTGTCAAGAAGCTTTTAAGAAGATTAAGAATTATCTGATAAAGCCACCAATACTTGTAAGGTTGAATTTAATCAACCATCTTATTGGCTTTATTCTGTACCAAATTTGCTTGTATTTCAGCATTTAGTAACCCTGTATTTAGGTGGGTTTGTTGTAAGGGTAGTGAGTGAGATAGAGTGTTGATTGCTCAAGAGTGTGTAAGAAAACAGAGACTTGTGGCTTGATCTCGCGGGTGGCTCGCGGCTGCAAGCCGCCAAATGAAGCACACGTGCCAAGCATGCCAAAAGGTGAACAGTCATGCTAGCTGGAGCACTACAGGACAAAACAGGATAACTGGTCATACAGTTATCTCGCAACTTAGTCAAGTCGCGAGGCCAAGCCGCGAGCCACCCCTGTTTTGAAAAACCTGACGTTTCACATTCTCCTCTCACCCCAGTATAAATACCCCTTATACCCGCAAATGAAAGAGAGCTTCCAGAGAGAATTTTGAGAGAAAAACCCTAAAGAAAAACAAGATTGATTCACCTACAATCTATACATTAGAGTCTCTTCAAATTCCTCAACTCTCTTCCTCTCCATTGTCAAACCCTTGAGTGGCATTTTACCAAAACCTTGTTCTCACCATATTCATCACTGTGAGAGAGCTGTTTGGTGTTCTGGGAAGTAGTTAGGAAGGAACCAATCTACATTGGTTGATGCTACGGTCTAGTAGCAGAATCCGGGAAGCTAGAAAAGAAAAAGGTTCAACGCAACCTCGTTGGAGCAAGAAGCTTGGAGGGCTTAGATGCACTGGGTAGATTAGGCTTGGAGGGTCTATTGCTGTCCATGTATCCCAACTACATTTTCTAGTGGATTGTTTACCGCTTGGAGGGTGGCGGAGAGGTTTTACGCTGAGGGCTTCGGTTTCCTCTTCGATAACACATCGCGTGTTGTCTTTATGTTTGCATCTTCCTTCCCTTTATCTTTGCCTTTTATTATCTGCTGTGGGTTGTGATTTTAATTTGGCTTAGATAGTTTTTTTAATTCTATATTATAGTTTATGTTCATTTTCCGCACACTTGTTGTTTGATATAAAACTTGAATTGGTTAATTTGTAAATTGGGGGTCTAAACGTTCAAGGGTGTTTATACACATATTTGAACTTTCAATTGGTATTAGAGCGGGTACACTACTAGTGGTTTCATTACCATTGTGTGATCCTTGACTCCCTATTGAGATGAATCGGTCTCAATCCCTAAATGCACCTCCATATTTTGATGGCAGTAATTATGCCTTTTGGAAGGTTTGCATGAGAGCTTTTCTGTGTTCCATTGATGAATCTGTTTAGGATGCTATTGAGATAGGTTAGACCAGGCCTGAGGAAGCCAAATCCACATGGGATAAGGCAGCACTCGCTGCATCTAATGCTAACAGTAAAGCACTTAATGCTATTTTCTGTGGTGTGTCTCCAGATGAATTTCACAGGATCTCTCACATTACCGTTGCTAAAGAAGTATGGGAGATATTGGAGACCACTTACGAAGGCACGAAGAAAGTAAAAGACACCAAGCTGTAGATGCTAACCACTCGGTTTAAGGAGTTAAAAATGAGTGAGGATGAGTCCTTTGACTCTTTCTATAGCAAGCTGAATGAGGTGATTGTAAGCAAGTTCAATTTGGGAGAGAAAACGGAGGATTCTAAAATTGTAAGGAAAATCCTTCGATCATTGCCGGAAAGTTTTCGTGCTAAAATGACAGCGAATGAAGAGAGCAAGGACCTTGATGACATCAAAGTCCAGGAGCTGGTTGGTTCTCTTCAGACTTATGAGATGTCGCTGCCCAATCAACGGAAGAGTAAATCTCTTGCTCTTAAGACCATTAATGAGAAGGTGGAAGACCATGACTCATCGGGAGAAGATGTGGTTGACAAAGATGTTGCATACCTTGTAAAAAATTTCCGAAAATTCTTGAAATTCAAAAATAATGGCAAATTTGGTGATAAAGGAAAATTCCAAAGTTCAAGAATGAAGAAAAGGGAATTCAAAAAGAAAGATGGAAAAGAATCCCAATCTACACAGGGTGTCACTTGTTTCGAATGTAACGAGCATGGACACTTTAAGAAAGAATGTCTGAATTATTTGAAATCGAAAGGCAAAGTGTATGCCACGACATTGAGTGACTCAGATTCATCCGACTCAGAATCTGAAGAAAGCTGTGATGGAGAGGGGAACTACTCAGATTTTATGACTATTGCCCATGTTGAATATTCAGACGAGTTGAATCTACTTGTACGAGACCTTGGAGAACATAGTGATGAAGAATCACTGGGAGTTGCTGAAGAATCAGATGCTGAAGAAGAAGAATACACATGCAATCTTCAAGAGAATTATAACTCACTCCTGGAGAAGTCGGGTGAGTACACAAGGGTGGCCAAGGCAGCTGTGAGAAAAATGAAGAAGGCAGAGGAGGACTATAAGTGTCTCCTAATCCGATATAGGGAAGCCAAATGTGAGATAAAAACACTGAATGGTGAGCTGTCAGAAGCTTACACAAAAGTGAGATTTCTTGAACAAGAGGTTGTGCAAGCAAATGCTAAAATAGAGAGGGTCACCACTAAGAAGCTAGATGATGTTATTTCATCTCAAAAGAGCTTTTCAGACAAATCCAGATTGGGATATACTGGAGGAAGTAGCTCATCTGGAAATGTCACTAAAGAAGTGAAGTTTATAAAGGCAAAAGAATCAACTGATGTTGGTCCTACTGCCGAGAAGCCCAAGATAGAGGAGAAGAGAAATGTGGGGAATGAACGATTGTTGAATTCACGCAATCAATCTGTGGGCAGGTCTGAATCCCGAGCCAAGTCTCGTCCACGACCACAAAAAGGTCCTAGATCAAATTATGTGTGTCATCATTGCGGACTTCAAGGGCATACTCGACCAAATTGCCAAAAGCTGAGAGCAAAGAATAGTGCAACTCCTCAAAGGTCACGAGGACCTAGAAATGATAGAAGAAATTGGGCAGGTGAACCATCAAAAGATCAAAATGATGATCCCGGAATGATGAACGTGATAAAGATGATTGGTGCATTCACCAACTGCTTGGAAAGCTTCACACGAAGGTTTGAAAGCCCTAACTCCCGTACCCAATCCTATAAGGAAATCACCCCAAACGCAAGTGAGGTGTGGGTGAAGAAGGGTACTCATGCATAAGCATTACAACATGTCCATGCATTAATTCTTCCTATGCTTTATGACGATGTTTGATTGTTTACTTGTTGTCTGAGTTGATGGTTGTTTGTTTGTCTATTTGTGCATACTTTTGGTTTTCTTTTTGCTTTTGATATATTTTTTCTTCTTGTGTCAAAAATCCAAAAATCACATAAAAATTAGAAAATAAAAAAGTTTGATTGACATAGTTAAGTTTTGTCTCAAAACTTGTTTTGCCTTGTACCTTTGTGCTAATGGTTTTGTGCATTTTCGAGCATAGCTTGTTTCTTTGCACTCTTATCACTATGGGAGAAATCTTGAAATCTATGTGATTGTTGTAAATAGATCTTCAAACTTGTCATGAATGATGAGTGAATGGTTATGATGATCTTGAGACATGCATAGACTTGTGTCTATATATCTTCCTACTCTTTATTTTTTGTTTTTGTTAAAAAGAGCTCATCAAATGTAAATCTCCAAATGAAAAGAGATATTGAGCTGCAAGAGCCTGTCGCACATACTAATATTCGACTAGGAAAAAGGAAAAGCGACCTAAAATTAAAGTGAAAGTTTATTCAAAAATCCAAAGGCTATCTCATCAAGGTGAAATATCAATTATCACTCTCACAATGAGAGGTGATTTTCTCGAAAGGATCAAAAAGATAAAATGTTATGATTAAAAGTGGAGTCAAATGTAAAGCTCCAAGATATGTTATCAAGTTTTGTGGGAGGTCATATATGCATATTTCTATAATTGAGATGGGTCACATGATCTAGTGCTAATTGTGGATGCCTTGGTTGAATTGATCATTGAAACTTCACATTAGACTAAGGACTATCTCATTGTTGATATCCACACACAACACACAAGTCTATGTTCAATAAATGCCATATTCATTTGTGTAATTGTACTTGATGAAATGTGCTTTTACATGCTCAATCTTTGTTGATTCAAGCATAAAAAGATTTTTGAGTGTTTTAAGTGTTTTTGAAAAGTATTTTGAGCTTAAAATCTGAAAATTTCAAAAGTTCATTTTTGTCCTGTTTTGGCGACTCAGTCGCGGGTAAATCAAGTCGCGGGCCTCAGTCGCGAGTTCGCAGGTCAATTTTGGCGACTTGTTCGCGAGTGGAAGGTCCAGTCGCAAGGGTTACTCAGAGATTTTCGCAGCTCAGTTCGCGACTGCCTCGCGGGTAAACCTTTCAGTCGTGAAAAACACTTAGAAAATTTTTTCAAAATTTTGTCTTTGAGTGTTTTGGCGGCTTGACCTGGCGACTTGTTGGCGACTCACTTCAGTCGCGAAAAACGCGTGTTTGGCAAAAATAGGGGCAGTTTTTAAATCTCTTTCAGTTTTCCCTCGAACTTTTGTGACTATTCATCTTCTCTCTCAACTGCCTCCTTCCCAAACACTCCGTGTACCCATTTTCAACCTCCATTGTTGCTTTCCTTCAACTCAAAATCTTCAAGTAACAGGTATGGGTTTTCTTTCTCGAACTATATTGTATTTGATTTTGTGTTTTTCCCTCTTGATTATTCCCATTTGTGTATGCTTTTGAGATGGGTTTTTGTTTCAGATGTTGCTTCTTGTCCTTGCTTAGCTTGTAGAAGCTATTGATTTAGTTTGAGCTTAATTAAGTTGTTGGTTTTGTTCCTCATCTTGTGCTTAGCTAGGGTTCGTTATTTGTTGGTTACTCATCTTGTCTGATCTTATGTTGATGTGTTGATTCACAACGTTCTTGTTTTGGCTGTGAGGTTTACTGTGCTGAATTTGTGCATGTTCATCTATTGTGTGCATCTGTCTTTTGTTCTTTGAGTCATGTCATACTCATCAAAATGTATGTCTCATTGACATACATTTGTCATTTGGATGCTTTCAATCTCTGCTGCTTTCATGCTTCCCTACATTATATCAATTGTTCTTGTATATCCTCGTTTAGGCTTGTTCATCTGTGTGGTTGATTTAAGTAGCATGAGGTTTAATTGTTTTAAGTTCATCTGTGTGGTTGCATTTTTGTTCTTGTTTCTAACAAAGTACTGATTGGTTCTACACATGTATTGTACTATGCTGTTGTGGCCTCTTCTGATTGTTCACAGATGGCTCCTTCATCCCCAAAGAAGAAAACACCTGCAAAGAAGGCAGATAAGAGAATGAAAATGGACCCTAACTTGTTTAGGTCTGTTTCCCACTTTGAGATATACAAGGATTTTCTTCTTAAAGGCAGGAATTATTCAAGAAAGGTTTATAAATTTGGAGGATTTAAGGGGCACTTTTATTTCCAGCTGTTTTGAAGGGAGAGGATGGGAAAAGCTTCTGTGTGATCTCCCAGTTGTGTGTGAACCCCTGATTAGGGAGTTTTATTCTAATACTGTGATAAGAGAGGATGATCTAAGCTGCTGGGTTAGAGGTAAAGAGTTCACTTTGGATGCACATGACATTGATGATGTGTTAGGTCTTGACGGATTAGAAGATCAGAAGTTTGTCAATTACAAAGATAAGATTCTGTCTATTGAAACTGTACAACAAAGGATAGGTGGACAGAGAGAAGGGAAATGTCTGAATACCACAGTTTTTCCAGTGGACATGAGGTGTCTCACTATAATCATGATGTTTAACCTATATCCCATAAGGAAGTTGACTACAATCAACTGTGCAAGAGCAATTTTTTTGATGGACCTCAAAGAAAAGACATTCATTGACATCAGTTCCCACATATATGACACTATTGTGGATGAGACTAGAACCACTTCTAGGCCAAAACTGATCTTCCCTAGTCTGTTCATGAGGATCTTTAGAAAGAAGGGTGTTCCAATCCCTCGAGACATCAGTCCCATGTCCACACCTTCTGCAATTAACAAACTAACCTTCAAAATGATAAGTGTTCGGCTTCTAGGTGAAGAAGATGAAGGTGATGAAGGAGAGGGTGTCCCAATGGAGACTGAGGCAGAGGTAGCAGGGCATGCATCAACCTCAACACCCAAGAGGAGTGGCAAAAGGACTAGAGCATCAACTTCTTCAGATACACCTCCAGATGCATTTCAAGTCATTCTGGAACAACTTGATGGAATCAGAGGGGTCCAAATCGAGCACTCTGAGAGGATGGCAGCCATGCAGGACTAGATTGATATTTTGTCTGCAAAACTTGACAGCTTCACCACCCAGCATGGACAGTGACCCTTTGGCCATTCCGGTCAAAAAGGGGGAGATTTTTGTTGATGAGAAGCAGAAAAGCAGCTCTTAAGGGAGAGTAATATGTTGAGGGGGAGCAGTCAAAATCAGACATTGTTTTTTGTTCATGTTTTTGGGTATTTAGTGTTTTTATGGGTTTGATACACTGTGGTTTTGGTGTATTTCTGTCTCCAACTCATAACTTGAACTTAGTTTACTCTTTTATATATAATGTTGATGTTATTCAATATATATTGTGTTTTGTACCCATGATGCTTTTGTAAACTTTTAGGGTTATGTTTTATGCATGTTTGTAGGCTTTATGGTTTGTACCATGCCTTATGCAGCCTTTTATGCTTTGTTTAAATCAGTACTTCTATCTAAATGTCTTGCATTTTTTTTTAAGTACTGTCACTCTTGTGCCCTTGTAGGATTGTTCCTAGATGCATATACTTAGTGTATTATGCATTGGTTGAGTTTTAGGCATTCAAGTAACTTGCTTTGTTCTTGTTAACTTGTATGTTCAAGTGTTCATTCCAAGTGTGAATGAGCACGGTGATCACTACCTTGTGGTGATTACTTGGCTGATCAAGCCATGATTTGATTCTTCACTTCATCCTTGCTTGATCACCTTAAGCCTGTTTCATATGCATTTCATACTTTTCTGCATACAATGAACATGGTGTATTGTTGTGTTTCAGGAGTTTCATGTTCTTATGATTCAAGTGCTTCACAGCTTCTAGAGTTAGGTATGAGTGAGTTTTGTTCAACTGTTCCCAACTCACATGTTAAGTCTAGAGTCTGTTTTAGGGTTTTGTCACGGAATAGCCAAAGGGGGAGATTGTAAGGTTGAATTTAATCAACCATCTTATTGGCTTTATTCCATGCCAAATTTGCTTGTATTTCAGCATTTAGTAACCCTGTATTTAGGTAGGTTTGTTGTAAGGGTAGTGAGTGAGATAGGGCTTCTTACTTTGTATCTGATTGGACAGCGTACCGGAGGTCTATTTTGATTTGAAGGTGATGCATTATTTTGCTTTGCTCAAGAGTGTGCAAGAAAACAGAGACTCGTGACTTGATCTCGCAAGTGGCTCGCGGCTGCAAGCCACCAGATGAAGCACACGTGCCAAGCATGCCAGAAGGTGAACAGTCATGCTAGCTAGAGTACTACAAGACAAAACAGGACAACTGGCCATATGGTTATCTCGCGACTGGGTCTCGCGACTTAGTCAAGTCGCGAGGCCAAGCCGCGAGCCACCCCTGTTTTGAAAAACCTGACGTTTCACATTCTCCTCTCACCCCAATATAAATACCCCTTATACCCACAAATGAAAGAGAGCTTCCAGAGAGAATTTTGAGAGAGAAACCCTAAAGAAAAACAAGATTGATTCACCTACAATCTATACATTAGAGTCTCTTCAAATTCCTCAACTCTCTTCCTCTCCATTGTCAAACCCTTGAGAGGCATTTTACCAAAACCTTGTTCTCACCATATTCATCACTGTGAGAGGGCTATTTGGTGTTTTGGGAAGCAGTTAGGAAGGAACCAATCTACATTGGTTGATGCTACGGTCTAGTAGCGGAATCCGGGAAGCTAGAAAAGAAAAAGGTTCAGCGCAACCTCGTTGGAGCAAGAAGCTTGGAAGGCTTAGGTGCACTGGGTAGATTAGGCTTGGAGGGTCTATTGCTGTCCATGTATCCCAACTACATTTTCTAGTGGATTTTTTACCGCTTGGAGGGCGGCAGAGAGGTTTTACGCCGAGGGCTTCGGTTTCCTCTTCGATAACACATCGCGTGTTGTCTTTGTGTTTGCATCTTCCTTCCCTTTATCTTTGCCTTTTATTATCTGCTGTGGGTTGTGATTTTAATTTAGCTTAGATAGTTTTTCCAATTCTATATTATAGCTTATGTTCATTTTCCGCACACTAGTTGTTTGATATAAAGCTTGAATTGGTTAATTTATAAATTGGGGGTCTAAACGTTCAAGGGTGTTTATACACATATTTGAACTTTCAATACTGATTCCACCGGTTCCTGAAAAGCCATTATTGTTGTATCTGGTTGTATCTTACAACTACGGATATAGTAATAGGGGCTTTGCTTGCTCAGTACCTAGAGGAGTCTAGGAAAGAGAATGTGGTCTACTACATCAGCAAAAAGATGTTGGCTTATGAAGAGAAGTATTCACCACTTGAGAAGACATGTGTAGTACTTGTATGGGAATCCCGCAAACTCAGACATTACATGCTTGCTTTCAAGGTCTTGTTGATTGCAAGAATGAATCCTTTGAAATATCTAATGGAAAAGCCTATGCAAGATGGGAAGACAGCTAAATCGGTTTTGCTTCTATCAGAATTTTATATTAAATATGTGACTTAGATTTCTGTGAAGGTAGAGCAATTGTTGATCACTTAGCCCACTATTCACCTAAAAAGGCTGAAGAAATCCAATGAGACTTTCCGGATGAGGATATCATAGGGATTGAGGTAGAATCATGGAAGATGTATTTTAACAGAGCAACTAATCAAAATGGAAGTGGCATTGGAGTTTGCTTAATTTCACTAAAAGGAACACACATCCCATTCTCTAGTAGGCTCAACTTCCCTGCCACAAATAATGCCACTGATTATGAAGCTTGCATTATGGGGTTGCGAGCAGCCCTAGGTCTTGGAGTAAAAGAGTTTGAAGTATATGGTAATTCAGCCTTGATAATTTCTGAGATTCAGAATAGATGGAAGATCAATTAAGAAATGTTAATGCCTTATCATGAATGCCTTCAGAAGTGGGCCTCAAAATTCAGTAAGATCCACCAACAATATGTGCCAAGAATGCAGAATCAAATTGCAGATGCTTTATCAGCAATTGCCTCTATGATGGATGGTCCTAAGGAAGATGAAGCCATACCAATAGTGCTGGAACAAAAAGAAGAGCCAGCTTATTGCATGTCAAGAAAAGAAGACGAAGGAATGAATAGAGAAGGCGAATGGTATTCAGACATTTTACAGTACCTCAAGGATGGGACATACCCAAAGTCTACAAACAAGAATGACCAATTGACCATTAAAAGGTTGTCCACTAATTATATTATTTGTGGGGAGAGGTGTTGATATCGTATTTTGTCCGCCCTCGATTTGCGTGCCGGACCCCGAAAAATTCAAAAATATTATTATCTCTCCATGGGACCATGAGAACATCTAGAATGACGTGGCGCAGCCCGTTCGGACACCAGAGCACCCAAAGTGCCTTTTTCAGCCAAAATGACCAAAGCGCCCCTAAGCAACCCTGGGTTAACCGAAAGTCAAACAAGTCAAAATCCCCTCAAAATATCACTTTTCATAGTTTTACATCAAACCTAAGCTCCTCGGAGATTTTTAGCAATTTTTACCAAGTTTGACCTAGAGTTTACTCCTAGTAGGCCCCAAAAATCCTAATTTTGATCTGGCTGTCAGAACGAGTTGAAACCAATGTCATTATGAAAATAATCAAATTCTCATTCCAACAACTATTTATGGGTCGAAATCGAAGTTAAAACGGTTGAGATATCGAGAAAACCGTGAAAAGCGCGTCAACAAACTTCCTGATATCATAACTTTTGATCCAACCGTTGGAATTTTAATTTCTTTATCTTTCTGAAAATCAAGAGCTTTCTAGGGAAACCAAGATTGTCTCAATCCGAGTTCAGGAAGACCTCCAAATACGCATGCGAAATCAAAACTGAAAAAGTGCAACAGGACGAATTTGCCGATGTCAGGATGACATCAACACAGCAGCCTTTGTAGGGCCGCCGGTCTGACCCGACATCCCTACAAGGTGCGCCAAGCCTCGAAAAGAGTGCCAAGGGCTATAAATAGCCCCTGGCACCTCAGATTGGACCAAAATGGAAAATTTAGGTTTTTAAGAGCTGTTTTAGGCTTTTTCGGAATTTTTCCTCTCTTTTCTCACCATATTTCTCTCCCAAAAAACACGAAAACACATCAAAATTTCTTGATTCTTCTCCCTTCTTCAAGAATATGAGGTAGTGTTAATACCCTCCATCCTCCTCTCCTTGGTTCCATACCATGGATTTAAGATTTAAGGGGTATGGATGTTGCTTTTTAGCTACTATCCATACTAATTTTTCTTTAAAGATTCATCAAGTTTTTTATCCTTTATTTTTGCTTGAATAACATGATTTATTGCTTTCTTTAGCATGTTGCTTGCTTTATTTGTGCTTCTAGCTTAAATCTCCTTGTTTTTTATGCCTTATGCCATGTGTTATGCTTAGATCTACATCCTTACGTGCTTATATGTTTAGATCTACATGCTTTATGCTATATGCCATGCTTTATATGCTTAGATCTTCTCTTTCTTATGTTTTTTATGTTTAGATCCACATGCTTCCATGTCTCATATCATGTGTTTGTGACTAGATCTGTCTTTCCCATGTGTTGTTTGGCTAGATCAATATGTTTCCATGTTTGTTCATGTGCTAGTCGCCTTTTCTACATGTTTTATGCTTTATGCCATGGCTAGATCCTTCTTTCTTATGTGTTGATGTAAGGGTTACATACTCACATGCTTGTATGATGTCATTGGCTATGCCTTACTTGGATCTATGTGTTTTATGTGTTTATTTCCATGCCATATGGTTAGATCCGTGTCTTCACATGCTTATATGCTTGGATTCATGTTCTTCCATGATTATGTGCTAAGTTTCTACACGTTTACATGCATGTTTCTATGCATAGAGGTCTAGATCTATGTTTTCGCATGCTTGTGTGCTTGGATTTATGTTCTCTACATGCTTTATGCCACCTTCCATGTGCTCGTGCGCTCCATGTCTTGTTTATGTGCTTGCGCCTAGACCTTGTTTGTCATGTCATGTGCTATTGTGGCCCTTTTGTTCTTTTTATTGCATTTTCTTGTGTTTTGGCCTAATGGTTAGGACCCGATCTAGACCCTATGGTCTTTGTCACCATTCATACACCAAGGCCCACATCAAAGGGTTTGGATCACCAATTTTTGCATGTCTATGCTTGCCCGATTCTATGCTTTATGCTTGTGTTAGCCTCTCTAGTTCTAGACTTTGCCATGTTTGGCGCCCTCTATGGGCTTGACCTTGTGTGGTCACATCCGACGCCCATGAGGCCTTGTTCGGATGTAACCATTTAGGAGGCATCTCTGAATGCTCAGTCGCACTATGCGTACCCTTCCCTTTTCCGCTCCACACAATGTTATGCTTACTATGCTTGTTTGTGCCACCCGTTGGCTTTCTATGCATCTTAACACGCTTGCTTACATCTTCATGCATGAGTCTTGCTTACTAGTGTGTCGTCCATACTTCAACACAATTAAGCTATGGACATTCGATCCAAACCTACATTTGTCCCTCGCGGACACCGCCTTTTGTTTGCTTTCTTGCTTGTTTGCCTTCTCGCTTGTTTGCTTGCTTTCTTGTTCTTTGCTTGCCATGTCTATCATGCTTATCTACTTTATGTCTCCTTCATATGAACTTTGCATCTTTTCCATCCATTGCTTGTCTGCTGGTTTCTTGTCTTTGCCTTTGCATGTACACACATGGAGCGAGGACGCATAGAGTTAGGGCACGATCTCCTAAGTGCAAGCAAAAGGGGGTGAGGATGCAAGCATGTCGATATGAGCCAAGCGGCAATGTTCAGTAGTTTTAGGGGTCTAGCCACACCCATTTGGTTATGTACTCTTTTAAAACCCCTTCCTTCCTCCTTCCTTTCTCTCTCAAATGGGTTGTATTAGGTATATCATGCCATGTATCATTCGTCCTTATCTCTAGAGTATAATGACCCTTGTTTACTTTCTTGCACCTATATTTTGGGTCGTGCTCTAGGGATATAGGCATTTACTTTCTTACTCTGTGTGCTTGCATTGTACATGATGTATGTATATATATACCTGCTCGCCCTTTTCAGTGTGATTGTCACAATCCATGTCACCAAAGGCAAAGCGATGCCTAATTTCCGCCGCAAAAGTAAGGTGACACATCGCCGGATTTTTGCCATGGAAATCTGGTACTTTGCCCGAATGCCTTAGGAAAGCATAAATTGGGACCACACCCATTCAAAAGCCAAACCTCAAAGCCTCCATGCATGCAAAGCCCCGAAAGCCAATGTCAAAATCATGTTTTTACTATCAATCTCCAAAAATTAAGGTTTTGTTAAAACAAAGGACTATCCTTTGACAGACGTTATGGGGTGCCTAACACCTTCCCCACACGTAACCAAACTTCCAGACTCAAGCATCAAGATTTTTTGCCATTCACATTAGATTAGGAAAAATGTCATTTTTCTTAACCTAGGATTAGTAATAAAATCAGCTAGAAACAGGTGACTAATCACACCTTAGAAAAACCCAATGATTGGTGGCGACTCCACTTACCTTTAGTAATCCCTTAAAATTTGGTCCAGATTCCTACCATAATGCCAAAGGTAGACCTACCTTCCTCCATTGAGAGAGAGAGCACCCGAAGCCTTATACAAACCATGCCACACACTACACATGCACAAACAATCATTCAAGAGGGGCCTCCAACAGGCCCCCGTGCACGTGGGAGCGTCGCCATGACAGGTGGTCGACAAGAGGCTTTACAGAAGATCATATGAAGGAATTCATCTCCTTTGTGTGACCGCCAAGGAAGCACGGCAAATAATTGAAGAGATTCACGAGTCAAGTTACGAGCCACACATGAATGTACATATGCTATCACGGAAGATAATGAGGCAAGGGTATTACTGGAATACTATGGAAGTAGACTGCGTAGCTCATGTTTGTAAGTGCCATTAATGCCAAGTCTGTGGAGATCTGAAGCACATTCCACCTATGCCATTACATACTATGACTTCACCCTGATCATTCTCTACATGGGGAATAGATATTATTGGAAAGATTCACCCAACGGCATCCAATGGTCATGAATTTATACTTGTTGCTATTGATTACTTCACTAAATGGGTAGAAGTTGCTTCATACAAGGTTTTGACCTCAAAGAAAGTTGCACAGTTTATTCAGACTAATATCATTTGTAGATATGAGGTACCACATGAAATTATCTCAGACAATGGGCTGCATTTCAAGGGGGAAACAGAGAAGCTGCTACAACAGTTCAATATTCACCACCACAAATCTTCACCCTACCGTCCTCAAGCTAATGGAGCAGTTGAGGCTACTAACAAGAATATAGGGTGAATCTTGAAGAAGAGCACAAAAAACTTCAAGGACTGGCACCTACAATTACCCTATGCACTTTGGGGGTATAGGACATCGATTCGAACTTCCACAAGAGCCACTCCTTATCCATTAGTGTGTGGGATGAAAGCAGTCCTTCCCATTGAAATGTGTGTTTGTTCATTGAGAACAATACAGGAGAGTGAAATCCCTAAAGTAGATTGGTTGCAAAGTAGATATGACCAATTATGCATGATGGATAAGAAGAGACTCAAGGCCTTGTATCATATTCAATGTTACCAAATGAGGCTTAGGAAAGCTTTTGACAAGAAAGTAAGAACTAGAGATTTGAAGTTGGGAGATTTTGTGCTAAAAGAGATCCAAGCCCCGTTTTAAGAAACAAATGGGAAGTTCAAGCAAAATTGGGCATGTCCATATATTATCAAGCAGATATACTCTAGGGGGGCAATATGGTTGATGAACTTAGAAGCAAACCCTTTTATTAAGCCAACCAATATGGATCATTTGAAGAAATACCACGTCTGAGATAGTAGTCTAGAAACACCACGTCTGAAGTGGTTGTAAATTATGTTGTTTCCCTTCTTAGGTTCATTAAAAAAAGAAAAAAGAAAAAAAAAGTAGGTTGAAAACTCGAAAGGGAGATCTACGCGAAAGGAGAGTAAAAAAAAAAGTGAGAGAGCTTGCTAGGTTAAAAACCCGAAAAGGTGGCCTAGGCAAAAGTTAAGGCAAACAAAAAAATGAACTACATGATGACCTGATCCTTCAACCAAGGAGGTACGTAGGCAACCATATATTGATCTGGTCACAACTTCCCCCAACCCAACATTTACCCATTAAGCCAAAAACAAAAAACAAAAAAAAAAAAAAAAAAAAAAAAAAATTCAACCATTCCATTAAGTCATGTCATTACACAAAAATCAAAACCCAAACCCTAAACCAAGCCATTAAAAAAACCAAACCCTAAAAACCCAAACCCTAAACCAAGTCATAAAAAAACCAATCCCTAAAAACCTAAACCTTAAACAGAACCCTTAACCTGAAAGTCCTAAATAATTCCTAAACCTAAGAATTTCACATAACTCTTAAAATAAACATGTTCAAAGCCAAAAACAAGAAGATCATTTTGTCTTCAGTCTTTTCTCCTTTGATTGCTCATTAATTTCATCTATGCTAGGTACTTTGCCATCTTTAACCCTCCTTTTAAACTCGTAGTTGTCAGCCTCGTGTCTTTCTCGATTGTCTCTGAGGAATTGTTTTCTCATAGCAACCATGTCAGCCTCCTTGTCTGCAATCTTATTCACCAGCCAGTTAGAATAGTCTGTGGTCATCCTTTGAAAGTGAACCTTCACAAAAGATTGATCCACTCAGTCAGCCATCTCCAAGCCCAACAACATGTTCCTTATAGAAGTAGGATTTGTGGCCATAGGAGTGAAAGGTTTTCTTCCTTTTCCACCAGGCATTCCTTACTCATATTGGAACTGCCTCAAGAGTCTATCCACCTTATAGAAAGTTGCCCTCCTTAATCCAACTATGAAAATGTGATCTGATCCCGGACACTGCAAAAAAATGGGTGGGCACTTCCACCAATAACAATTCCATCAAATTAAGGCACTGGATTTCTTGTTCAGAAATTTCACTCAGTCGCTCTCAGTTTGACACTCGGTTTTGGGGACAGCCCTATTGAGAAAATTTCCAGAACCATAATCAATAGCAGTAAGCGTGGCGATCATGTCTAGTCTCTCCATCAACCATTTCTGCAAAGTCAAGGGACTCCTAAGAAAGTTTTTGTGACTCTCCACCATGAAATACAGAGTCCAGCCCTACAAGAGTTTCTACCAAGATTAGAGAAGCAGGATTATCACCATCTTTAATTTGACTCACAATACCTATGGCTTGAGCATCTGTGAAACTGGGCCTTCCAGTGCAAAGCAAAGAGCTAAGCCAAAATTCTTCTGCATGTTGTCAGTCACTCCATGAGTGCGTTTGCTAATCAATCTTAAAAGAATTGCATGAAGATTCACCATATGTCCTTCAATCATGCTACTGATAATTGAAGTAGGAAGTCCTAGAGCATTAGATAAAATCTCCCTATGTCTGGGATCACAAGAAACTATTACAGATTTCTTGTTAGGATCATAACCCAAAATAGTTGAAAATTCTTCAGTTGTGGGACAAAGTTTAGCAATTTTCAGCCAGAATACATGATCTTCAGGATCCTAGAACTTCATGGCAGCACGAAGGAAATCCCACTTGATCTTGACATTCCTCAAGGCCTTGATTCCCTCTAGCTTATAAGCTATGAAATTGGTCTTGGTGCTAAAATCAAATCTACGAACCCATCTATTGATATCATGAATGGTTGAATGAGAAAAATCTTGATTGTTTTCCATGGATAACTCTTGCTTGTGATTATTGTTTCTTGATAACTTTGATGCAGAGATTTGTTTGCAGGATAGATGCTAAAATAAGCTACCTGAGTCCTTAATCAGGTTCAAATAAGTTTCAAGAGTTTGTAGCTGACTAGGAAAGTGTTTTATGGTCTCAAATGGAGAAAATATTTTTCAAAAAACCCAAAAACACAAGAAACACGTTGGAAAAGCACAAGGAAACGGCCCAAAATTGGGTGTGCTAGTCGACATCTTAAAGTGCCAGTCAGCACTCTAAGAGTACCGATCAGCACTTCCCATGTGCCGATTGGCACTCTCCAAGTGCTGATCAACACTCCAAGGGTGCCGATTGGCACCCAACCCGGATAAGGCCCGTTTACCCTATTTTATGTTTTTGAGCACTTTTCAGATCTGTTATGACTTCGTTTTTCACTCAAAAAATTTATTGTGCAATAAAAGTTTAAAATTTTTCATGAATTGTCAAACTAGGGCATTTAAACATGCCTTGTCCATTTGTTTTCAAAAAAAAAATAAATCACCTGCATCACTGTTTTCAAAAAGGAGAAGGCAAGAAAATTAATCAAATCAATATTTTTCAAAGTCATGTATTCATCTCTTAAACTAGGGGCATTCGACCATGCCTTATCCCCTTTTTTTGAAACAAGTAAAAATCACTCATTCATTTTCAAAAAAGGGAAAGAAAAATTCTTTTAAAAAATGAAGGGTTATCAAGCATAAAGTTTTCAAACTAGGGGCATTCGATCATGCTTCATTCAAGTAAGTGCAAATCCCATCAGGATTGGTCGGATAAGTATAAATTGTTTACAACAGTTTACAACAGGACTTCATTAGGTGAATTCTAAACTTGTCTCGTTTAAAGTTTCAACAAGATCAAAAACAATCCAAAGGTAAAGAGCTAAAAGCTGAGATTAATAAAAATCTTCTAAGGAGTACTTTCTTGTTCTTGCAGGAAAATTAAAATACAAGCCAGGCATTATTAGGACTCCGGGTCTGCCTGCGCAAAGATCTACTAAACCCGCCTCTAGAGGAGCCACCCTCAGTGTCTCCTTCCTAACTTGCATAAAACCAAGATTCTTGTTGTCATTTCTGAAGTTAAAGATTTATGATCCTTTCCTCCAAAGATCTTGTGTTGGCATCAGCCAATGCCATTCGGGCATTCTGAAGAATTAACAACGACAAGTGTTAAATCCATTATCACGAAGGTTCACAAAAAAACACTCAGAAAACATCATCTTATACCCAATTTACTTCATTGAGAATATATTGAGAAGATTGCACTACCAATTGCAATCCTCCAATCATCCACATGCTTTCCTCCACAAGATCAATCTCGACCTAAAACACAAATCCATCAGTTCATGAACAGCTTAAAGAGCAAAAAATGAGGACAAGAGACTAAAAGATTCAGGAATGCACTAGGTCACCCCAAGGGACATTTGGGGTGTGCTCTGGTCTGTATAAAGCCATAGAACTATACGACCCATCAAGATTCATCACTTCATATTGCCATGCAGGAAAATGAGAATATGTCTACATGAAGGAACTAGAAGAGTCGCTAGCATGGCTAGGAGGGGGATTCTCTTCTTCCTCTTCTTCCTCTTCAAAAGATTAAGCCTGAAAGTGCA
Organism: Quercus lobata; assembly: GCF_001633185.2. Classification (NCBI taxonomy): domain Eukaryota; kingdom Viridiplantae; phylum Streptophyta; class Magnoliopsida; order Fagales; family Fagaceae; genus Quercus; species Quercus lobata. The sequence goes on from NC_044909.1 coordinate 18,236,068, forward strand.
ACATACAGATATTTTCACAAAAGCTGAAATATGGGAAATGAGTATACAAGATGACATGCAACTTGACTTCAGAAGGAAAGAGAGATACCGAGGTTACAAGAATGCTAGCTAGACAACCCTACAGTGTGTTTGAATGAATTCAAGATAATCTCTTGGTGTCCCTAACACAACATGGCCAACTCGAGCACGATCAATTTCTTCATTAGCTAGAAGGTCAACTAGCCGAATGGAGGGACAAGGAGGAACCAGAATTGTCGCAGGAGGGTACACATGTTGAACCTAAGGCAACACTTGGTCACCAAGATACCAATACCTCCCATGGCCAAACTCAAACAATACTTTACGACCATTTAGCTCTTGAGCCCATTCACACTCAACATACTCCTCACATCCAAGCCAAGGATCCAAAGACATTTGAAAATCACAAAGAACCCAGAATGAAAAGAAAACCAAACCACAACTAAACACAAAAACCCTTAACTAAAAACAAAATCTAGCACCAAAAAAAAAAAAAAAAAAAAAAACTCACCTTAGCAACAGTTAAATTGTCAATCACCATATGCCAAACTTGCAAAGAACGTTTGGAAGGCGTTGACAAATGATATTTGGGCAACCAACAAAGAATCCTTGGATACATGTCACCAACATCTTCCAAAACTTAAGGACCAACCCCAAAATATTCATACATCCAAACCTGAAAGAAACCAACATACATCATTACGACATAACCAAAATAACTTTCCAAAACCCACACATAGCCAAAAAATTCCAAACCTCACCTACCAAACAAACGATGCACCTCCTAAGATTGAGAGACTATGCCTAAAAAGTTAAGTCATGAAATGCAAGAAGGTTACGTAAGCCATGCCACCCCAATCATAATTTTTTATTTGGTCAATATCCTTCAGACTCCACAAATAGCGCAAGCTCACAGTACTGTAAAATGTGATCCCCCCTAGATCGAGGGTTTTACATGGAGTCGCCACTTATTTAATTTAAAAGGAAAAACAAGAAAATCTTTAATGAAAAATACTTCTGTTGTATTAATGTATATGACAATTTACATCGAATTTTGTAAAAAAAATTTACAATGCTTTTTGTCCTAGGTACAATCTAGGAAAAGTAAATTACATTGCTTTGTTTCCTAGTTACATTCTAAAAAAGGCAAAATTGTATATACAAAAAACGTTGTCTAGAACCCTTGATCTTGGTTCGGAGGCTAATTTACGAGATGAGAAGGGATTAAGCACCCATCTCGCCCGGTAAAACCGGTCTTCTAGGTTAAGGTGGCCAATGTCATGTCATGTCAAACAAATACAAAGAATATGTCATATAAACATGTGATTTGCAAGAAGTGTAAATAAATATATGTTAGAGGAATTTGACATGAAGAGAAAAAAATAAAATAAAATAAAACTTGTTAGATAACAAAAAAATGAAGGTAATAGCATGTTCATCCAAGAGATCAATATAAATAAAGAATTCCTAGCCTAGACATGTTCATCTAAGCATGTGAGGGAAAACAAAATTGTCATGTGATTTGACATCAACATAATTGCAAAGAGAAGCAAATAAAAATAAAACCTTTAAGCATATTTGATCATCCAAGCAATTATGAAGAGAAGTAAAAGAAAAACCCTAGACATGTTTATCTAGGCAAAATCAAAATACTTTGACATGTTTGTTCAAGCATTTAAAAATGTAAAACAACTACCTAGACATGTTCATCTAAGTATTAAAGAGAAAGTTGTGTTTTAGCCTAGAAGTGCTCATCTAAGCATTCAAAAGAAAATTGTGTATTGGCCTAGAAATGCTCATCTAAGCATGTAAGAGAAAACCAATAAAACATAGGCATGTTCATCCAAGCATAGCATAAAAGAAGTGAATAATGATTTGTAAGCATTTATTCTAGCATGTATAAAGAATAAAAAAAAGTTAACTACTTATCAGCATAAATTAAAAGGGGAAATGATCACCTAAAGGGCTAGGGAGAAAGTAAGGAAGTACTCAACTACAACCAAAGTAAGAACAATGGTTGTTCAATAGCTTTTTTTTTCTGCTTTCTCACTAGCTCTCTAGAGGGAATTCGAGGTCCAGAGAATGGAAGAGGTCTTCTCTATTTATAGGGGAAGGGATGGCTTAGCTTTAAAGCTAAGTTATTAGCTTTCTTCTGAAGCTAAGGGAGGAGATAACCTGTTTAAATGAGCTGGGACGGATTTGGTGTTGATCCCCATTCAAATTTTGAAATGATGCTGCACCTGCTTCGTATTTTGGCTCTAATTTTCCGCTCAAATTTTCAATTGATTCAAGATGGGTGTTTTTTGAAAGGAAATTCAATTATCTACAACTTTTTCAGAAATATAGAAATCCAAATTTCAACGTTATCCATGCCAAAAATGTGTTTCAAATTGCTGCTGAAAATAGTAACGTCTTTTGAGCATTTTTGAATTTTTTCATAGGCTGTATCTGTTTCTTTACCCAATTTATTTTTCAAAAATCTTTCTTCTGAAGCAAAGGGAAAGGATAAGTCTATTAGATAGGCTTGACCAGATTTGATGTTGAACTCATTTGAAATTTTGAGAGAAAATTGAAGATAATGCTGAATTTGTGTTATCTTCTGCACCTGTTTCGTATTTTGGCCATAACTTGCTGCTCAAAATTCCAAACGATTCGGGATTGATTTTTTTTAAAAGGAAATTTAATTCTCTACAACTTTTATAGAAATAAAGAAATCCAAATTTCAACGTTTTTCTGACCAAAAATGCGATTCAAGTTACTGCTGAAGATAATGACGTTTTTTGAGCATTTTTCTGTTTTTTTGAATTTTTCATGGATCATATCCCCAGATTTTTTTTTTTTTTTAATTTTATAAAAAGAGCAGATAAGATGCCATAAAGAAAAACATTTTTTTATTATTTCTTAAAAAAAATGAAATAAAATGAAATCCAATCAAAAATCACACTTAATTAATTTCAAATTAATTCTTGTGAGAACCAATCAAAATTAAGTGTTTAGAATAGGATGTGATCAGGCCCATCGTATAGGCGAGCCATGATCATTGAAAGTTGTTTGTATGATAACTTTTGATCAGGTGGTCCGATTAAAACCCATGACATACCATTATGATCGTTAGAACATCAAGATTTGTTTTGTATCACAAATCTAAAGATCTACTAGTTGGTTAAATGCAAGTTGTAAAATTGGGTGTCTACAAGTACTACCCATGTTTGGACATAAGAAAGTTCCAATGAAGAGAAGCATGAACATGCGTGTGCCGGTGGCTACAGTCTTACAGTTCTCGATATTCTCATACAGCCACATCAAGGAGACATTTTTGCTCTTTAGTTTTGAAGGCATCACACCCAAAAGACTATTAATCTCTTTTGAAGTAAGGAAATCATTGACTTTGATTCTTTCATCTCCCAATCTTAAGCCAATAATGACTGAGAAGTCATAAGGTGTCAACATCACTTCACCAATGCCTGGAAAATGGAAAGTGCACATAGTGTCCCAAAACCGCTCTGACAAAGTAAGGAGTATCTGGAGATCTTTGTTCTCATGAGTATCCTAATTCAATAAAGCTTGGAAAAAAGTCTGGAAGCCTGCTTCATCAATGACGTTCTTAATATCTGGAGACAATATCTCCCATATGCCTTTCAACATTTGGAGACTACCTCAACTCTTTAGGTTCCGCAAAAAAAAGTTGGCCAATCATCGAGATGTCCACTAATTACTCATTACAAAACACTCACTCTGAAAAAAAAAAAATAATAATAAATAAATAAATTCATGTCTAACACAAAAAATCCATACCACCACAATTTTTTTTTTCCATACCCATGTCCATAAAAATGTCCATACTCATGAAACAAGACTTACACATTCCAACAAAATTTCCGCATTCATCAAAAATGAATTTGTTCAACCAAGCCTACACATCAAATTTTCACGACTTCAATGCCCACAAAATTCAAGCCAAAACACATTCAACAATACCACAAACTACGTATATTGCCAAATTTCATGAGTCGCCAACATTGTCCAAGTTACACCATGCCAAATATCTCAACAATTCAAAAATGCCCCAAGGCCAAGATTACAACATGATTAACCATACAATATGCAAAATTTCAACAAGAGCAAATAACAACCAAATGACAATGTCTCAACACCAAGCTTTTAATAAAACATGAAATCAACAAATTTCCCAACAAAGAAATCCAAAAAAAAATAAAGCTCACCTTGAAGTCCATTTTGGAGTGTGGAGCATGGGTCTTAGGGTCTTGGAGGAGCCCTTCTTCCTCATTCTATTCAAGTGATGGGTGATATTTTTTTCCCATTAAAAGTGAGAAAAGATGGTCTCTTGGAAGATGCCATTATCAATGCAAAAAATGGAGGTTTGGAGATGGGTTTCAAAAAATGGGTTTGTAGCAAAACTGGTCAAGAACACAAAGATCTGGAAAAAAAAAATGTTGAGGGAGATGAATGAAAGCAAGTTGAGAAGCTTGGGAAAGTGATTTTCTAGAGAAGAAATTGTGTAATGAGGGAGAAAATGCAAGTTGGTGAAGTGTGTGAATAGTGACAATGGAGGAAGAGAGAAGAGTGAAGAAAAGATGAAGAGTTCATCAAGTTTAGAAAAGAGAGTTCATCAAAGAAAAGGGATACTACACCCCATCAAGCTAGGAATGAAGAAAAAAAATCCATCAAGGAGAGATAAAATTTTGAGAAAGCATCAAACTGTGAGAAAAAAGAGAAGGCCATCAAGCTAGAAAAGACTTCAATAAAAGAAAAAGAGAGAAGTGAATGCAAGAATTTTCATCAAGTTGTGAGAGAATACTGATTCATCAAAAGACACAAGAGACATGAGATTCCATGAAAGATCATTCAAGTTGAGAAGGATGAGCAAAAATGAAGATTCATCAAGAGAAAAATCTAATCAAATTGAGGAAGATGAGGAAAAGAAGAAGTAAGATACATCTCCTCAAAAAAAAAAAAGTGTGTTCAGTCAGATCAAGAAAAATGAAAGTGCATTAGAAAGGATAAGAGGGTATCAAGGAGAAATGCAAATTCATCCAAGAAAGATGAAAGTTTGTCAAATTGAAAGAACCAAAATATATATATATATATATATATATATATATATATATGCAGTTGAGTACAAGCCAATATAATTCCAAAACAAATTCAAAAAAAATCAAATCAAAAAAAAAAAAAAAAAAAAAAAAAAGAGCTCGCTAGGCTGAAAACCCAAAAGGGCAATCTAAGTAAAAATTAGAGCCAAAAAAAATTCAAAAAAAATTTTTGAGAAAATTTTTTGTTTTGGTTTTTTTTTTTTTTTTTAGAAAAGAGAAAGTAAAAAGGAAAAAACTTTTCAAAGATTTTCAAAAATAGTTGACATCAATTTCAAGAGAAATTCCATTTTGAAGCAAGAAGAAAATAAATTTTCAAAAATGATCAAGAACAAAGGGTACCATTTTTCAAAAAGGAAGTTTCAAATTCCAAATTTCAAACTGCAAATTTCAAATTTCAAGTTTCAAATGTCAAAGAAGAAAAAAAAAATCTTTTTCAAAGGACAACAAAAATCGATCAAAGTTTTCTTTCTAAAAAGGGAAATTCAAATAATTCAAATCAAGAAAAGAGAAAGGAAGATCATACATCTCAAAACAACGGAACAACAAAGCACTCATCATTAAAAGTCTAATTCCAAATTTTAATCTTTTGCAAGTGAAACCCCAGGTTCCGAGGTAGAAAAGCCCATTAGTTACCTTCCATTCAAGATTGAGGTAGAGAAGCCCCTTGGTCGCTGCAATTCAAGGTTGAGATAGAGAAGCCTCTCAATCGCCCTAGGTTCCGAGGTAGAGAAGCCCTTTGGTTACCTTCCATTTAGGTCGAGGTAGAGAAGCCCCTTGGTCGCTTGAATTCAAGATTGAGATAGAGAAGCCTCTCAATCATCCTAGGTTCTAAGGTAGAGAAGCCCCTTGGTTACCTTCCATTCAGATCAAGGTAGAGAAACGTTTTGGTCGCCACAATTCAAGATTAAGATAGAGAAGCCTTTCAATCGCCTCAGGTTCCAAGGTAAAGAAGCCCCTTGGTTACTCTCCATTCAAGATCAAGGTAGAGAAGCCCATTAGTCATCACAATTCAATATTGAGATAGAGAAGCTTCTTAATCGCCCCAAGTTCTGAGGTTGAGAAGCCCCATAGTTACCTTCCATTCAGATCGAGGTAAAGAAGCCCCTTAGTCGTCACATTTCAAGATTGAGATAGAAAAACCTCTCAATCACCCTAGGTTCCGAGGTAGAGAAGCCAATTGGTTACCTTCCATTCAGATCGAGGTAGAGAAGCGCCTTGGTCATCACAATTCAAGATTTAGATAGAGAAGCCTCTCAATCGGCTCAGGTTCCGAGGTAGAGAAGCCCCTTGGTTACCTTCCATTTAGATCAAGGTAGAGAAGCCCATTGGTCATCACAATTCAAGATTGAGATAAAGAAGCCTCTCAATCGCCCCAAGTTCCGAGGTAGAGAAGCCCCTTAGTTACCTTTCATTCAGATCGAGATAGAGAAGCCTTTTAGTCGCCGCAATTCAAGATTGAGATAGAAAAGCCTCTCAATCATCCCAGGTTCCGAGGTAGAAAAGCCCCTTGGTTACCTTCTATTCAGATCGAGGTAGAGAAACCCCTTTTTCAACCCCTACATGTAGATTGAGATAGAGAAGCCTCTCAATCCACCCCAAGTTCAGACTGAGATAGAGAAGCCTCTCAGTCACCTCAGATTTCAAGATTCATTTTTATCAATTATCAAGTAGGTCAAGTATTCCCAATTTTCATTTTGTCAAAACAGCAAAACACTAGTTCTATGTTCCCAAGGTTTTAGGTTCTAGGGTTAGGTAATCTTTGAAAAGTCAACCTCAATTAAATCATGGCTGCTAGAATTAGTGTCTTTGTTTTACACTGACATTCGCTTTGCAAGCTTAGTCAATGAGGGTCACTTTGTAAACACCCGATTTTGCACCCATAATTTAATCAAGGAAGATGGCTAGAGTGACCATTCATATATCCAAAATTTAGAGTTGCATTACATGCATTAATTCATTCATCACATATCATAAAATGATCTCGAGGTTCTAACGGTTGCGACGGTATGTCAGATTTCCAAATTGGACCGTCAAATTGAAAGATATCACATGATCAAGTTTGCACAGTCTACATGCATTTTGTTTGGGTGGAACCGACCATGCATGATTAATTTAAATTAATTCTGATTAGCTAAACAATTAAAATTAATTAAATAATTTTGTGATTGGTTGGCGGTTAGTGTCAAAAGTAAGCCTGCTTGCTTGGGAATAAGTTGATAATCAAGACTTTTTGGAATATTTATCTACAAGATAATTATCACTTTAAAGACCTAAATTTCTGGATAAATGGATTAATTTTTAGAATACGGATTAAAAATGTGTCTAAGTACAATTCTCAACTCAAAAATCCTCAAAAAAGGAGTCCAAATTGGACCAAAACTCAAACACAAGCTCGACACCCAAAAGGGCCATTCAACACTCTTGGAGTGCCGATTGGCTCGATCCGAGGACTCCTTGATTGAGATAAAGCCTATCTTTTTCAATTTTTTAGAGATAAGGAGGCGTTCCACTTCGTATCTGATCATTCAGCTAATTTTTCGAGGCATCCCAACCTCTATAAATAGAGGAAACAGATCAAAAGTTGGGGTTCTTCTCTTCTGACTTTTCAATTCCCCTTACATTAAAGATGTTCTGGAGGCTTTTGCTTTAGGAACTTCTTTTTTGTAAGTAAAGTATTTTAGGCTTCAAAAAGGTGAACAAATTTCTTTAAATCCTAAAATATTATTTCATTAGAATAGCACACTCATGCAAGAGGAATTCTATTTTTCTTCTTTCATTAATTTTGTTTATTGTTTGATGCATGAATATGTTTAGCATGTCTTTATTATGTTTTGTTCTTGATATGGTTACCATGCTTAAATACGTTGCTAGAATTTTCTTTAACATGTGCTTAGGTGTTTGTTTATTGTAATTTTTTTTCTTAAGTTTTAAAATCTGCAATTGCTTACAATATTTTTTTTTTTTCTAAACATAAAAACTGATTTGTATTTTTCAGATCTAATTTTTTAAAAGACTCAAAAACTTATCTGTATTTTCATATTTGATTCTTTTTAACACAAAAACCGATCTATATTTTTCATATCTGATTTTCTTTTAAACACAAAAATTGATTTGTATTTTTCTTATCTGGTTCTTTTTAACACAAAAACTAATCTATATTTTTTAGATCTGATTTTTTTTAACACAAAAACTGATCTGTATTTTCATTATATATAGATCAGATTTTTTTTAGAAAAAAGTTTTCTTTATTACAAAATTTCAAAGTTTGAAATTTAAAAGAAGGCATTGAAAGTTAGGTTGAAGTCTTGTCCTTTTTTTTTTAATATATGATGCATGTATAATAAATTTATCTCATGAATGTGGATCCTCTTTCAAAAAGTCTTTTTTTTTTAATTTCTTTTACATAAAAAAATTTATAAAAAAAAAAAAGATCTGATTTTTCTTGATAAAATCACCCTTTTTTAACTTTACACAAAACAAATCTGATGCATTTTAACAAAAATCTTATTCTTTGTTTTACATAAAAACAAATCTGATTTTCTTTACAAATCCAATTTTTTTATTCACAAAACAGATTTGATACCTTTAACAAAAATCTTCTATCTTTTATCTCAAAAAAAAAAAATTCAAAACAAAACAAAACAAAAATCTTATTCTTTCTTTTACATAAAAACAGATCTAATTTTTTTACAAATCCAATATTTTTATTCACAAAATAGATCTGAATTTTCTTGAAAAAGAGGACACATCCATAAGGCAAATTTATTTAAATTAATTTTGTCAAGTGTATGTCGTGTGTGTTCAACATATCATTCAACATCATGCAAAAATGGTATATTGGTCATTAGAGTCTAAAAGACCAGACTCTGTCTGGGCGGAATGGGTGCCTAACACCTTCTCATTCCGTAACCTAGCCCCTGAGTTTAGGATTTTTGGATAGGCAGATTAGTGTTTTGTCTTTTTAATTTTGGTAGATTGTAACTAGGACCCAAAGCCTTGTAAGGTTAATTTACCAAAGTTGTACTTTTCTTTATTCAATCAATGACAATGAAGTATTTTGATCATGTAATTTGTATTTCTTTTTTCTTTTTTTTGTATAAAAAATAAGTGGCGACTCCACACCACTTACCCAAAAAGAAAGGTACCCTTAAAAGCACCCAAATCTCTTTTTTGAGAGCACCCCAAATTTTTGCAATCTCTCATAGGACCAAAGTGGAAATGGGGTGAAAATGTAGGGACAAAAATAGTATTTCCACCTTAATTTTTTTATTCCATATAGCCATAAACATGTAATCTGATGATGTGGCATAAAAACAATTTTTTAGTTTGGCCATTAGTCACGTCAATATTTTTCATCCATCACTTAATGTTATGAACTATTTTGACATAATACCAAAAGGTTAAGAACCAAACTGACATAATTAAAACGTTAAAGACTAAATTGACACACAATATAAAAGTTAGGAACCTATAATTATTTAGAATTTGATAGTTACAACGAGGGAGAAGGAATTTGAATTTGGACGGCTCTTATAGAAATTCTAGAATGTACCAATTGAACTACAAGATTTTTGACAATTATTTCAATTTAAAAACAAAACCTTCCCTACAATTTTTTCCTATTATGTCAAGAATCAATAAATGCTTTGACTTTGATTAAATTTGGTGCATACAACCTCACCATAAACCCTACCCTCAACCAATAGGATCATTACACATCATTTAATTTAAATTTGACTAAAAATAGGCCAATCAGAATTAAGAAATTACTGAGCGAAGGGCTAATACTATCTCTCCATCATGCACATGACATGCTGTTGGTGGAAAATACTCTCTACAACATGCACATTATTTTCTTTTTTGTTATTTACGTTTTCCTATAAAGATGATAGTTTGCATTCTATGCACAGCTTATGATGATTGATAAGCATTTTTTGATCTTCAATTTGTCCTTTTAAGAGTGATCCTACTTCTTTGGATTTATTTTACTGAAAGATAGTATTAAAAGGCAATATTTTTTAAATGCTTTCCTACCACTACTAAGGGGGTGTTTGGTTTGTGTTTTTAAACAACAATTTTCAGTTTTTAAACAACATTTCACGCATTTCAACGCACTTTTTTACCCACACGTATTTCCACAAATGTTTTCAAACAACAATTTTTAGTTTTTAAACACATGTACCAAATTGGTCACGTCTAATTTTCTGTTTCTTTCTTCTAAGATTCTATTCCTATTTTATCACGTCTAATTAGTAGTGCATCTCATGCTATCTGTTAAGTTCATTTTTAATTTTACTTCTCCCTGTTGGGATGAGATTCATTAGATTTCAAGGCAAACGCAGATTGGTTCCCCACGCCCCCCTTCTCTCTCTTCTTCTTCTCGCCCTCTCTTAGTTGATTGAAAGCTAATGTTCGTGAAAGCTACATGACTTACATAATAATGAAACAGAAACATATGAAGAAATTCATCTTGTTCCAAGTTGGTTGGATGGTATTTTACATGTCAAATCCCAACAATATGCCATGCATTGTGATGCAATATATAAAAGAACAAATAAAGCTGGCCTGGTAATGTCATTAACTATTTCTCACAAACTTCCTTGGAAATTTCTAGTGTTTTAATTTTCTACTTAAATTAAGATTCATCCAGCTGTCTGAACCTTTCAAAAATTTTAATTTGATTTTTGAAAATGGCCAAACAGTCATTAAGAAATTGAGTTGCACATGAAGACTACAAATGATGGCAGAGTTAATGTTGTGGTTTCCTGGTAATCACATATGTGCTCTGATATTTGTTTCCTGTGGCAATATTCTTTTCCAAGATGGTTCTGCTGAATTTGTGTCTCTGCATATTCAGATGGATACTTCAACTTGATTGTGAATGGACTATCTTTTACTCTCAGCGGCCCAAAACATTACTTGAAAATATGGAATACTAGACTAGCTTGTACAGACCAAAACATAGTACGCATACTGCAATTAGAAATTATAAATACGTACCAAATTACTTGGCACAATACCATATAACATCAAATTCAAAGGTACATAACAAAATCATGCATAATAACAGCTTACATCACAAGTTCACAACCCCTAAAAATGAAAATTTCTAATGAGGCCATAGGAAAGATCCCATTGCAAACATTCTCTTATGGTCAACATCCCCAATGATTGGTAGCCCATAGTCTCTAAGCAAACAATCAAGCTTCCACTCCGGCATGGTCTCATAGTCAGCTTCGGTCTAACTAGGTAGTGCAGTGGCATCTGAAAGTCCTCACACCTCTCCCTTGTGTGCAGCTCATTGGGTCCTCCGTTGCCTATTTTTTGAAAGGTTCTACTCACTGATTCCATTCCCCCTCCACTAATGTTTCTATTTCCAAGTAGTATATTTTGTTGTCACTATGGGCAACTATATATGCAGAGGTTTAGCAAACTGGTCTGGCCTATTTATAGAGAGTTTTGTGTTGGATGGCTTGTGTTTAATGTGTAAGGAGTATTCTGCAAGAAAGGTTGTTATTGACATTTGTTATGGAAAATGTTAAAGACGCAAACTATTTTTTTTTTTTACAAAATGCTGATGTGGTGAGTGGTTATTAGAAAATAAAATAGTAATGTCAATGAGACGAAAACCAATAAAAATGTTGTAAAATGGTTTGTGATTGTAATATTACTCTAGTTGTAATAGGTTTTGATTTCCAAGTGGAAGCTATGTGGCAAAAAATTGTACAAGAGAAATATAGAATTTTGCAGGGAATGTTTTGCTTTTAAATAAAAATAATTGTCAAGAACCTTGTAGTTTAGTTAGCACCTTCTAGAATTTTTATAAGAGCCATCCAAATTCAAATCTCTCCTCCCTCTTTGTAACTATCAAATTATAAATAAATTTAGAGTAAAGTATGTATTTGGTCTCTAACCTTTACATTGTGTGTCAACTTTAGGACCAAACTAACACAATTGAAACATTAGGGACTAAATTCGTAATTTTACCCTTTTATTTCTTTGGTTATCTACTTTGGGTTTTTATTCTTTTCTTTATTTTTCAGGTTTTTATTCAATAGGAACATGAGGGTAAATTTGTACAAACAAATCCTCTCATTTTTCTTCTCAACTAAATAAAAAATGTTTTCTATCCCTCGACTTTTTCACTCTCCCAACCAAATATCATGAGAGAACTAAAATCTTTTCTATCCCCTATTCTTCCATCCCCTCCCTCTTTTCCATCCCCTAACCAAACATAGCCTTAGATCCTATCTTTTCACCCTAGTCTTGGAAATATTCAACCAAGTTTCACTTGATAATTTCAAGAGTGCCTACACAAACATGTCTCTTAGGCTGCGTTTGTTTTGGCTTCAAACCATTTTCGAAAATACTTTTACACTAGCGTGTGTGTTTGGTAGGTACAGAAAATTGGGTCAAACAGAATTGGTTTTCTGCGTTGATTGTAAAATAAAGCTTGAAGGGTGAAAAACCATTTCAGGTTTTATTTTACCTTAAAATGAATTACACCCAAAGAAAATAGAAGAGAGAGAGAGAAACAGTAAGGAGATCGCACCAGAAGCACTGGTCTCGTCGCACCTAGCACCGACGAGATCGTACCCATAGTCGCCGTTGGAAGCTCATCGGCGCTGCCATCTAGACCGTCACCACCCAAAACCGATCTCGTCCTCGACCCACCCAAGACTAAGCTTGTTCATTAAGCAATGCCCAAACCACAAGGTGTCGTCTGAAGTCCCCTCCAGCTTCATTGTCCCCTCCATTTTTTCTTGTTCAAACTCAACCCAATTTGGTTGCATCCCACCACACCCATCCCTGAAACCCAGAAAACCCATTCCTCAAACCCACTTCGACGAACCCACCACTCCGACGAACCCATTCCGCAAACCCATTTCTCAAACCCCCACTGGTCGCCACCGCCTCCATCCACTTCGATCCTCTCTTTCCCTATCTATCTCTCTTTCCCTCAATCTCTCACTCTTTCTTCCTCCTCTCATCGAGTTTGTGAATAAAATATGTTTTTATTTTGATTTTTGGTTGTGTTAAGTGTATATTTTGAATTTTTCTGTTATAAAATTTGTGTGGGAGTTGAGAAAATGTGAAAAATTTGAAGGAAAATAGCATTTTCATAATATTACCAAACACCAGAAATCGTTTTCTGGACTATTTTCCATTGCAAAACCAAACACCCAGATTTTATTTTCCTTACAGGAATTCACTTTCCCCTGCATTCATTTTACACTCGGAATTTGATTTACATTGAACCAAACATAGCCTTAGAGTTTCAATTGTTTGTTTCTCAAAAAAAGAAAAAAAAAGTTTCTATTGTTTAGTAACTAGAGCTTGTTTGGATAGTCCAAAAACTGAGTGATATCACTCAGTTTTCATGATCCAACATCCAAAACTTATAGGTCCCACGAATGATGTAGTGTTTGGTTTGATTTTGGATGTTTGTTTCCATCACTTTAAAACTCAAAATTTTGAGTTTGGTAGATGGAAACTGAAAACACAATTTTGGTGTTTTCAAATTATGAATGATGAGTGATAGTGGCAAAATGGTAAAAAAAATCAAATTTGTGGGATCCATTCTCTTGACTTGTCACGGTCAAGTAACAATGCCATACCACTTTTTTATCTTTTCCTTTTTCTTTCTTTCTTTCTTTTTCTACTAAGTTCCACCGGCTTCCTCTTTTTCTTTTCTTTTTCTTTTTTTTTTTGCTTTTTCTCTACTTCTTCTTCTTTCTTTCTTCTTCATACCCACTCCACCGCCAACAACATTTTCTTCTTCTTCTTCTTCATTCTTTCTTTTTCTTTCTTCTTTCTTCTTCTACTGAGTTCCACCAACTTCCTCTCTCTTTTTTTCTTTTTTGCTTTTTCTCTACTTCTTCTTTCTTTCTTCTTCATACCCACTCCCACCACCAACAACATTTTCTTCTTCTTCTTCTTCTTCTTCTTCTTCTTCTTCTTCTTTCTTTCTTTCTTTCTTCATTAGAACTACTCCACCACCAACGGGTTTTTTTTTTTTTTCTCCTCTTCTTCCTAGTTTTGTCTTTCTTTCTTTTCTTCTTTTTCTTTCTCTCTTTCTTTCTTTCTTTCTTTCTTCTTCAGACCCACTCACCATGTTCATCCACGCATAAATATGTTCCCAGAAACAAAAACCCACTCCTCATTTTCGTGATTTTGGTCTTCAATCTAAGGATTCCTGGGTTTGGATTTGGGTTTTCTATGTTTGTGGGTTTGGGTTGGCAATTTTGGATCTTCGATCTGAAGATTTTATGTTGGTGTGTTTGGGTTTTCAGTGTTTGTAATTGTGGTTTGAAGCTTGGGCTGTGATGGAGGTGGGTTTGTGTGGTAGGTGGTATTGATGATTGGAAATTTTTTCTTTTTGTGGGTGTAGCTGATGTTTGGATTTTCTTCTGGTTGAGATTTTTGTTTTCATTTTGTGGCCGTTGGTGGTGTTGACAATGGTGGGTTCTAAGTTTGCCATTGATGGTGGTGATGGACTTAGGAGAATATAAAAGAGGGGAAGAGAAAATTGACACGAGTAGCAACCATAACCCCTGTGTGGTGTCAATGAGGTGGGTTCCACCATTTTGGCAAAAAGTGGACTTAAAAGTTGAGATATGTGATTAAGTTTTGTAACCAAACAATAATTTTAAATTTTTGAGTGATAGTGGGGCTTGGGTTATGAGTGATGAGATTTGAGTTAGAGTTATGAGTTATGAGGATTGAGTTATGAAAACTAAGTCATGTCTAAACCAAACGGGCAATATTCTAAGTGAACTGAATTTTAGCCCAAAGTGGGATCCAGTAGCATTTCCTAAAAGAGGGGACCATTACGGGAATTTGGGCTTTATTAGTAGGAGATGAGCCACAATTACTCCCAATCATGTGGCCCGCAATTGGGTTTATCCTTTATAGGACTCATAACAATTTCCAAATTTTTTTTTCAACAACTTTTTTTCACAAACCAGAATAGGTCACTCAATGTTTTTTAGAAGAATCCAAATATGAAATATTTTTACAAAATTTTAATGTTAAGATCACGTTTAGAAGTACTTTGCTTACTAATCTACTCCAAGATAGCTGTTGTTGACATCCTAAACCCAAAATTAATCAAAGTATGAGATTATACACACTTAATTGGCTTAAATTCTTCTAATCTTGTAAACCCCCAAATTTCAAAATCCTAGACTATGGAATATTAAAAATATTAGGAACAATTTCTTACCCTATGAATGCTTTGAGCCTTTAAATTATCTAGTGTGTAGTCCCATGCATATACACGGATACAATTAAAAATTTTAAAAGAGATTCTAATTATACATTATATTAGTTTACACTTTTTTTAAACCATTCATTTCTAGAATATGTAATGGTTTCTCATTATATATATATATATATATATATATATGATTTAGAATTTAATTGGTTTTAGACTCTTCGGTTTTTGCATCAAATAATTCCCTTGCCACAAAAATGAAAAAATACATAGATTGACACATGGAGAAAAATTGGATTCCAATTGAAATCCAATTTATAATCTAATTAGATTTGTACACTTCGATTTTTACACTCAATAATTCACTTTGCACAAAATTAAAAATTAAATAGGACACATGGCGCACAATTGAAAATCTAATTAAAATCCAATTGGATTTTTTCTCTACTTTGCCTATATATATATATATATATATATATATATATATGATCTTGCTTCCAAAGATTTAAACCAAATAACAATTAATTAACTTGGTTTTTCAAAAAACCCCTTAAGAAATATAAGGTTATGTTTGGTAACAGTTTTTGTTTTCTATTTTCAAAAACTTATTTTTGGGAATATAAAGAAAAAACAATTTTCTTATATTTTGAAATAAAAAACATACTTGGTTAGTTGAAATTAAAAAAAAAAATAGAAAATACTAAAATATGTTGTTACTAGGATTTGAACTCTAATACTAGCTCATTGAATGAGACATATTCATTAAATTAAATGTGTGTTTTCATTGACTTTTGAAAATTATAAATTGAAAACAATATTTTACATGTTTTCAGTTTCCTTCACAAATTAAGTTTTGAGAACAGTTTTTATTTTTTGTCCATTTTAGGTTGCCAAACAAGTTTTTTAATCTCAAAAATAAAAAATAAAAATTTGGAAACATCAAATAAGGAGAAAAAACAATTACCAAACATACCCTAATTTATTTTTAATCCCAAAATAAGTTTACTTAACTACTCCTTCAATACCCTTTTTTTTTTGTATTACAGTACTTTTATAGTTTCATCATAATTTGTTTAGAGAATGAAAGTCCGAAATGTATGAAAACACAAGAGCTTGTTTAGACCCCTAATTCAAATTACGGCTTGATTGATTTTACACTAACTTAATACTAAGTGCGGAATAGTGTAAACGCAAGCAAACAAACAAGAAAGCTACTCTACTTCATAATTAAAGCAACACAACAGTAAAATGAAATAAACAAGAGTAGGGAAGAGAGATGCAAACACAGATAATACCGAGACGTGTTATCAAAGAGAAAACCGAAGAACTTGGCGAAAAACCTCTCCGCCGCCCTCCAAGCGGAAATCGATCTACTAGACAATCAATTGGGATACATGGGCAAACAAGAGACCCTCCAAGCCTAATCTACTCTCTGTACCTAAGCCATCCAAGCTCCTACTCCAACAAGGCTTCTCGGAACCGTGTCTTGTCTAGCTCTCCGGATCCCGCAACAAGCTCCATGTTGCATCTACCATCCTTGGCTTCTTCCAATGTTTCCTAACAACACCAAAATCTCATTAGACACTCTCAAAAGGTGTGGTAAGTGTTTGGGCTATTGACCTCTCAATGGTATGGAAATAGAGAGGTAGAAGATGAGAAAATCTCACAAACAAAGATGTAGAGAATTGTTGGTATCACAATTTCTAACTCTCAAGTGTTTTAGCTAGGGTTTTCTCTCAGAAGCTCTCTATCACATTTGTGGGTAATATGGGTATATATAATGAGGGTACAGAAAGTGTGTATCAAGCAGTACAAACTAGCAGAACAGAATGTCTCGCGGGTGTCTCACGAGAAGGCCTTACCCGCGAGATACTCGCGAGACACAGCTGTCTCCATCTATACAGACTCTTCGCATTCCAGTCATGTGCAAGGTACATGCTTCACTTTACGGGAAGCTTAGTCGGGAGACACCTGCGAGAATTCTTCTGGCTTTACTTGCTTGAGTCTTCACACTCTCTCTCTCTCTAACACACAACCCTTACAATCACATCCCACAATAAATACAAGGTACACAAGATTGAATAAAATTACAATCAAATTTGGCACGGAATAAAAGCCAACAAAATACATGTTTGTAAATCACAACTTTACAGAGGATACCAACTCTAATTTAATAAAAAAAATTGTAATGTGAATTTGTTTAGTATACATGTTTAGAGGATACCAAATCCAATTTAATAAAAAAAATTTTAATGTGAATTTGTTTAGTATACGTATTATTTAGCCTAATAAAATTGTGATATATGATTTGTATTTTAACCACCTTTTACGGTCATGAAAATTTTGTTGACGTGAAGAAATAAAACTTGTATATAAACAGATGTTGCACAGCAGGTTCTAAAAAGGTTTAGAACTTCCATTCTATTAGATTAGATATGAATATGATGCAGTCTAGGGTACATTTGATGGGAGAATTTTAGACAAAATGAAAAATGAGGGAAAGAAAATACAAAGAAATTGGGATTTCACCCATTTGATATGATTGAAAATTAAGAGAATAGTAAAAGAACTTTGTAACTTTACTGGTACCTTATAGTGTTTTTAATAAAGACATTCAGAGTTTAAATCCTTTAACCTTCAATCATCGAACTATTTATATATATATATATATATATATAGTCATCCAAATCAAAGACAAAAGAGGAAAGAAAATAAGGAAAGGCAACACAATTATAATTTTGTCCCTCATATAAACTTAATATTCATTTGTTAATAAATACATTATTATAATAAAAAATTTGAGTATTTTGAAAAATATTTCAACAAAACAAAGGAAAGTTATATGAATTTCTATCATCGCTATATTTTCATCTCCTCAACTAAACAGGATCATAAACGAAAATTCTTCAATCAACCCATGAAATAATGATAAACTGTGAAGTTAGAGCATCCACAGCAGTGGAGCTAAAAATTTAGCTTTTTAGCTCCACCAAAAGTTACTTTATCTATTTTACCTACATAAATGCTGCAGCAGTGGATCTATTTTAGCTTTCAACACAATAAAATAATATAAACATCACAATAAAATAATATATCCTCTACAATAAAATAATATATCTACTACAATAAACAATAATCACAACCATCTGCAACCGCTACCGCTGTCACTACCGCCACCGCCGCCGCCATCAACTCTTCCACCGCCACCGCAATCACTATTGCTACCACTACCGCCGCCACCGACTCTTCCACCGCCACCACATGATAGAATAATATATTCTCTACAATAAACAATAATCACGGCCACTACCATCACCACTGTCACTACCACCACCACCACCACCGCAACCGCCACCACCACTGCAACCACCACCAGCAAAAAAATTAATTTTTTCTCGCCAATATAGTAATAACCTATCACTTAAAATTTATTGCAAAAATATTGTGGTAACATTTCTTAATTTTAATTTCTTATTATTCTTTATTTTATTTTTCCCATTATTTTCATCCAAATACACGTTTCTTTTTTCTTTTTCTTTTTTTTTTCTTTTTAACTCTTTGTTTTTCTCCTCCACACACGTATACTCCTCTTTATCTTCACTCTATCTTCGCTTGCATTTTTATTTTTCTACTTTAGCTTTGTCTTTCTTTCTCTTTCACTCCATCTTCACTGCCGCCCCCACAACAGCCACATCGGAAAACACAAGCCCACTGCCACAAACACAAGCCCACTGCCCACAACAGATCGGAAAACACAAACACAAACCCACATCAGCGCTGGGCATGAGATAGCAAAGAGAGGGTGGAGCTCGAAGGTTCGGCCTTTGAGGTGGAGATCTAGAGAGAGAAAATGCAAGATAGAGACCCATGTCGACGTTGGGCATGAGATAGCAAAGAGAGAGGGGGTGGAGTTGTGGGGAACGCAAAGAGTGGTCGGCACTGGGCTGGGGCTTCGGTCGGCACTAGGCTGGGGCTTCGGTCGGCGACAACGGACTGAGTAAAGAGGCACAGGCAGCAGAGAGTAGATGAGGGAGAAAAAAAAATGAGAAGGAAAGAGGAAGAAAGAAGAGAAGCCGGAGAGAGAGTGAAAAAGAAAGAAAGAGAAAATATTTTTTTAATGGAAGAGGAGAGAGAAATTTAATAAAATAATATATATATATATATATTAGCTCTTATGAACAGTGCACATCTATAGATAGATGTGCACTATAGCAATGGAGCTAAAAATTATAGATTTAGCTCCACTGCTGTGAGTATGATTTTGGGGTTTAAGGAGCTAAAATATAGCAATATAGCACCACTGCTATGAGTGTTCTTAAGGACCTGTTTGGCTGTGTTGTTTAAACAATAATTGTCGTTGTTTAAACAACACAACACATATTTCCGTAATACTTTTTTACCCACACGTATTTTCACAATACTTAAACAACATTACTAAAATAATATTACTAAACGGCCTTTAGGAATGTTTATCAAATCAACAGTACTTGATACTCTATGAATGGAATTTGGTCTACATACTTCCATTCCGTAGTTGTTGTAAATTATCATTGGACCAAAACAGTGTCTGTGAACCTAGTTGATGTAAATTAATTATCATTAGCAAGGTTGTCAAAATCGCGATCCAGATCGTAAAATCGCACGATTTTACGATCCCACCTCACCAAAAAGATTAAAATCGTAGCAGGATCGCAAAAATGTTAGGATTGTGTAGAATCGTATAGGATCGTAGGATCGTATGGGATCCTACCGATCCTATCGATCCTACCATTTGGCTTTTTTTTTTTTTTTTTTTTTTTTTTAAGTGGGATTCATTTGGGTCATTTGGGTAAGTCCAGTAAAATAATCCCCGGTCCACCTAAATGTCCAAAACCCATAAGCCCAATGAATTGAAGTCCCAAATTTACCCCTCTCTCAAAATAAAATCTCAAAAAAACATATACTACTTAAGTTAAGTTTTCAAAAACAAAACCTAAATATTTTAGAAACACTAAGCTCCAGCGCGCAGTAGCTCTATCCGCACCTCCACAGTCCCCTGTCAAAAACCCAGCACCTCTCAGCCATCTCAACGGTGAGCCATCGCTGCTTTCCAGCTTTCTTAAGTATTTAGAAACATTTAGCGCTAGCACCTCAATCTCGCGCCTCCTCAATCCTCTGTCAAAAGCTCCAGCACGCAGCAGCTCTGTCCCACGCCTCCATAGTCCCCTATCAAAAACCCAGCACCTCTCAGCCCTCTCGATGGTGAGCCATCGCTGCTTTCAAGCTTTCTTAAGTATTTAGATGATTACGCCATGGATGTTGATACTAGGAAGGATATAGATGATGAAATGAGATATGACAATGATAGTGACTAGATTAGAAGAACTTTAGAATGGGAATTCTCTTTTGGATTTCATATTTGTAATTAGCTAGTTTACCTTAGATTGAGAATTCTCTTTTTGAATTACATATTGTAAATTTGTAGTTAGCTAGTTTTTATATGCTAACTAGCCTAACTTATTTTGGATTTGGAACTTAGAATTTGGAAAACATTTTCCATATGTGTAGATAATATTTTGGTACTTAGTTGCTAATTAAACATGTACTGAACTTTTTAGATACATTATGTCAAAAGTTAAATATATTTTGTTTCGTTAGAATAACATAAGAACAATGTAGTGCGTGCAAATTACATTTTATGATACAATTTTTTTTTTTAATGGATGGATTCATATTTTAAGTGATTATATAACATACAGAGTCACTATCAATAGGATTTTTGCTTAAAATCTGAAAATAGGTAGGATCTTACGATTCACGATTCGATCCTACGATCCACGATCCTACCTATCTCCCACGATCCTACGTAGGATCCCGATTTTGACAACCTTGATCATTAGACCAAAACAGTGTTTGAAAACCCAGAACACTAGGCATTATATACTCACTTTCTGTTCCTCTTTCTCACTTAATCTATCAAATAGTGAAAACTATTAATTAAATTTGGTTCTAGCTTAGATCAAGTAATTAAAACATATATGTCCCACACCTTTTTTTTTTCTTTTTTTTTAAGTGGTATGGCAAAGAAGCTTAACATATGCAATGACTTTACAGTCTGAATTAGCTGTACAAATCACTATTTAAATTAAGTGTGCATTTCGAGTCTTAGCTACTATTAGGACTTAGGAGTTAAAATTTACAAGACTGCAAAGACTTTGTTGCTCCATCCAAAAATTAAAAAAGACTTTGTTGTTGCAAATTGAAAGGAAGCCTTTACTTCTTTTCCTTTTTTTTCTTTTTTTAATTTGTTGCCAACTTGCAAATTGACAAACTAATTATGCAACATTTGACCTTTGGAGTGCTCTTGGGTTAAAGTAGCTTGACCTCGATTAAATAATTCAATTACCCAAATTGATTAATTAAGTTCAATGGCATGCAAAATGTGAAGGTACCAACAAATCACCAAAATTACTAAGTGCAACTGAAAATAAATTAAACATGGCGATTATTTGTTGATAAATGGAGAAAACCTCGCAAGACAAAAACCCCATCGGGTGATTTTAAGGTCACCACTCCTAAGAATCTACTAATCAACAATTAAGAGGTTACAAATATAAGAAATCTTACCAACTACCATGGCCTATTTCGAAATACCAACCTACAGTTGAACCTTCGCTCTGATACCCAGTTGGACTTGATTTTGTAGTAGCTTTCTTTCCTTTGATGCACAAACCTCCAATTTGTAACTAACCCTTTGCACGGATCCTAGTACGTGACTAACTCCAACAACTTGAACAGATGTTGTTGGCTGCAGAGTTCTTCACTTCATCAACAATGAAGATTAGGAAGTACTTGGTTACAAAACCTTATAGTGTACAAATGCAGTAGCTTCACACAGAGAAAATAAGTCTCTTGGTCTCTATATTTGTGTGTGAAGGCTCTTAAAATAAGTCTTATATATGTCTAGAATTATAAAAAAAGAAACCCTAAACAAATACACAGGACTAGGCCGAATTCATATCTGGAAATTCTAAAATCATAATTCTCAATAGATCAAGCTGCTATTGAACTATCTATATATCGAGCTTCATATTAAGTCTCAATAACAAACATCTGTCAAGCTATCTGTCGAAACTTAATAAACAGTTTTTCTTCACTTGTTTCTTGGATCAATCTTCATGTCTTTAATACTTGACTTGAACAATATGTTTCTTGAAGTACTAAACTCATTTTAGATCTACCCAATTAAAAGTAAAATGTATTTTGTTAAAAAATTAGTCAATTACAATAAATTATGACCCTAACAAGTGCAATCACATCAAATCATGTACTGGTTCTCAAAGAAAAAAAAATCAAATCATGTACATATAGCATTGAGTATTTGAATAGTGGGCCAGCTCAAAGCAATCCAAAATAGGGAACTCTGCTAGGTTTGGGTCTTGGCCCAGATACATAATATGTTAGATTTTGAGTTTTAATCTAAGCTTAGCCTAGGCCGTATGTAACCAAAATTGCAGCGAAAGCCCACTGGGTCATAGCGGTTAGCGATTTGTGAAGCTTCTTTCCACTAGTGCTAGTCATCTTTATTTCAAACTTAACTGGGCCTCTTGAATGCGATTGAAGACCCAACACTAAAACACCACTTTTACTTTGGTGCTTTCTATTTTTTGTTTCTTGTGATCCAACCCAAGTCGAAAAACCAAGACTTGGACCAATATAACACTGCATCTACTCCTTCTATCTACTCCTGTAAATTAAGGGTTTCTTCTTTTGTTTTGGAAGAGCAATATTGTGATTTATGAAACATGGTGCATATCAACTCAAAATCGATAAAAAAATAAAGTAGTAATATAAATGTAGGAGTATTGTATTTTTTGTTTTGTTTGCTGCTATGTGACTTTAAAGTTAACGGAAATACTAAAAATGGTGTACCACATACTTCCTTCATATCATATATAATAAAAGAAATTAAATTCTATAAGGATATGGTATAAATCTCAAGTTTTACACCCATCAATTCCAATATGTCACATCATCTTATCAAATATTGAAGAATGAGCACAACCACACCCAATCAATTCTAATACCCATCTGAAAATTCAACCAAATTAGAAATTTATTGAAATGTTATTAAGTATGGCAGAATGTATTAAATTTCAAGCAAAAAGCTAATGTGGCAATCCTTACCAAATTCGAAATCATAATAAAATGTTACATCCTATAGGTTATAGTTATATTGAGTGAACCACTGCACACCTTTGATGTGATAGTCACTCTACAAGTACAAAGTTCTTGTGAGGTGTAGGCAAGGGTCAGAGTTTAAGTTTTCAGGAGGAAGCTTCACACACGTATACATTTAAGTTAAAGTAAAATTTCTATCTTGTATAAAAATAAAAAAATAAAAAAGTTATACCGGATGAGACATGCTCTTTTATTTTACACATTTTTACGGGAATTATTTGACACATTTTAGGCCATCATACAACGTGTTTTTACAATGACTCACTATAAGTATACTTAAAATAATTATGATAGTTTGCTTTTGGTAAAACTCTTTTAGAAAAATTTTAAAAATATTAATCCATTTAAAATTTTATTTCTAAAAAAAATCAAAATATTTAAAATAATTTTAATTATTTATTTTTAAGCATTTACTATATTCTTTGATGGGTGTCTTGATAATGATAAATTAGAATGCATGAACATTGATGTGTCCATTTTTACCATGGATAGCTCTCGTTCTCTCATGCTCTCAGCGGAAGAGCAAGACGAACTCTCACGTAACAACAAAAAAGTGAAAAATGTTGGACATGCAGGATTCAAAGAAGGACTGGATATACACTCCTCGTCAACGACGCAAAGCAATGGTTATTGGAATCAGACCGGGACCTTTAAGGATAGACTGGTGGGTGAGGTTCTTGGTGCCTACACTCAGGCTTTCAGTTTTGAGGACTTCATGGAGGCTGACATTGAATCAGATGATGAGGTGGAAAATCTCAGAGAAGGGCTGGTCGCAGTGAAATTTTCTAAGGACCTAAAACAAGAGATTGGCACCCCGTGGACACGAGCTCTCATTGTGAAGGTTTATGGTAGGTCTGTGGGTTTTAATTTTATCCAAAGCAAGCTCCTTGCTATGTGGAAACCTGCTAGAAGATTAGACTGTGTAGGTTTAGGACATGGGTTCTTCCTTACTCGGCTATCACTCAAGAAGGATTGCGAAAACAATCTCAGGAAGGGACCATGGATCATTGGAGAGTATTTTCTATCCATCCGACCGTGGGAGCCAGATTTCCATCCGGCAACGGCCAATGTCTCATTAGTGGCGGTCTGGATTAGACTGAATGCGTTGCCCATTGAGTATTACAATGTGAAAGCCTTGCATCAGATTGGCAAGTCGATTGGTAATGTTCTCCGAGTAGACACGCATACAGCCACTGAAACCAGAGGAAAGTTCGCCAGACTTTGTGTGCAGATCAACGTCAATAAACCCCTGATCACAGCCATTCTGATAGGGAAGTTCGAACAACCCGTGTGCTATGAGGGTATTTCAAAGCTTTGTTTTGAGTGTGGCAGAGTGGGGCACTACAAAGCCTACTGCCCGCACATTATCCGACAAGACCCACCGGTTGAAAGAGCGGAGACGACGATGACGGAAGGGAGCGTGCCTTCCTCCTCATGCGAAATGCATGCATCTGACACGGCTAAGAAAAGACAAAGCAGCAAGGAGAGTGTGAGTGGGAGTGCGAATGAGGAGGCACCAGCAAGTACATACGAGCCTTGGATCGTGGTAAGTCGCAAGCGTAATGGGACAAGTAATCATGTGAATGGTGGGACCTCCAAGGCGCAGATGCATGGCCAACCAAAGCGTGGTCCAGAGACTCCAAAGCGCAGATGCATGGCCAACCAAAGCGTGGTCCAGAGACGTATGGTAGTGTGATTTCTAATAGCATAGGACATGCTCAACCCAGCCTCAGCAATGGGCCTGGGAAGGAAATCAAGCGAAAGCTTTCGCCCATTAGAGAAGTGAATGGGCCATTGTTAGCCAACTCCTTGCAACGGCTAGTTAAGACACCAAGCAACTGGGCTCTAAAGGAAGATGAGGGACGGGCTAATAATGTTGGAGTGGATAAGGTTGTAGGCCGGGCTGGGCTTGGAAAAGAGAAAAAAGGAGTTAAGCCCAGCCAAAGTGATTCGGTCAAAGGCAAGAAAAAGCTTGCACGTGCTAGGGCTCTCCAAGTTTATTCCCCTAGCACCGCTGGAGTTGAAAGAGAAAATCCTGCTTCTTCTTCGATCCACATCACTCAAAATCGCCTTGCCCAAAATCACGATGGTGACCAAATATCAGGGGTGCCACCGGGTTTCCAGTTCACCGCAGCCTACTACCCAGAAACGGACCGGAAGGTGGAAGGGAATGATCGGCTGGAATGTAGGAAGGAGTCGGAGCTGGATATCGTTGATAAAGATTCTGCTCCGAGTGACGGGTGTGCCGGCAGCGAAGGTGGAGCGGTGCTTACTATCGCTGAGCCTAACATTCATTGTTCTACACAAGAAGAATTTAATGGAGTGGTGACCCGAACTGATCAAGCTCCGTGGCCTGGCGCTATGCAAGAGGAGCTGAGCGGAAATAGTGTCCGGTTTGTTCAATCTTCATGTGCACTTGAAGAAGGTGAAGATGGGGATGCGGATATGGTTCTTGAAAGAGGAGGCGAAGCTGGTTCCGGCCGCTGATGTCTGCCTTACCTCAATCCTTTTTGTATTTTATAATGAATTCTATCATTTGGAATTGTAGAGGTGCGTGTAAGCCCTCCTTTCAAAAGCATATTGGTGAGTTGGTTCGGAGTTATAATCCAGCGATTCTAGTAATTATGGAGACTCGTGTTGGGGGTGATAGGGCAAAAGGAATCATTGACAGATTGCCTTTTGATGGATCAACTCATACGGACTCTATTGGGTTTGCGGGTGGTATTTGGATGCTGTGGGATTCAGAGAGGGTGGATGTCTCACCGCTAGCTAGTACTGAACAGGAAATACATGCTTCAGTTAAGGTACGTAATACTAACTCTAGCTGGCTTTTTACCGCTGTGTATGCTAGCCCTAGGACTGCTGAAAGACTTATTTTATGGAATAACCTCATAAAAACTGTTGAGTTACATAATATGCCGTGGATTTTGGCGGGTGATTTTAATGAGCCACTGTCGGCGGAAGATAAATTCGGAGGTAGAGTAGTGAGTGTCAATAGATCCCTGTTATTCAAAGAGTGTCTAGATAAATGTGATATGATTGATATCAGGTTCTCGGGGCCCCGATTCACTTGGTCTAATAGAAGAGAAGTCCAAGCTTTAATGCAAGAAAGAATAGATAGGGTTTTTGTTAATCCCAGCTGGTGTTTATTGTATCCGGAAGCTCGGGTGGTTCATCTTACTAGATGCCATTCCGACCATTGCCCTATTCTATTGGAGATGCAACTGAGAATTAATTTGGGGAGAAAGCGGTCTTTTAGATTTCAAACCTGTTGGTTGTCTGAACCATCTTTTCCGTCTATTGTGTCTCGAGCGTGGAGTGATTCTTCCGCTCTTAGAGATGCAGTTAATAGATTCACTCAGGCAGCAATTAGGTGGAATGCTTCCCATTTTGGTAATATCTTTACCAGGAAAAAGAACATAATGGCTAGGATTAATGGGATTCAACGGGCCTTGTCTGTGAGACCTTCTGCATTCCTTGTCAATTTGGAAAATGAGCTTCTTAAAGATCTAGATATAGTGTTGATTCAAGAAGAAGAGTTGTGGGCTTTAAAATCCCGGGTTAATTGGATGATACAAGGTGACCGTAACACTACCTTCTATCATGTTTCCACCCTTGTTAGAAGAAAAAGGAATCAGATTTTAGCTATCAAGGACTCTATGGGGGAATGGGTTCTTGAGGAGAGTGATGTAAAGGCGGTTGTTAGAAGCGGGTTCAATGGTATTTATACTTCTTCCTTTGTTTCGGCCTCTCGGGCTGCTCCTGTTATATCTCAATGGCAAGCTAGATTATCTAATGCAGAAAGGGAGAGTATTGGTGGGGTTGCTTCTGTGGAAGAGATAAAATCAGCCTTGTGGTCTTTAAAAGCCTTCAAAACCCCTGGGCCGGATGGTTTGCATGCAGGATTCTTTCACAGATTTTGGTTGATTGTTGGTGATTCAGTGATTGATGTAGTGAAGAAGGTTTTTGCGGAGAGGGCTGTCCCGGAATACTTAAATAGAACCCTCATTGCCTTGATTCCGAAGATCCAAAGTCCTGAAACTTTGAATAACTATAGGCCAATTAGTCTATGCAACATAGTGTATAAGATTATTACTAAGATTATTGTTGCTAGACTTAGACCTTACTTGGACAAACTTATCTCTCCTTCTCCAAACAGCTTTTGTCCCGGGAAGGAAAGGCATTGATAATGTGATTATAGTGCAGGAAATTATTCATACTATCAGTAGAAAGAAAGGGAATGTGGGGTACATGGCTATTAAGATCGATCTTGAGAAGGCGTATGATAAACTTGAGTGGCGCTTCATAAGGGACATGCTCATTAGGGCAAATATTCCAGCTGACCTAATTGACATTATTATGAGTTGCATGTCCACGGTATCGACTTCTATTTTGTTTAATGGGGAAGCTCTAGATCCGATCTATCCTACGAGAGGCATAAGGCAGGGAGATCCCCTATCTCCGTACTTATTCATTCTATGTATGGAGTTCCTTGGGCATCTCATTGAAGAGAAATGTGCTGCTAAGATTTAGCAGCCCGTAAAGGCCTCGTGTGGGGGGCCGGCTTTCTCTCATTTATTTTTTGCAGACGATTTAGTGCTTTTTGCCAAGCTGATCACATTAATTACTCGGCTGTGAGGGATGTCATTGATGAGTTTTGTAGTGCTTCGGGTCAATCAGTGAGTGCCGCTAAGTCTAGAGTCTATTTCTCGCCTAATGTGGATAGGGATTCTAGGGAGTCTTTTTGTGATATTCTTGGTTTTGCCTCAACTCCTTCTCTTGGCAACTATCTTGGATTTCCTATTAAGCACCCTGGATCTTCCCCTCAAGATTTTAACTTCATTCTTGATAAGGTTAAAAATAAGTTAGCGGGTTGGAAAGCTAACTTGCTATCTTTGGCTGGGAGGGCAGTCCTTATTCAAGCTTCTTCAGCGGCTATCCCTGCATATGTCATGCAATGTACACACATTCCGAACAAAATATTAGAGGGAGTTGATCGGGTGAATAGAAATTTTCTTTGGGGGTCTTCTGAGTCATCAAAGAAAACTCATTGGGTTGGGTGGCATAAGGTTACGAAACCAAAGGAGAAGGGGGGCCTTGGCTTGCAATCTGCTAAGGGCAGAAACACTGCTTTGCTGGCCAAGCTTAACTGGAGGCTGCATACTGAAAAAGAAGCATTATGGGCCCAAGTTCTAAGGAAAAAGTACTGCAACCAGAGGAGGACCAGCTCTGTTAATGCAGATAGACTGCCTTGTTCACAAATTTGGAAAGCTGTTAAGATAGGGAGGGGTACTTTCAATGAGGGTAGCATGTGGACGGTTGGAAGGGATAGCAATCTCAGCTTTTGGTGGGACAATTGGACGGGTAAGGGACCCCTCCGCTGTATGATACAAAGTCCTCTAACCCAAGGAGCTAATCAATGGAAGTTATGTGATTTACTTTCAGATTTTAGTTGGGATTGGGGGCGGATTCCTTTTGATCTCCCTGTCAAGGTAAAGGCCATAATCCAAGCCATTCCCATTCCTATCACGAGTAGAGGTCAAGATAGGCTTGCTTGGTCAGGTAATCCAAGGGGCACTTTCGATCTTCGGAGTGCCTATTCAATGGCCACGGCTGATGTAGATACTCCGCTGTTCAGTTCTGGGTGGATTTGGAAGCTTGAAACGCTGCCTAAGATCAAAACTTTCCTTTGGATGTGCCAACATAATAGCATAGGTGTTAGGAGTTGCCTTGCTAAGAGAGGGGTGACAATTGAAGACTTATGTCCAGTCTGCCAAAGGGTTCCGGAATCAATTATTCATGCCACTAGAGATTGTGAGTGGGTTAAGGGAATCTGGATGCAGCTTGGTGTGAGTGCTTCTAACCGGGATTTTTAATCTTCAAGACTGGATTAACCTTAATGGGAGAACCAATTGCAGCCGTGCCCAAGAGAAACCGCCTTGGAAAATTACTTTTTCTTTTGCTATGTGGTGCTTATGGAAAAACCGGAACATGGTTGTCTTTCATGGGAAAAGGGTGAACCAAAATCTGCCTAAGGAGATAATGGACCAAGTATTAGAGTTTATATACTATGTGCAGTCCCCCAGGAGTCCAAATCACAAAATCAGTAGGAATCTGCGCTGGGAAAGGCCTCCAACAGGCTGGAAGAAGCTTAATACAAATGGATCTTGCTTGGGAGGGTCGGATAGAGCTGGATGTGGTGGTCTAGTAAGGGATGAGCATGGAGAATGGGTTGTGGGCTTTACAAGAAACATTGGCTCTACGAGTAGCTTCATAGCTGAATTATGGGGGCTGAGAGAGAGTCTTTTACTGTGCTGTAATTTAAACATTGAATCCCTTATGGTTGAATTGGATGCTCAAGCTGTGGTGGATGTATTGAAGAACAATGCCTATGAAAATAATGTTGTTTCTCCCATCTTGGATGACTGTAGACTCTTGGCAGCTCGGTTTCATCAGATTCAGTTTAATCATTGTTATCGTCAAGTTAACCGTTGTGCAGATTTGCTTGCTAAAATGGGTGCTGCTCAGGAGCTTGATTTTATTTCCTTTGTAAGTCCACCTGTGGACATTTGCAATGCCTTTGAGGATGACTTGAATGGTGTTTATTGTAATAGGATGTGTCCTATTTCTGCTGTAAGTGTTTAGTTTTGTTTTAATACAACGTCTATTTACCAAAAAAAAAACTATATTCTTTGATTATGTCGTGTTGTGTTTGCACTATGTGATTCAACATAACTATTACATGTCACGCAACGTAACAGTTATGTTAGACATCTTTAGGGAACATCATCTCTTCACTGAGGTCTCTTATTTTCGTCCCTCATGTTTGTCTCCTTTTTCTTAAACCTTTTTCCAAATGAGTCTCCCATTCTTTCTCTCGTAGTGTCTATGTCCGACTCTCCTACTATTACACTTGCTCATTCTCTAGACCCACCTAGCCATTTACCCAGACAACCCTCAACGAGCTACCTCTCACTACTACTAGGTCCCTTGTTTTTCCCCATTATTTCACTGCTCCTCTTGAGTAAGATCGCTTCATGCACATCTGTATAACTTTTTATTGCTATATTTCCCTTGCTACGTACACTGCACGAGCCTGATTCTATTCTTTATCGGCAATTGGTTGGCAGCCTACTTTATCTTTCAATCTCTCATCCAAACATCTCTTGTATCGTCCATCAAATGAACCAATTCATTTTTGCTCCACATTCAACTTACTATGTTGTCGTCTTGCACGTTGTACGATGTCTTAAAGGCTCTTCTTTTCCAAAGTCTGCACTTCTCAACTCAGTTTCCTCTTGTCTTGCAAGCCTATTCTGATGCTGATCAATGGTGATTCAAAAGACATAGATGAGGTTTATCTATTAACGGATTGAGGGGAAAAGATTTGCATAAGCCATGACTTGTTGGTCTGGGTCTTATTGTTCTTGATGTTTAGTTTTATATTACACGATGAATTTGTGTGAAAAATTTAGCCAAACTCTTTGTTTAGTTGTTGAGAAAAGTGAGGTAAAGAAATTCTTATAGGGTTTACTATCTTGGGTATATATATGTTCACTGTTGTCAGGGCATTTGCCTTTGTATTATGTGATGGAGTTTGTAAATCTAACTATTTCTCAAGTCTTATTTAAGATTGAATATGGAAAATTTTCTTTGTTTGCCTACTGTGGACGCACATTTTCTGGGTTTTGTCGCACATTGAGTCCTTGGCGACGTAATTCTTATGTGTTTGTGTATCTAGAATGGGGTGTGTGTGTGAGTCCCTTTTTCTTATTTTTATTTTAGAAGTCGTCACCAACCATTAGTTTTGTATAAGGTGTGATTAGTCACCTAGCTAAATGTCTAATTTATTTTAAGTTACCTAATTAACTAAACTGAATTTTAAGGGTTCATTAATTTAAGTAAACCAAAAGTCTTTGAACTAAAGATCTTAGACTCGGAAGTTTGGTTACGTGTGGGGAATGTGTTAGACACCCCACAGCACTTATCCGAAGATAATACCTCATTTTAATTTATTCCAAACGTTAACTTTTTATTAAAAAAAATAGAATACTTGGCATTTTGATTTTTTTTTTTTTTAAGGTTTTTTCAAACAATGTACATATATACATATATATATATATATACGAGAGAGAGAGAGAGAGAGAGAGAGAGAGAGAGAGAGAGAGAGAGAGAGAGAGAGAGAGAGAGAGAGAGAATCATATTATATCATATTATATATATTAAAAGTTGGGCTTAAACGCCGTGGTTGCGCCATGTGGTTTCACCAAATTGCAGAAATTTTATTAAATTTTTAGATTTTTAAAGAACTAAAAAAGATTAGTATACTACCAGGACTCTAATTAATTCTTATCATTAAATAAAATTAAATTAACATTATTTTTTTATTTGTTATTTCTTAAATTAAGGGATAATATTTAACATACAAAAATTTAATTTAGATAATATTTATCATCTAATTAACATTAATTTTTTATTTGTTATGATATATTTCTTAAATTAGGGGATAATATTTAACATCATATTATCATATTATATATAATAAAAGTTGGGCTTAAACGTCGTAGTTGCACCATATGGTTTCACTAAATTGCAAAAAATTTATTAAATTTTTAACATACAAAAAAAATTTTATTTGTTATTTCTTAAATTAAGGGATAATATTTAACATATAAAAATTTAATTTAGATAATATTTATCTTCTAAATTTTCAAAATTTTAATATTATTAAATTAATATTATTTTATCAGAATATCAAGCTACAAAACTTGATTATTAAGGGATAAGCACAATCCAAATTCTTCAAGAGATGATTAATATAAATATATCCCAAGAAACAGTATATATATCCAATAATTTGATAATATCTATCTATTCCAAAAAACAATGTATATCTCTATTAATTTGATAATTTCTACGTTAATGACATTTATATATAAATATATATATATATATATATATCTTAAAATTCCTTATAGCTATCAACCACGTTCTCTTTCTCTCTTTTTTTTAAATTTTTAATTTTTTATATGTTATGTTATGTTGAATCAACTCTCTCTTTTTTTTTTCATTCTATTCATATGACCTTTTTTTAATTCCAATTTTTATGGGATAAAAACAAACACATTGATTAGATATCTTTAATTTCAATAAGATTTAAATGAATTATATTTCAAATGGAACTCTACCAATATATATAACCCCATATATCCTTTTTGGAGTGAAGTTTATTTCAATATGTGAATGCCTAAATCCCATGACAATGCATGTATGCATTTTTTCTTCTTTTATTATTATTATTTTCATTTTGTTTATTTTCTTTGGTGTTATTATTGGTTTTTTGTCTTCATGTGGTTTTAAATAATGAATTCAAAACATTCGAAAACATTGTCAAGTTTCTAAAGGCTCCTTCTTTGTTTTTGTATTTTATTTTTATTAAATTGATTAGGTTTGGTGTATTGGTTGCCTTTTGTTTAAACTAATTATCTTAGCTTTGATCTAATTTATATGCTTAGAGTTAGGGTCTTAGAATTAATTATTAAATATGGTGTAGGGTCCGATTTTTCTGGTCCGGTCCAAGATGCATGGGACCTTAGACCAGTGAGCCCGGTACAATGAATTTGTAGAGAGTGGGCTAAAGAGCTAGGTTTTGATGTATGAACAAAAGTTATCATAGTGTTTTACTCGATTAGGATGAGATGGACTGAGTTCATCTGGGAGAATTGGTCATCGGCACAGTTCCGGGAGCCCTTTCTGGTCCCTCTTACGTGTTGGGGGGTCTTCGCCCCGCCTTCTCTGTCTCTCTTTACTCCCTTTTTATAGTAGTTTTCTTCCTCCTGAATGGGGTCCCTAGGGTAGGTACTTGTCCCATCAACCTTTCCCTCCAGTTGTTGGGAGTTGTTATAAGGACAGAGAAGTATGGCCGTGTCAGGCACAAGGTACTGAATGCAATAATGGCAGCCTTTCCTTAAACACTTTCGTTGTCCTTTTCTACTTTAATACTTTTCCCGCTCTGTGGGATGATAGGGAGTGTCACTACCGGTAGCAGGTTACCTCCTCCATCCTCGGCTACACTGTGCCGAAGAGAGCTCTCCCCGTGGCCGAGGAATGGCTTTTCCTCCCCACAACTGAGGAGAGATTTTTCCCTTGGGCTGGGCCTTTGGCCCAATATAGACATCGACATGGGCCTACTAGTCTTTTACCCCCCACATACGGTTACAATTTTCTTATTTGATTTTTATGTTACATCAAATTATCAAGATGTTCTACACGTGTATTCTTGAATTATCAACTTTAATTTTAATTTATAATATTATCAAGATTATATTAATTTTAGATTTATCGATTGTTTAGTACTTTTTTTTTAAATAATTATCAATTTAAAATTCAATTTGGAACTATCAATTTAATTTAGTTTTAGGAAGAAAGCTTACCCCTTATTTTAATGAGAGAATTATTTACACTTGATAATTTTTTCTTTTATCTTTATTGAATCTATTAAAATATATAATTATTTATAAATTTATTTTATAAGCTTTTTTATAAAACCATGCAACGTACAGGTCTATAACTAGTATTTACAAATAGCTAACATATGAATTTTTTTTTTTTTTTTTGAAAATGAACACAACTTCATTTAAACCAGCAGAAAAACAGAGTCCTCATACAAAACTCTTTGAGCTGGCAGAGGGGATTCCTCCAGCCAAATACATTCATCACTAATTTGTCTAGCATAACGAGCAAGAGAATGGGCCACCCCATTAGCGGACCGTCTAATACATTTGAATTCCACAAGTCGCAGCCTAGCAGCGAACATCGTCGTAAATGTTTCCCAACCGTGACCAATCCGACTGGGCAGAGACAATGGACTGTAGCACATTTGAGTTATCACCCTCCACAACTAAGTTAGCGAAACCAGCATCAATCGCAAACTCCAGAGCTTGACGGCAAGCCAAAACCTCTGCCTCTTCACTATCCGAAACTGCAGGACCCCTTGACGCCAACGCAACCATCACCTGACCATCACCATTCCGGATAACCACCCCAACACCAATAGCAAACAACTCATTGAATACTGCAGCATCAAAATTCATTTTGTATATCAAACCTATAGGAGGTTGCCACTGCTGAGAAGGGCCGTTAATCACATGGGGCATGGGAAAATCCAGTTGAGACCGAGCCTCCAGGTACTCCCCAAGGAGACTGCTAGCACGCCCAACCAAAGTACCAGGTTCCTGCAAAATACTCCCATGCACAACACGGTTATGACGATGCCAAAGAAGCCAGCAAAGCACCAGAAAAAATTCAAGCACATCCGGTGGCAGCTTATGCAGAAGATCCTCAACTAATTTGAACACAGAGGCTTGGACAGTCAGCCCATTCTGCAGCAAACGATGAAAGCAACCAGCCCACACATCCTGAGCTGTAGCACAATCCCACAATGCATGGAGAATTGTTTCAGGGGCTTGGTTGCAAACAGGGCACAAGTCATTCTCAATAATTCGTCGTTGCCTAAGTTTTTCATAAGTTGGAAGAATATCGTGGCAGGCTCGCCACACAAAAATTTTGATCCTAGTTGGGATGTGAAGCCCCCAAACCTTCGCCCAAACGCCGCTGCCGGCTCTTGGGTTAGACCCCTCACCCACATGTTTTGACTCCCTCGCCAACTTCCTTACTGTATAATAACCAGACCGCACCGAGTACCGCCCATTTTTGTTATGCAGCCAAACCATCACGTCTGGAACATATCTTCTGCTCAAAGGAATTCGATAAATAGCCTCAGCATCATATTTGCTAAAAGCCCCGTCAATGAAAGTATGGTCCCATTGGAAATTATTCCAATCAATTAGCTCCGCCACATACCAATCTTCCCCTACTTCATTCAGTGGAGCTAGGATTTTATTTGTTGGGTGGTGAGGTAGCCACTTGTCAGATAACACCCGAATGGAAGAGCCCAAACCTACACGCCAGCAACACCCCTTTCTCAAAATAGGTTGCGCAGCAATTAAGCTTTTCCAAACGTACGAGCTTTTTGGATGATCAGCCGCCTCCAAAAAAGTGCAACGGGGCAAGTATTTTGTTTTAAAACAACAATAAAGAAGGGAGTCATGGTTGGTCAACATTCTCCACCCTTGCTTCGACAGCATGGCTAAATTGAAACTTTGGATGTCTCTGAAGCCAAAACCTCCCTCCTTCTTTGGCTAGACAAGAGACTCCCAACTCTTCCAGTGTATCTTTTTATCATCCCCACTATAACCCCACCAGAACCTAGCACACATCATGTTTAATTCGTTAC
The DNA here is from genome assembly GCF_001633185.2 of Quercus lobata. NCBI lineage: Eukaryota > Viridiplantae > Streptophyta > Magnoliopsida > Fagales > Fagaceae > Quercus > Quercus lobata. Next base: position 18,271,931 of record NC_044909.1, read on the forward strand.
AAAATTTCACTGGCAGTTGAAATACTCCCATCGTGTATGTAGGGATTGATTGGGCCACCGCTTTTATTAGGACTTCCTTCCCCGCTTTGGATAGCAACTTCCCCTTCCACTCTTGAATCTTCTTCCAAACCCTCTCCTTAAGAAAAGAAAAGGCTTGATATTTTGACCGGCCAATCAGAGTGGGTAAGCCCAAATAGGATTCGAATTTTTCCACTTCCTTCACCTTTAATGCATTTTTTATCCAATCCCTTTGCACCCTTGAAGTATTGCTGCTGAAGAAGACGGAAGATTTTTCCAAGTTAATACATTGACTGAAGGCCACAGCATACAAATCTAAAACATCCGAAACCACTTGCACTTCCTCCTGCTTAGCTTGACAAAACATAAGAGAGTCATCAGCAAAAAGCAAATGGGAAATAGATGGGGCAGACCGACAAATGGGCGCTCCATGAAGCCAGCCCACCACCTCCTCCCTAGTCAGCAGAGATGTAAAGGCCTCAGCACAAATCAAAAATAAATAGGGGGAAAGCGGGTCTCCTTGACGGAGTCCCCTAGTAGGTCTGAAATTACCATAAACCTTACCATTGAGGCGGACAGAGAAGGAAGGGGTAGTTACACAACCCATGATCCGGTCAATCCACCCATCCGGAAAACCCAACTTGATCATCATTCCCTTCAAAAACGACCATTCAAACCTGTCGTACGCCTTACTTATGTCCAATTTTAGTGCAATAGCCCCTTTCTTGCCCTTTTTCCGGCCATGCATAGCATGCAGAGTTTCATAAGTCACAAGAACGTTATCAGTAATTAACCGGCCAGGCACAAAGGCGCTCTGAGAGGGAGAGATTAATTGGGGCAAAATCAACTTTAATCTATTAGCCAACACTTTAGAAATTATTTTATAAATAACATTACACAAGCTAATAGGTCTAAAGTCAGACATTTTTTCTGGATACTTTACTTTAGGAATGAGAACAATGTGGGTATAATTTAATTCAGGCAACATAAAACCAGAGTTCAGAAAATCTAACACAGCATTAGTTACATCATTGCCTACAATATGCCAAAATTTCTGATAGAAGAGAGCATTCATACCGTCCGGTCCAGGAGTTTTTGTTGGGCCCATCTGAAATAGCGCCGTCTTCACCTCATCGGCACTAAACTCTCCCGATAAGATATTTAGCATATTAGAAGACATCCTATGATTGACTGCATTAAGACATTCCTCCACCCGATCACTTCTCCCAGCCGAAAATAAATTTTCAAAATACTGGACTGCCACCCCAGCTACATCCTCAATCCTATCAACCCACACACCTTCAGAATTTTTTATACCCTGTATAAAATTTCTACGACGTCGTTGCGAGGCCTTTGAGTGAAAAAATTTTGTGTTTTTGTCCCCAGACTTCAACCAAGCCAGCCGGGACCGTTGAGCCCAACAAAGCTCTTGCTTAAGCAAAAGATCATCAAGCTGTTTACTGGCTGCCAAAAACTCAGACCTGGCCGTTTCAATTTGATCGCCTTTATGAAGCCTTTTAAGCACTTTTTTCAATCTTTTTATTTCCACCACCTCAGGATTTGTCCTCGACGAACCCCACGCATCTAAAACAGCCCCACAGTGATTAATTTTAGCACTAACATTGGCCAAAGGAGAGTCGGCCCCACCCATCTGAGCCCATGCTTCATCAACCACACTTCCACATTCCTCCTCTAATAGCCACCGTTCTTCAAATTTAAAACCTCTGGCTATTCTACCTTGGAAACTATTATCCATTCCTGTCTGTAAAATTAGTGGCATATGATCCGAAGCATATGAAAAAATATGAGACACACAACTTACCGGAAACATATCCCGCCACTCCTTGTTTGCGACTGCTCTATCAAGCCTTTCTCTAGTGTTTGCTGCACCAGGCCGTTTGTTGTTCCAAGTAAATTTATATCCACAAAAACCCAAATCAATCAAATTACACTCCTCCAAGGCAACTCCAAATTCTTCCATTTGTTTAACCGATGGTGGGTGGGTGCTAAGTTTTTCCGAAGCATGTAAAAACGCGTTAAAATCACCAACACAACACCATGGGCCTTCTACAAACGAAGAAATATGCCTTAAGAGGGCCCATGACTTACGTTTTTGATTTGCTTCCGACCAACCATAAAACCCCGTCAAAAACCATTGGAAGCCATTTTCCTCCACTACTTTTGCTAATACATGATTATCAGTGTAATTTATCACCTCCAACCAGACCTCTTCTTTCCAAACCAAGGCTAACCCACCACCGGAATCAGGTTTTTTAACAATCAATTTATTCGGATAAGCTAACTCTCTACAATGGTGCATAAAACCCTCTTTATCAAGTCTAGTTTCCATTAGGAAGCAGATAGTGGGAGCTTGATCCCTCACCATATCGTGAAGGTTTCGAACTGTCCAAGGGTTCCCAAGCCCTTGGCAATTCTAGCTTAATAGCCTCATTGCGCTCGGTAGGGGTGTTCCGACACCCCCGCCGCTTCAGTTGATTATGGAGCATTATCAGTTTTTAACCTCTTACCTGCTTGCTCTTCCAGACTATCACAACTTGCCTACTGCTGTGTTGTGTTCATACATTTGCCCAATGTTAATTTTGCATTCTCCTTTAAATTCTCCACAGGCCCATATTCCATACGAGCACGCCTGGTCCACGTCCGTTGCTTATCAGCCCCTTAAGACTTGTTTTTTCCACTTTCATTTATAGGCCCATCTGATGCTTTCAGCCCATCCAAAACTGGCCCAACCATCTCATCCAACGTGTTCTTCTCCATCACATCTTTGGCCGTACCCTGCTCTGCTTGATTCACGGGATACGCCAGCGATACTTCCGGACCAGTCCCTTGATTCACGTTAGCTTCATTAAAGCACATGTCTCCTCCGTCCCTAATCTCTGACTCATCCCTGCCACCGCCGTTTGCGATCCCAACCATCTCATTTTGGTGTTGCTGCGGTGTTCTCCTTTCAGTATTCCTTTGGTCATCTACATCTCGAACTTGGTCTCTCCGGTTTGGAGACCGACCACGACTCCCTGAGGCCTTCAACCATTCCCCATACTGGCAAGCGCTAACATATGAATATTAACTCCAACAAATTATATACGATCAAGACATGTGAGATATGTACATAGGTAACATGTGAGAGAGCATACAAATATACTTTATGATAGCATGTGTGTGTTTATTTATTATATAGCTAGCATGTGAACACTAAATACTATACTAAAACAAATCATAAAATAAGAGGAAGAGAGAAGGTTGGAAGAGTAACACATTGTTGTCATCCATCATTCTCTCATTTTAATCATGCAAAAAGATTATAAACAAAACTCAGTAGTGCCAAGAAATGTTAGGGACAATGTAAGCTTATAAGGTGTTCAAAGACTAAAGAGAATGAGCCTTGAACACAAATCCTCAAGCTACTACTATTCTAAGAAAATGCTATAAAATAAAAAGTTACATGGTTAACTTTTATTATTTTAGAAAAACACATTTTCTTTTAGAAGAGATTTTTTTTTGAAGAAGTTATGGGAAAAGCATGTATCTTTTTGAAGAAAGCATTTTTTGAAAACATACTTTTGTATGAAAAATGATATGTCCACAACATTTTCACAACATTTTTACAACAAATCCTAAGTAGCAGATTGTTACTGGTTGTTATTGTTATGGCAAAAAAGTAATCTTAGTGTTAGGTTCAAATTTGAACTAATAACAACTGGTTACCTATGATTTGTTGTAAAAATGTTGTAAAATGATGTGGACATAGCATCTCTCCTTTTATATATAGAAAAAAACTTTGAAAACATTTTTTTTTTTAAGTTTCAAGTTTCCCCTCTTTGAAAAACAGGTTTTTTATTTTGAAAAACGTATTTAGAAAACAGATTTTTTTTTTTTTTTTTTTGCTTTGAAAACGGTTTTGGAAAACAGGTTTTTTAATTTGGAAAACAGTTATACATTTTTTTTGAAAACAGTTTTTAGAAAACAGATTTTTATTTTGAAAACAGTTTTTTTAGAAAACAAATTTTTATTTTGAAAACAGCTTTTAGAAAACAGATTTTTTATATTTAAAACAGTTTTTTAGAAAACAGATTTTTTTATTTTGAAAACGGTTAATAAAAAACTTGGTAACAAAAAAGACAGTTTTTTTTTGAAAAAAAACAGTTTTGTAAAACAGATTTTTTTTTTTTTTTAATTCGGGTTCTCCCCTTTAAAAAAAACAAAAATATTTTTTAATATTTTGAAAACCCTTTTTTTTAAGGAGACGAAAAGGCATTAAAAAAAAAGGTTTTGTTTTGAAAACTTTTAAGAAGAACAAAGGAAAAACATTTTTAAAAGACTCCTTTTTTTTTTTTTTTTTCTTAAATGGGTTCATTTTTAAAGAAAGAGGTGGGAAAAGGTTTTTGAAGAAAAGCATTTTTTTTAGAATAGTGTGTAGGGGAAATTTTTACACAAGCATATATATTTTATGGCGACTTTAATAATGAGAAATGTAAAGGAACAACAATAATAAAGTGTATAAAATAAATTGTAAGGAAAATAAAGTGCAAAAATTTAAATGACATAAAAGTAAAGTGCAGAAAATTAAACGACAAGAAAGTAAAGTGCTGAAATATTGTAAATGTTGATTAAAAGAAGGTTTTTTTTTTTTTTTTTCTTAAATAGATTTTAATCTCTTTTAAGCCTTGTGGATTCTTCATCATAAAGAAATGAAAGTTCTAAGCCATCACCATTCTTATGAGACATACCTATATTGTGCTCTAATAGAGGTTTAAAAACCATTTAAGAGAGATAGTAGAAAATCTTTTTTATTATTTAGGTGTCTAGATATAGTGTGTTTGTGTGTGTGTATATATATATATATATATATATATATATATTTCTGCAATAAAATAAAGGGGGAGAGGGGATGTGCAAGAAATTAAATGGGATGACATAAAATAAAAGGGGATGGGGATTGCTTGAAAGTAAATGGGATGACATAAAATAAAATTAAAGGGGATGGGTATTGTTTGAAAGTAAATGGGATGACATAAAATAAAAGCATTAATAATAAAATCCCTAGATGCCTAGGAGGGATGAGATTTCTTCCCCCTAAGAGTACTTCCTCTCATACACAGTCTAGGAGATGATCCAATACTCATCTAGGGAAACAAACACAATAATATAAACCAACAATAATAATATGAACATTGAAATAAAGAGATAGATATATACACAATATATAAAAGAGCTTAGAAAATAAAGCAAATATGAATAACAAGCACAATAAAAGAAAGATTTTATATACATGGAGAATGATGATTACAAGGTAATAAAAAGGGTGGGATTGGTGTAGTTATTAAGAAACTAACCCATCCCTATAGCCTTACCCACAAAAATTACAACAAAAATGGATGGAGCTTTTTTTGTGTGGATTTCCTAGAGAGAGAGGAGAGATTTTTTTTTTTTTTTAATTTCTAAAGGTATTTTTCCAGTATTTTCTTACTATTTTCTGATTTTCCTCACTTTTTCTCTCTATTTCACTATTTTCTCTACCTATTTCTTCCTATTTTTTTCCATGATTTTTCTCAAAAATTGGAGTATTTATAGGGGAATGAGAAAAATGGGGGGCTAACATTAGTGTATTAGGATATACTAGTGCTAGCCACCCATCAACATTTTTTATCTTTAACTTTTAATTTTTTTGTATAATTTTTAAAAAAAAAAATTTAAGATATAAATATACTTTAACATATTTCCGATAAAAAATTTTAATAAAAAATTAAAGAAATTATTCTTAAAGAAGAAGTGATGATTACTATCAAAGAATTAGAGACTCGTATAAACTAGATAGCTTTATACAATGAATCTACCTTTTTCTTTTTCCTTTTTTCGGCAAACTGTACAGACAGCTTAAAAGGAAGATGGGACATGTATGTTGGTTTAAATCAATGTGCTCGCACATATTGACTTTTGTTTTGTTTACCAAGACAAAAACTGGCAGAACTCCTCTATATGAAATAGTGGTATTTCACCTTACCGACGTGAGTGAGTGTCAAAATAACTTTCAAAAGTAATGATAGGGATTGCCCTCCCTGTCCTCCACCACTTTGCCAGCAACTCTGCAATGACCACATATTTTAAGCGGTAATCTTCAACCCGTGTGCTCTGTTAGTGTTAGTGAGGAGGAACCCAACTTTTTTATATTTCTTTCACAATTATTGGTGCAAGATCCCCTAACGCACATATTTAAAAATTTCTGCATTAACTCTTTCTATTTCTTCGTAATGAAGCCACAAAATTAAAGTAGCATAATAGCTTAACATGGTTTACCAAAAAAATAATAATAATAATAGCTTAACATGGGTTAATTAATCTAGTGCCCAAAAAGTAAGTCATTACTCGTATTGGCATGGAAACTTTAAGAGGAAGAAGGCCATGAATTATCTTTTCCTCTAGTGGTCCTAAATTTTTTTCAAACAGTAAAATGGTTTAATAGCAGGCTCCTTCCATTAATGTTGTATAATTTTTTATTTATTTATTTATTGAATGTTGTATCATAATCACTATTCTCAATCACATTATGTTGTATCATAATTACTTTTTTTGTTTTTTAATGAGAAATTGAGAAATTTAGCAAAAATTAAAGTCCGAACATTCTTCTACCCATGATACAACTTACAACTATACGAATTTAATAAGCCTAATTAGTTAATAATAATTTACAAGAAGTCTTTTCTTTAATCCGACCAAACAGTCTACTAATATCCCACTACTTGTTTTCATTCCGTTCACACACCTATTTCCTTTTATTAATGAAAATAGTCTAAACTAACTATACTCCTACTAGTTAAGTAGTAGTTTCAACTTCTTGAACTTATTGTAATATTTTTTAACTTCATGCTTATCTGAAAGACCACAAACCATTTATATAAGAAAATCACTTAACTAATTAATAATTAATAAAAATAAATTAGTCTTCCATTATTAACTAATTAGTAATTACCACTAGATCAACTAGATATTTTGGATCTCCAGTAATTTTCATATTAGATCTATTAAGTATCAAGTATTAACCCCAAAACTCTCTCACGCCTTTATTAATTAAAAAAAAAAAACCCACAACATGATTTGACCTAAGTCAAATTATACTTATTGACTTTTAAAAAAATTACTATTAGAAGGTGTTGATTTTTTTTTTTTTTTTTGATCTAGAATGTGTTGATAGACATTAGAGCAATTTAACACTAACATACTCATTAAAAAAAAAAAAAAAAAACTCTTTTTTTTTTTGGAGAAACCCTGTGTTTAAAAAGAAAAAAAGAGAAAAAGAAAAGAAAAAAAAGAAGACATTAACATTGACACAAAAACACACGGACGCACACGCACATCCAAATAAACCCGGACTCAGAGCACCGAGTTCCTCTGCGCTAAAAAGGGGATATATAAGGCAAAACTTCAAGATCTGATCTATCTCTCTTTCCTTTCTCTTTCTCTCTCTCTCTCTCTCTCTCTCCACCATTTATTTCCTCTTATAGAAGTTAATCTCACCCTCCCTTCACTCAGATCTCCCCCCGTACAAATCTAGGACAATTTTTTAGGTATCAAAATCAGACCCACTTCGTTTTTTGATTCAAACCCAGTAAGCTTGCTTCTTCTTCTTTTTTCTATTTCTGCTTTTTCGCTTTTGTGTTTCTGGGTTTTTGTTAAATTCTTGTTTTATTGCTGGATCTGATTCAATTAACGTTTCTGGGTGTGCTTGCAATGATTTGGATTTCATGGGTTTTTATAGGATTGGCTAACGTAGCTTTTGCAATGCAAAAAAATGTAGTTTTTTGTATTGGTCTTTGTCCCAGATCTGTGCTCAGGGAAAGTGTCATTTTCTTTATTGCTTGCGTTTCAATTCACTGAGGGACTGGAACATTGGGATAAATCAATTACGTTTGCTAAAATCTTCGTTTTAATTTGCGTTTAGTATTAGACTATCTCTTTCCTTCTTGGATCAATCATTTTCATTGCTTGGTTGTCAATATGTGTGTGGGGCTAACCTCAACTAGCTTCAGTGCCTTTTTTTTTTTGTTTATAAATCACTTCCATAGTCCTTAGATTTTGACTCAATCCAGGGATCGAATTCTTGAGAAACAAGTTTGCAACTTGCTGTTGAACTTTACTAGTATAATATAACAATATTATATTTCTAAGACACAGTGTTTCGTGGTAACGTGTCGGTGCTAGTTTATTATGAGAGCTCATACGCGTAGATATTAAGTAGTGTAATTTGTTATCCTAAAAGATGGTATTTTTATTGGCTAATTGTTGTTTGGTTTTGTAATTTAATTTTTTTACAGGTCTCTGATAAGTCTTTTGAGTAATTCATGAGATGAGATCTATGTTGTGATCTTTGAATACATTAGTGGAAGTGAAAAAAGAGTTGCGATTGGAGAACTTGAGAACTAAAATAAATGATGAGGGGAAGATCTGATGGGGTGCAAAAGAAGCGTTTAATCACTTCTGTGTGTGCTGTGACAATCTTCCTTGGTTTTCTGTATGTATACTATGGATCCATTTTTGGCTCTAATAGCCATGGTGCATCAGCTCTAGAATATGGCAGCAGATCTTTGAGAAAACTTGGTTCATCTTACTTGGGTGGGGATGAAGATAATGATGGCAAGCAAGATGAGTCTTCGATGAGATTTGCGCTGGAAGATGGAGAGGATGAAATCACACCAAAGAGTTTCCCTGTAAGTGCTTTACAGCTATACTTAGTCTTGAGCCCCCTCGGCTTGATTTGCTATGTCAATGGTGTTCATATGTGTACTTTTGATTTTTTGAAGGTTTGTGATGATCGGCATTCCGAATTGATTCCTTGCCTAGATAGAAACCTTATATACCAAATGAGATTGAAGCTGGACTTGTCTTTAATGGAGCACTACGAAAGACATTGCCCTCTTCCGGAAAGGCGGTTCAATTGCTTGATTCCTCCTCCACCAGGATACAAGGTGAGTCTATTTAGAGAATGATGTTGTAATCAAGATTGTATTGTCATTCTCTGCTCTAGTAAATGATGTTCTGTTTGCTCATTTGATGTTACAGGTACCAATTAAGTGGCCAAAAAGCAGAGATGAAGTCTGGAAAGCAAACATACCTCATACTCACCTTGCACATGAGAAGTCTGACCAGAACTGGATGGTTGTTAAAGGTGAAAAGATTGTATTTCCTGGTGGAGGAACTCATTTTCACTATGGAGCTGATAAGTATATTGCTTCAATTGCAAATGTAAGATTTGTGGCCTTTATTGAATGCTTTTTGCAAAGTATTTCTTGAATTGCTAGTCCGTATATAATTGTGCATATTTCCCTTGCTCTGCATTGCAAATGGTTTGTCTGATTTTTTGTTTTGATCTTGCTGTTTTTTTTTTTTTTTTTTTTTTTTTTTTTTTTTCAATTAATTGATATTTTTGTGCCTCGAGGATGATGTAGTAATATTATATGTGATCTAATTTTGCAGATGCTTAACTTTTCCAACAATAAGATAAATAATGAAGGAAGATTAAGAACAGTTCTTGATGTTGGCTGTGGTGTTGCAAGTTTTGGAGGTTATCTTCTTTCATCTGATGTCATAACAATGTCATTAGCACCAAATGACGTGCATCAAAACCAAATTCAGTTCGCCCTAGAAAGAGGAATTCCAGCATATCTTGGTGTTTTAGGGACCCAGAGGCTCCCTTACCCTAGCAGATCTTTTGAACTTGCTCACTGTTCTCGATGTAGGATTGATTGGCTTCAAAGGGATGGAATTCTTCTTCTTGAGCTTGATAGATTGCTCAGACCAGGAGGCTATTTTGCCTATTCATCTCCAGAAGCATATGCTCAGGATGAAGAGGATCTTAGAATATGGAAAGAGATGAGTACCCTTGTGGAGCGTATGTGTTGGAGAATAGCTGAAAAGAGGAACCAAACAGTTATTTGGCAAAAGCCTCTGACAAATGACTGTTATATGGAAAGAGAACCTGGTACTCAACCTCCTCTCTGCCGGTCTGATGATGATCCAGATAAAGTTTGGGGTGTGCAAATGGAAGCATGCATCTCACCATACTCTGATCGTGAGTGTCTTCTTATATGTTTTATCATAATTTCTGTGTTTTCTTGACTGTTGGAAACTATTGTCACAATAATATTTTCTCGTTGTCTAAATGCTAAAACAAAACTTGTTCTTGCTTTCATGCCACTTAGTTAATAAGAGTTAATACAAAAGAAACACTCAAATTGCTTATAGACAATTAGGAATGCAGGTTTAGATTCCCATAGAAAACAGAGTTTTGTAAGTAAATTTAGCTTATTTAAACAGCTTCAAATCACCACAGTTAGTTATCCAACTAAAAGAACAGATAGAGATGAAATCATAAGTATGTAGGCCACCTGGCATAAGGATACACTATTATGATTTTGGTGTTAAATTTTGAATTGTTGATATACTTTGTTTAAATCACTGGGACAAGTATAGATTTTAGTTAAGTTTGCTTTGCTTCTTTGTTGGTTATCTTGTGATATGTTCACACTTAACTCTCAAACAGTCGTTTCCCAAATGCTATTTTTTTCAAGTGATAATTATGATCGCTTATATCTCAGTTGAATAATGTGTATACTTCTAGATTAACTCAATGAGGATTTTGTTATGGTTGAGCATAGATAGGTACTAAGTTTAGAGACACATGCCAATATAAAGCTGGGCTTGAATGACCAGCTGTGGTGTTATCACAATCATCATGATGCTTGGTAGTCAATATGCTTGGGTGCATTTGCTAAGCTAGGTGTGTATAGCCTGTACTTCAAGCTATGGAATACCCACTGATCAAAGGAACCTAGAATTTTGTATTGATACATGTTGGCAGGTTTGATAGGTGCTAATTAAAATTTTTCCTGGTTTTATCAGATGACCACAGAGTAAAGGGAAGTGGATTGGCTCCTTGGCCATCTAGATTGACTGCTGCTCCTCCTCGTCTTGCTGATTTTGGCTATTCAAATGAAATGTTTGAAAAGGATACGGTAATTAATGGTCTTAATCTACTATTTTTTTATGGTTAGTTATTCCTTGCTGCTTAGAAACTTCCAATACTTGGGCTTATGTATTGCTGGTGTCTGGTGTAGGAAGTTTGGCAACGGAGGGTTGAGAATTATTGGAATCTCTTGAGTCCAAAGATTTCATCAAACACTGTGAGGAACTTGATGGACATGAAGGCAAATATGGGTTCATTTGGTGCTGCTCTGAAGGACAAGGATGTTTGGGCGATGAATGTTGTTCCCGAAGATGGTCCGAACACTCTTAAGCTGATATATGACAGAGGTCTTATAGGCTCTGTTCACAACTGGTATGCATATTGATTTTTGAAATATAACATGATAAAAAATTGTACTGTAAGTAATACCATGTTTTGTTTTATAATATATATTATCTTTATAGTGATTATATTAGTGAACTTAGTTTTCCTAGGCAAGGATTGGAGTTCAACTTATGCACTTTTTGATACACAAGTGAGAGAAATAATGACACCCAGCTAATTAACATTTAACAGCAGATAGCTATTGCCTATGGCTGATTTCTTCAAATTTACCAGCTCTGCTGACATATATTTCTAACATGCTTGGTGGAGATGATATTTACTCATTTTCCATCAACTTTTACACCCTAGAACTTTATCCATAGATTCTTGGTCCACTGAAGTTTGGAGGAGGTTGATTTTGACTTATACTGGAAAATCTGTCTCAACAGGTGCCAAGCCTTTTCAACATACCCCCGAACTTATGATCTGCTCCATGCATGGACTATCGTTTCTGACATAGTGAGGAAAGATTGCAGTCCTGAAGATTTGCTGATTGAGATGGATCGCATACTAAGGCCTACTGGTTTCATAATTTTTCGTGACAAACAACCAGTGATTGATTACATAAAGAAGTACTTGGCAGCATTGCACTGGGAAGTAGTGGCAACAGCTGATTCCAGTTCAGATTCCGACCCGGATGGGGATGACATTGTGTTTATCATTCAGAAGAAAGTCTGGCTGACAAGTGAAAGCCTCAGGGATTCCGAATAGGACAACATTTTAGTCTGCTGCTTCAAGGGATTCCAAGCATGTCCCAAGCAGTTATGCAGAAAATAATTTTATTTTTGTAGCAGTAAGTTATGTTTAAATTATTAATTTTCATTTCCTTTTTTCTACGATGATTTATTTGTTAAAGCCATAGACTGTCAGCATCTATACGCAATTCTTTTTTCTTTTTCTGGGCATTGTGTAAGCTACCTATTAATCTATTGATCAATAACTGAAGTTAAGGCCAATGTGCTGCTGAAGTAAATAGAATTGGTTCAAGTTATTTGTAGTAGCATATTTTGCTTGCCTAAAATTTATCCATGTCTTGTCTTTGTGCTTTTAGTTTTATGTGCAAATATAGAAATTACTTTATTGAAACAATTCCCTTTATGGGTCCAATTTGGGAAAAAATACTTTTCCCTAATGCAAATTAAATTCTGGGACCGTTTCAAGTAAAATATACATCCAATTTTCTCACAGGACTGGCATCAATATCTTGTGCTCACTAGATGACATTTGGAGACTGACCGGTCTTGTGAAATGTATTTACATTCACTCCTTTTCATATTTATCAAGTTAATTTTGGAGTGTATCCTTTTTTTTACCAAATGACATTTTACTTTATTGCACCAAAACAACGAGAAGATACACCAAGCAAGCTATAGACCACGGAGCACCCAAAAGAACCGGCTAGCACTCAAAAATTCACAACACCATGCTTTGTTTATTTCATAGAAATCCTATAATACTTCCCCCCACCCCCCCAAAAAAAAAAAAGAAAAGAAAGCGTATAACTAAAAAAAAAAAAAAAAAGTCTTCCTCATTTTCTAGTGTTTGTTAATCGTTACGATAGAATTGGGCTGAAGATAAAAGAAGCATCATTAAGGATGACTTGGGGTTTCAAACAAAATTTTGGAAATTACCATTAAATGCTACCATTAGCTGTAACTAGGGGATTGATCCAAAAGGCATCCTGATTTGATAATGGACAGTCCTGTTCAACTGTTCAGTCAGTGTGCTTGGTGCAAGGGTTTCTATGGTTTTGTTTGACCGCTATGTTTTTTTTTTTTTTTTGCTGAATTTGTTTGACCGCTATGTTGTTTAGGGGGTGTTTGGTTTACCTGTTTCCATAACTCAATTTTTAGTTTTCATAACTCATAACTCAAAAATGGTGGGATCATAACAAAAAGATTGTTTGGCAAACGATAACTCTGTTTCCATAACTTTGTTTCCATTACTCAATTCTCTGATTTTTGAGTTATGAAAATTGAAAACACATTTTAGTTGTTTTCAGTTTTCATAACCCATAACTCAATGGTAATTTGTAATTAAACACACAAAAGGGAACCCACAAACAGTACCCGCCGCAACTTTTGACTTTTTTTTTTTTTTCCTTTTTTCTTGGCTGTTCGGTTCTTTTGTTTTTTTTTTTTTTTTTTTTTTTTTTTTCTTTTCTTCTTCTTCTTTCTCTTCACTTCGGTCTGTACTGGGTTTTTTTCTCTTTTTTTTTTTTTTTTCTTCTTCTTCTTCTTTTTCTTTCACTTCGGTCTGTTCTGGGTTTCTTCTCTTTTTTTTTTTTTTTCTTCTTCTTCTTCTTTCACTTCGTCTGTACTGGGTTTCTTCTCTTTTTTTTTTTTTTTTTTTTTTTTTTTTTTTTTTTTTTTTTTTTTTTTCGGTCTGTTCTGGGTTTCTTCTCTCTTTTTTTTCTTTTTTTTTTTTTTTCTTCTTCTTTCTTTCACTTCGTCTGTTCTGGTTTTTTTTTTTTTTTTTTTTTTTTTTTTTTTTCACTAGGTTCGGTGAGTTTGGGTAAAAAAAAAAAAAACTGCAATGAGTGACAAGTATGAGACTCACAAATAGTGTGAAAAATATTGAGTGATGAAAATTGAGTGATGGTGCCAAACGAGTGTAGTATTTAGAGTGATGAGTGATGAGTGACGGAAATTGAGTGATGGAAAAAAACAAACCAAACAAAACCTTAGTCTCCTAGTAAGCATTCACATTAGATCTAAAAAAATTATCTATTCAAAGTTCTTAAAACATTTTACTACCCTATTTCTTTTAATTTTTATTTTTACATATAATTTATTAAAATAATATAAACTATACCATAAAATAATATAAAAAATTGATAGATATTTACGAGAAGATAGAGAAAGTGATTAAAATATTTTTTTTTTATCTTTACAACCCATGAACAGTAGGTTATATGAACACAAATTTACTGTTCATGGTTGCTAAACCCACACTTGGTAAAGCTCAATTTTAGCAACTGGGTTGCTTTTAGTGAGTGAGTTTCTAAAATAGCAACTAGAGGGTTTTACTCGCCCAATGCTAAATGCTCAATATAAATTCTTAGTTTGAGTATGGATGGGAGGCTGTGTGCTATTAGCTAGGAGGCATGGCACAGGTACGACACAGTAAAGTCAGTAATAGGACAATTTTTGAAAAATTAGGACAAGGTACGGTAGAGATACATAAATTAATTCATTATTAATATATTTATATTTATATTTTGTATATATTGTTAAGCATTTTTTTTAATAATAATTTTAAGATATCAATTTAAGAGCAATAATAGATAATACTATAACAAAATCCAAAATACACCTCGGTCGTGCTCTGTCATATTTTATATATATATATATATATATATATAAAAGAAAGGGGTGTGACATGCTTGTAGCTATGTCTCAAAGGTTTCCGGTGTCGGACACGGACACGACAATCCAAATGAGGTGTTTGTGCTTCCTAGGTTGTTAGTGTATTGTTACAATGTTGTGCTACTATGGCTTTTTTTTTGTTTGTTGTAGTGGTTAGCTTCTTTGTAAGCTTTTAGTTTGAGTGGGAGTTTCCTCTGATATGGACCCTCCTTGGTCTATGTTTTGAGACCTTTGTATTATGTTTTGTAGTTAACAAAATCTAAACTAAATTATCAAAAAAAAAAAAAAAAAGGTGTTTGATATGGAAAAAATCAAGTCAAACACAATGAAAAACTTTTTTTGTTTTGTTCCGTACGAATGGAATTAGACAAGATATTATTAAATAAGAAAATTTTCACAAATTGCAAATCATTTTTTGCCACATTTGGTGTACAGGGCAATAGGAATGCAAAAGGGAAAAAAATATTTTATATTATCAAAAGTCATTTTATCTATTTTACGGTTTTACATATCCAATTTTAAAATGTATCCTTCGTCTTATTCTTTATTTTGCATTACCTTATTAAAATATTCATTTTTTAACCCAGCAACAACCACCCTAACACACATATTCACCACCACAAAACCCAATAACGGCCCCACAAAAACCAAGCAACCCATGCAAATTAGTAACTCACACGAAAACCCAGCAACCCGCAAAACCCAACCACCGCAACGCCATTGCTGCTACCCACACTACTGTAACCCACGTTGAATTGTAGACCCACATCACACCACCCAATCCATTTGTAAATGGAGGAGAGAGAGAGAGAGAGAGAGAGGTGAATAAAATAAGTGGAGAAAATATTTGCATTTGTTATAGTGCTAATCTATTTTTAGATGTTACTATAGCACATTTTGTAAAAATTTGAACATTGATGAAGCACCAGATGTAAGGATAATTTTGTGATATTTTGTGTATTTAGTAATCTATGTTGTATTTTAAGAGTTTTTGCACTCCAAGATGGGAATGCTCTAATATGTGATTTCTTAATATAAACTCTACTACAAGAAATACGGTCTATTGCAGCGCTCCAAAAGCACCGCTAAAACCAAAAAATGCGCTGCTAAAGGCACCTCTAACCTTTAGCGGCAACTATTATTGTAGCGCTTCGAAGCACCACCACTTAAGTGCCACAGTAGACCTATTGCAGCAAATGCTGGGTTGGGCTCTGCTCAGTGGGTGTGTTTGTGAGTGATCGATGGTGCTGAGTGTGTGTGTGAGATAGAGTGCAGCATGTGTGTGAGAGAGAGAGAGAAAAGGAGAGGGTTTTGTGTAAGAAATGTGTGGGAATTGAAAGATGTAAGTGGGAAAAAAAATTCGAGAAAATTTTTTGCGGGAAGGGAAAAAACATTTAGGGGAAAGAGTGGGAAATTTTGTTTGGGAAGGATAAAAAATAAATAAATAGAAGGCATAAATGCACTTTTTGTCCCTATATTTTAGAGTCATTTCTATTTTGATCCCTATTTTTCTATTTTACCATTTATAGTCCCTAAAATGAAAAATGCGTTCCATTTTGGTCCTTATCGTCATCTCATTAACGGAAATTGTTTACGTGGCAAACGGAGTGCACTGTCTGCACACTAAATGCTGACATGGCTATTAAAAAAAAAAACGTATTTAGCATATTAAAAATTTCACTTCAGAATTTAAATAAATAATAAATCACATAAAAATTTAAAAAAATTTGAATTTCTAAATTGTTTTTAAAATAAAATAAGATAATTAAATTATTTTTTTATTCCTTTCATTATTATTAATTTTTTGGAAGAACATGTTTATGTTCTTTGTGTTCTTCCCAAAATATAACTCATATTCTTAGATCGATAACAATTAATCAAAATAACATTTTATCAAGCATTTTCTCACACAATTACACACTCAAAAGAAAAACTTCAACCCCAAAACCTCCTTCTCAAACCGGTTCTCCAACTCTTCTAAGACATTCTCAATCCTCTCTCTCTCTCTCTCTCTCTCTCTCTTCCAAAACTATCAGATCTTTCTCTAACTCCATGACTAAGCACTGTCATCTTCGTTCATCACACTGCCATCACCAGATCTCTCTCTAACTCCATGACCGAGCACTGCCTTCCTTACTCATTGCTCATCACTCATTGATCCGCTCTCTCTATCTCTCAATTTTGCTCAAAATCAAACCCAAATGTCTCAAACTCCTCCTCTCTCAGACCGGTTTCTCTCTCTCAAACCGATGGGTCTCTCTTTCTCACTCAGATTGATGTCTCTCTCTCAAAGATCGGTGCTTCACTCTCTCTTTTGCTCAAATCAATGTCTCTCTTTTAGTGGGTCTCTCTCTCGATAGGTCTCTCTCTCTTTCTACCTCATCCCTCTATGTTGGTGATGGTTACTGGTTGTGGAAGTAGTGGTCAGTTAGGTCCAGTGGTGAGTCATGGTTATGGAAGTGGCAGTTAGTTAGGTGGTGAGTCGTGGGGAGGGTTTGTTGATTGCTTGGTTTTGGTTTCAATGGGTTTTGGTGTTTTAGTTTTGAGATGTTTTGGTGTTTGTTGGGTTTTGTTCTCAATGGGTTTTGGTGTTTGGTTGCTAAGGTAGTGCAAGAAAAGAAACAAAAATTGACTAATCCAATTTATATCCTAAAAGAAATTCTCTTTTATATTATTTTCTGCTACTACTAATTTTTATTTTTATTTTTTTAATATTTTGAAAAATTAAAGCAAAGAACACCCACATAGCTCTGTGAATTTAGCATAACACAAACAAATTTACAATTTATTAGCAAAATTCCTTAAGACCCAATTCGAGTATTAGCAATACAATTCCAAAAAAATAAGACTAATTATCCAAAAAAGAAATTCTAATATCATTGAGATTAAAAAAGAAAGAAAAAAACTAATTTTTACCTCACTTCGTCAATGCTGTTAATGGCAAAAGCCAAGCATTTGGCTTCGTCCAAACCTTGACAGCTATTTTTGGGGCTTCAATCGGCAAGCGACGCAACGAGTGCTAATAAAGAGAGCCCCAAGCTAGGTTTTAGAGTGAGGATGCATGGTGGTGAGGATGCATGGTGATGGGGATGTGTGGCAGTGGTGGGAAGATCGATCGTTGGGTTTTGAGAGTGACAAGAGATTTTGAGAGTGAGAGAGAATGTGTTTTTTTTTTAAATTTTTTTTTATTTTTTATTTGAGAGGGAGACAAACGGATAAGAAATGAAAAGGATGGACGCTAAAGTGATAGGTTTAGGTGAAGGAAAGGAAAGGAAAAAAAATAGAGGGAAAAAATTGGACCAAAAACGTGTTTAGGCAATTAAAAGGTCTATTGCGGCGGTCACTAGAACCGCCACTATAACTAAGAAAACAGGCCACAAAAAGGCATATATTGTGGTGGTTCGGTATTCCACTGCTATAACTAAAAGAAATGCTGCTAAAACACATATATTGCGGCAGGTTTTATACCACCGCTATAGAGCGCCACAAAAGACTATATCTATTGCGGCGGTCTAATGGTACGCCGTAATATATCTCATGTACAGAGGCAGTTCAAAAAAGCTCTATAATATGTGACATATAGTGCCAGTTTTGAAAACCGCTGCAATAGCCCGATTTTCTTGTAGTGTCTTTGGATTGAGTAGTTGCTCCCATGCAGTCATGATTCATGAAAGCATTTCAAAGCACCGTAATGTAAGATTATGGTTCCGTAGGCTCATCATGGGATGGCATTT
The DNA here is from genome assembly GCF_001633185.2 of Quercus lobata. Classification (NCBI taxonomy): domain Eukaryota; kingdom Viridiplantae; phylum Streptophyta; class Magnoliopsida; order Fagales; family Fagaceae; genus Quercus; species Quercus lobata. The sequence continues at coordinate 18,290,413 of NC_044909.1, forward strand.
TTGGGCTGTAGAAGGATTCTTCATATGGTTAAGGATTACACTTTATTTAGATTTATTTCCCTCTAGATACTTTATGGATGGTTGATCATGACAATTCATCCGCTTTACTTAAGAATAAAACACCTCAAATCTTTACTACTCCTATTTGACAAGCTTACTTTCTCTTTGTTTAGCAATAATACCAACGGGACCCAGACTGGGCTGTAAGCCTATAACTAATTTCCAACAGTGTCAAGTCAAGTGGGCATTTCTTCTTCCTTTCCATTGCTCAAAGCACAAGCTCTGACCGCTTTCTCGATCGGTTCCATATGGCATGGTTCCTCAACATCCAGATACAGCCAGCCATCCATGCTAACATCTTTAATATTGTTGGCTTGAGCTTTCCCTTTCACTGAGACATATTGGACCAATGGTCCCAATTGAGCCCTTGACTCTTGACTCGACAACAAAAATCCTAGTTTCACTTTGTTCTTCTTTGTTGTTTTCTTATACAAACACGAAGTTAGAGAAGTGCAACATGCCGGATGTGTCTTTTTGACATTCAATTAATTACGTGTAATAAGAGACTGCCAACCAACCTAGGCTTAACTAATTTAAAAGCCATATTTGACAATTGACACTCTTAAACTCTAGCTACTTTTTTTTTCCCCTTTTATAAAACTCAAACTCTAGCTATTTGGATTATGAATTTGGAACGTGGTGAATACTTGAAGTTTAGTGCATGTGCATCCTCCATCCTACCAAAAAACAGAGTGCATTAAAATTTATACCATATTTTGATAATGCTCCATGACAAATGCAATCTCTCTCTCTCTCATATAAACATCAAGTGGTATTTCTTTCATCTTTTTTTTTTCTTTCTTTTTTTCATTTGATAAAATCAAAATCCCTTGAATATGGTGCTTAATCTATATTAATGTGTGTGGGGTTAGCATGGGGATCATAAAGTCGTAGGGCTGTATACGAGCTAAGTTTGATCAAGTATTGAATGTTTAAACTCAACTCAATAATAAATATAAAATATTCAAACTTGACTTGAGCTTGAACCAAGCTTACAAACTATGTTTGAGCTTGAACTTGTTAGATAATCCAAAAGCTCGAGCTTGGCTTGACTTGACTTGATTCATTAGTTAAGCCAAGTCCAAGCTCAATATCAAGCTTTTGAGCTCGAGATATAATATAAGTATATTATCAAGCCTATATTAAGTATATTATCAAATCCATTTGATTTAGACATGTGGTTCAAACTCTCAATTAACTAAAATTTTAATAAAATATTAGTTTATTTTCCAAACTCATATTAATCTTATTATCAAATCCATAAACCAGTCTAAACTTGACTTGTTTTTTATCGAGCCTTATTGTTCACTAGCCTATTCATGAAAAAATAAAAATAAAAATTGCTTGAGCTCAGCTCATTTATCAAATAAATCTAAGAATAAGACTCAATTTTGGCTTGTTTATTAATAAAAAAAAATATGAACAAACCTTTTATTGAGCCAAGCTCGAATTGTTTATTAATAATTTAGTTTATTTACAGCCCTTTTAAAGTTTAAAGGAGGCCAATTATCTGACCCAAGGTCAAACTTCAAAATCACCAACTTCGAGACGACAAATTTAGCAAGGCCACAAAATTGGGTCCTAAATAATGCTTAGCATAAGGTTGGACATACCTCGTGGATTTGATATCTAGAGATTGTAGACAAAAGATATTTCCCATCCAACACAATTTGACACTACATGGCATTTTTTGAGTCTGAAAACGATGTGTTATTGAATATTGACAACTAGAGTAATCGACTGGAAGAGTGTGACGAATTCATGTCCTTGATCTTAACAAATGGTTTTCATTATATTTAAAATTGATGTATACCTTACCAAGCGGATTATTGAACATGGTCCATTATCATACTCTAATTCTACCCAAGTTGCCAAGGTTGTGGGGCTAATTTTTCCAAATTCCTAAATCCTTTTTGTAAAGGATTTAGGTCTCATTACTCCCTCTTCAAAAAAAGGTCTCATTACTCCTCCTCATGTATACTCACTAAAGAAGATAGATAGTCGCCACTCATCAAGATTATACAATGGTGCACTAAGCACACCTTTGAATAAAAAGTAACCCTAATGTTTATTTAATTAGTTTGAAGTAATGGAATATGGCTTATGTAGGGACTGATTGAAATCACAAAAGCTGACCTGATTGGCTCCACCATCGTTCTATATATGATGGTTGGGGTACTTAATGGCATTATGAATAGGAGGGAAGGAAATGGTTGCCTCAATCATCATCCATGCCAGAGGGAAAAGGCTTTTTAATCGGCCCTTCTATTAGCATTGTCAACATGTTGATAAAAATAACCATTCAAACTTTAGACTGTGGTACGTGATTCTTAAAAAAAATAAAAATAAAAAACTGAAGTGGTACGTACATCCGTGCGGAGGGAGAGCTTGGGTTTGATCTCATATCCGGGGTTTGTCCAGTGAAACGTAGAAGAAATCAACCAACCCATGCCATCCCATTGTCGTACTATATTTTTTTTAAGGGTAATATTTGTTACACACACTAAGATTACTTTTTTGTCTCAACAATAATAACTAATAACAGCTTGCTACTTAAGATTTGTTATAAAAATGTTGTAAATATATCATTTCTCAAATTATAATGTCTTTAGAAGTATTTAATGTAACCTATTGTGCTCATTTTTAATATATTAAATGCAGCATTAATAGTAACTTGTGCTTGTTAATAAATACCATCTAATTTATACAAGTTTCACATTTGTCCATAAATAATAATAACTATTATTGTTGCTGTTGTTAAAACAATTTGTCAGTAAAGTATGAAAAAGTGTACCATGTAGGATTTTGGAAAAATAAAGATAAAAAGCCTTATTTTATTTTTTGGGGTACATGAAGCGTAAAAAATATTGTTGTACATACATTGCAAATTGTAATTCTAGTTGACTTGATTAGTAAAGTTTCTTGTCATTGAATCTTGTTACACTAAAAATTAATTATACATATTTTGTAAATTGTGGGTTTTAATTAACTTAATTGATAATGTCTCTTGTTGTTGAAATTAATGAATACACACGGTATCATATGACAGGATTGTCACGTAGGGTTTCAACAGGCATGTGATGTTATCCTTTCCAATATAACTAAAAGGAAGGAAGGAAGGAGGGAGGAAAGAAGAGAAGAGAATGGAAGGAAGGGGGAGGGGATGACACGTGTGAGGCATGCGGCGCTGTATCTGAGGCGGACATCAAGGCTTTGAATGTGTTGAGTGGGTAAAAGATAAGTCATTGTTTTTAGGCAATTATTCTTCACAGTTTTCCTTTTTCCTTTTCCTTTTTCATTAGGTTCATTTCATATCCTCCTACACCTAGTGCTCCAGCTCACCTCCCTTTGATGCAACGTTTTCTTTTTATCATTCACTTCACGCCTTTTCCCTTTCCCTCTCTCTCCAATTTCTCGTTCCTCTTCCTTTCTTTCTTTCTTTTATATATATATAACGGGATTTGCGTTTCCCTAATTGCTTCTCTCTCCAATTTCTTGTTCCTCTTCCTTCCTTTTTTTTCTTTTTTCTTTTTTCTTTTTTCTTTTTTTTAATTGTTACTGTAATTCTATAAAAGCATATATAATTTTTTTTAATGGAAACTTATTTTTTATTTATTTACTTAGCTAAAAGTATATCGGTACTTAGAAAAAAAAGTAACCATTTAAAATCTAAGACAAAAAAACTATTTAGAAATTATATATTTGCTTATTTTAGGCAGTTTATTTGTATAATGTAAGTTTTTTTTTTTTTTTTTGAGAAACCAGCAACATTTTATTCAATTAGAAGAGGAATAAAAAATAACAAGGAAAGAAATATCGGGAAGAACAAACTTCATCCAGGCTAAAGCAGGAAAAGAATATCTTGCTCTCTTTTGACTAAAGCATAAGCTACAAGATTGCCCGGTATAATGTAAGATAAAAACAAAATCAAAAGCTAGCTCATTTCCAAATCAATGTCGGCTCAATGGTATAAGTAATTGATGCAGTCACCTAAGGCACCAAGTAAAAAAAATGCCCCCAAATTTTAACCAATAGGGTTATTTCTATAATTGTAATAATACCAACGAAGCTCAAATATTAGCCAACAAAAAAAATTATATTTTTTTATCAAATGAAATACAAATAAAAAAGAGAGAGAAATGCTACATCCTTAACATTTTTCATAATACTTTTACAACAAATTCTAAGTAGCAAGTTGTTACTAATAACAAAAAAAAAAAAAAAAATTAGTGGTGGATTCAAATTAGAACCAGTAACAACTTAACACCTGGCATTTGTTGTGAAAAATATTGTGAATGTAGTATTTCTAAAAAAAAAAAAAATAGCAATACACAAAAGAATTCATAACATTTTTCACAATAGTTGAGTTCACAGATTTATACTAGTTTTCATCTAGGTCCACCACTAATATCACTCTTTTATTTACCACTATCAATTTGTTATATTAACAAGTGTGAAAATTTTTGTCAATTTTTTTGTGTTTATAGACTTTAAAATTTTAAATAAAAAAAAATCTATGTAGTTCATGTTAATTAGTAGTAAATTTGCATCTAAAAGAAGATAATCAGTTTTTGTCTTAGGCCCCCAAATGCATCAAGCTGCCCCTATTCCAAAAGGCTATAAATTAAATGATTTGAAATAAAGTTGAGACAAAAAGTGGTGTGGGATCCATAAGCAATAATGGCTATTATAATATTTTTAAAGAGGAATAATAATTATTCATAAGGAATTACTATTCAAAAAAAAAAAAACTAAAAAATAGCTAAATCATAAAAATAACTATATTACATTGCCATTACAGTTTACCAAACATACTCTAAATAATTTAAGTAAAAAACTAACTTCTAATCAGTTACCAAACGCACACAAAATGGTTCTTATAATTATATTTATGACAAAACTTTGATACATTATTTAGGTGTTATTCTTTAAGTTCCCTTCTTAAAATTCAGTCATGTGGCTTATGTCTCATGTGATAGAAGTGTATTTTTACTTAAGTACAACAACATGGTTAAATTATAAGAGAGGAACCTAATGAACAGTACCTAAGTACTATATCTAAGTTTTTTTTCCTTATATTTATATAGAGAAATTACGCTTTATCACCATAAACTATATTTTCTAATTATATGATATTGTTTTGAATAATAATTAAGAGGAACAAAACTTTCCATTTTGTATCCATTGTAGCAAACTTAGTAAACTTTTAAAAAATGAATATTTCAACGTATGAAAACACTAGTAAAACAATCTATTCCTTTCAATGTCTCAAAAAAAAAAATTCTATTTCTTTTTAATTTTGTTGTCAAATAAAGGATCTAAGCATTAGCATATGTATATGTATTGTAGTGTCACGATTTGGGGCCTAAGCCCAAAAGATATGTGGTCTTGGTCCAATGAGCCCAAAACTGAATTTGTAGAGATGTGAGTCAAAGAACTAGGTCCTAGTGAATAGGACAATGGTTAGTATTGAGCTAAACGACAATCAAGCACAAATAAAAGATATTGATGTCAATGGACTTTCAGTCCGAGGAGGCTAAATGATAGTATATTGATCACCGTTGGATACTAAGACAGTTTAGATTGTTACAGTGTTCTCTCTCAATTTTTCTCCTCCCCTTATCTCATGGGGATTTCTCACATTATATAGCCTTCTTAGAGCCATCTTGATCCTACACTTGTTGATCATCCAAATTCTCACTTGAGCGTCCATCCCATCAGACACCTCCCTTCAGCCTTCTATGAGTTGGGGTAGTCAAGGCAACACTGTTCAGAGGTCCTCTCCACATAAATGCGGCTGGAAAAGTAGTTGCATTGCATTTAATGCGGTGGTAGCAGCTTTTCTTTAGATATTTTGTGTTTCCTTCTTCCCTGTATATATATATGGCGCACTCCCATCACCAGGGCCTTTCGGAGGGGCACTATAATTTCTAGAGTTATGCATTTGAGTTACATCGATCGCATCCGAGGTGTTATTCCTCCTCGGATCATCTCTCATGCATTTCCTGTTTATGAGACTTTAACCTTGAGTCCTTTTTGCGACCATTTGCCTCTCCTCAGATTCGCCAATTGTCCCGGGTGAGGCCCAAAGCCCACTACATGATTTTGAGTCTATCCCTACATGTATAATAGAAAAATGTGTTAAATTTACACATTCAAACTCCAAAATCACCCATATCAATCAAGTTAAAAGCATGTAAATTTGCAAAGTTGTTACGGTACCGTAATCAATGCAAATTTTTTTTTTTTTAAATATCAATTTTACACATTCAACCCCCAAAATCACTCACATCAGTCAAGCTAAAAATGTGTAAATTTGCAAAATTGTTATAGTTATTGTGTAAAACTATACTGACACTATTCACTTTGCATATAATTTTTTATTATTTCATTACAAGTATTTCGAGGCTAAAAGAAAAGAGTGGATAGTGATTGTGGGGCCCGGCCCAAAAATAATGGGCCACTCCAAATCCAGGCCCATCCGAGGAGCGTCCTTTCCGAGGAGAGGCCACACATGAAGCGTTACTCAATCCCAGCAACGCCCAGGAAGCCTGTCCGAGGAGAAACTCCTCCTCGGACATCACGAAGCCCAAACCAAGAGCCATCCCCAGCCAATTCAGTTCACCCTCCAGACATATAAAATGAATAAAATCCAAAATATCCCTCGAAAAGCTACCACCACATTAATTGCGCCCCAACCAACCTCTTGGCCGCATTAATGAGGAAAAGACCCCTGAACAGTACCGCCTTGGCCTCTGCAACTCACAAAGAGAGTGGTGAGGGCGGCTGATGGGACAGGCGCTCAAGTGGATGCTTAGATGATCAACAGGTGTAAGGTTTAGATGAAAGAAGGAGAGCTATATAATGTAATGCAATCCCCCAAAGAAAGGGACGGAAAAAACTGTAAGAAGACCTAAAGAGAAAAGGAATATAAGGAGACTTGAGAAATCTTTCCCGTGTCTTTATCTTCTGCAACCACCTTATCCATGCATTCGACCGAACGGGCTCACTGAAGCCAAGTTCTTTCACCCATTCTCTACGAACATTCATTGTGGGTTGCGTCTTGAGTCAAAGCCTGATCATTAGAATTTGGGCCAAGAAAATCGTGCAACCACAGTGATTATTGTATGTGAAAAAAGAGAAATAATTAAAAAAAAATTGATATTTTAATATAATGTAGTGTAAAATAGATAATCTGACGTGGGGTGTTTAGAAAAGTGAATATGTAAAATAGAAAAAATAGGTTTTTATACTAAAATAGACGTAATTTTTTACACAAGCTGCTGTGACATAGTTACTGTAGCTTTGTAGAGTCTTTTGACTAAAAATTGCAAAAAATGGAGATTATTGTTGTTATAGGTACTGTTCAAAGTTATTTGGCAAAATGAGGAAAGAGATTGAATTTCAGTAATGAGATTACTGAAATTCTTGTCCTGCCTGCACTGATCGAAATGGAAACCAATTATGGCAATGGCATTGCCAAAAATGGAGGGGGAAAAAAAAGAAAAAAAGATGCTATGTGCACAACATTTTTCACAACAAATTACAGGTGGTTAGTTGTTATTAGTTCAAATTTTAACCTAACACTAAGATTACTTTTTTGTTCCAATAATAACAATCAGTAACAACCTACCACTTAGGATTTGTTATAAAAATGTTGTGGACGTATCATTTCTAAAAAAAAATTGTGGTGCCGAAAGAGAAGGGGAAAAAAAAAAGTGGCAAATTGTTTTGTAGCAATGGCATTGTCGAAATAAAGGGGAAAAAAAACAATTTGCCACTTTTTTTTTCCTTCTATTTAGGCACCACAATTTTTTTTTAGAAATGATACGTTCACAACATTTTCACAACAAATTCTAAATGGAAAGTTGTTACTGATTATTATTATTGGGGCAAAAAAGTAATTTTAGTGTTAGATCCAAATTTGAACCAATAATAACTAACCACTTGTAATTTGTTGTGAAAAATGTTGTGGATATAGCATCTTTTTTTTCCCCTCTATTTTCGGCAACTTAGTTGCCACAATTTTTTTTTTTTTTTTCTCCCATTTTCGATAATACCATTGCCACAATTGGTTTCCATTTTGGACAGTGCGTGCAGGACAAGAATTTCGGTAATCTCATTACTGAAATTCAATTTTCTCTTTCCCTTGACACATTGTACTTTTTCTTGCAATTTCGGCAACACCATTGCCGAAATTCAGTCTTTCTCCTCATTTTGTCAAATAACCTTAAACAGTACCTATAACAACAATAAACTCCATTTTTTTTACAATTTTTAGCCAAAAGACTTAGCTTCGTCTATCATTATTTTATTTTATTTTATTTTCTCTCACCTCTTATCTCATCAAATTCCTCACTCTCTTTCTCTCTCACTTTATGAAGATAATAATAAACAAAGAATGAAAAATGATTATTTAAATAAAATAGAATGTAGAATAGATAATTTATGTGAGTGTTTTTGAAAATGGGTGCGTGAATTAGAAAAAATATGTTCTTATGCTAAAATAGAAAAGAAAAGAAAGAGTTTGCATAAACTAGTGTAAATGCTCTTGAATCCTATCTATCTACTAAAAAAAAATTATCATTATCTATTTTTTTCCTCTCGCCTCTCTCTCTCTCTCTCTACCTACGAAGATAATAAAAAACAAAGAATGAAAATGATTATTTAAATAAAATAGAATATAAAATAGATAATCTGATTTGAGTGTTTTTTGAAAAATGATTCTGTAAATTAAAAAAAAAAAATTCTTATGCTAAAATAAACCTAAAAAAAAAAAAAAAAAATTGCAAGAGCCGATAAAAATGCTCTTGAATCCTATCTATCCAGTAAAAAAACCATCATTATCTTAGTTGGATAATAAAATCAATCATAGTGAGAGTGAATATTATAGTTTTGGTGCTGTATTTATAAAAAAGAGAAAAAGAAAAATTAGGAAAAACAAATGATTATGTTGTGAGCGAAAACTCACGATAAATTGAACCCTATCCGGGGTTTTGCAGTGCATAGAGAAATGAGAAATAGAGAATAGTCCCAAAATGAGTACTCCTCAGGCTCGGTTATATATTTTAAGAAAGGGGGAAAAAAGGCAAAAAAAGAAGAGAAAGACACAAAGTGCGAAGAAACAGCAAATAAGCATAAAAAAGTCGTCAAGTATAAAAGCAAGAGTCATTAGTCCCCAACTTTCAACCTTCCAACTTTCGAAACAAAAAGGCTACGGAGCAACGAATGGGGCATCAGAAACATAGTCTCCATCACCCTCACCCATACAACATCAAACTTCTCCATTCCTCACTTCTTCCATTTTCCAAACCGTAATTCACGCTCTTCTCTCTCTCTCTCTCTCTCCGGTTCGGTTCTTCTCTAGGGTTTTACTTTGGCTGCTTCTCTGCTTTGCTTTGCTCTTCTACGGTACGTACTTTACTCGCTCTCTCCGATTTCCAAATCTAGGCCGTCCGATTTGCTTTTGCTTCTCTCTAGGGTGTTTTTTTTTGTAAAAAAATTCCGAGTTTGGAGTTTTGGACCTGGAATTCAGTTTCTTTGTTTGTTGGAACTTGGATTTTGATTTATTCAGTTTTGAGCTTTGTTTGGTTGCTGAGAAAATGTAGGAAATGAAAAAGTATATTGAACTTCTAGGATTCTAAATTTAGACTAAATTTTAGTGTTTCAGCAATTAGCTTGTAGTAATTTTTTTTTTAAGTTTCCTCTCTAGGTAAGTAATTTTCGGTGTATCAGTTCTAGAAAGTAAGATCTTTATGCGTGGCTTACAATTATTTTGTTCAGAAATCGAATTCAGATTTTTTTGAGGTTAATTGAAGTTTGTTGCCTTTTTTTTTTTTTTTTTTTTTTTTTAAATTACAGAGAAATTGCATTGGACACTTAGGTGATGGATGATGCATCAGCATCGACGATGAAATGTTTAAACTGTAATTTTTTTTGTAGAGTTGAAGTAAAATGTGCATTTGAAAGTGTGAATTTTTGAGGTGAGGTATTAGCTGACTGAAAGAAATGGAGAAGATGAGGAGTTGGTTCAGTAAGTTCAAGTCGAAAGACAAGTCAAAGCCTTCGAAGAGCAATGAAACCACAGGGAATGGGAAGGAGGTGTTGAAAGTGCCGACGAGTGAGGAAGTGCCTTCGAATGTGACAAAGCAAAAGGTTGCTGCTGCGAAGCAGTATATCGAAAACCACTACAAGAAGCAGATGAAGAGTCTGCAGGAGAGGAAGGAGCGGTAGGATTTCAATGCTTCTTTTTATAACAATGAGCTGATGATGTTTGAATGTTTGAGTCGGCATATTAGAGAAAAAAAAAATTGCAATTTTGTTTTTCAACAATTCTGTTGGATTGAAGATGTTTGTTTATTATGAATAGTCCATCCCTACCTTTTCCTTCAGTTTACGAGAATACTAGTTACCTTCCATGGGCCATGAATAAGTGATAAGTGATTGGTAATGTGTCTGCATGAAAACCAAAAAGACCCAATTTGTTGAACTTCTCTTCTACAAGCATATTGTAACAAGAAGAGCAATTTACATGGCCACTTGTTTATTCTCTATGGTCAATGCTTACAGCTAATGCTGGCATAAAGTTATTGGCCATAAATGATTTCACACCTCCTTCTAGGCCAGTTATTATCTTATAAAGTACCCAATTTCCTTATAAATGATTTTATTATATCAATGTGGCTGTTGAGGTAATCAAGCTTTTAGAACCTTGAGTGATGGTATTTTAGTTCTTGAATAAAACTCAGACGCCATGTACTTGAAAAGAAGTTGGCTGATGCTGAGGTCTCTGAGGAAGAGCAGAACAACTTGCTAAAGTTTTTGGAGAAAAAGGAAACAGAATATATGCGACTTCAAAGGCACAAGATGGGTGCTGATGATTTTGAGCCATTAACGATGATAGGGAAGGGCGCATTTGGAGAGGTATAACCTTTTTCTCTTTGACATACTTCAATTTTGATTCTATTTCATTTGTATGTGCATGACTGTCCACATTTTGTAGTGTTCTTACAGTGCTGTTGCCTATTGTATATATCTCTATAGAAAGAAATTTAAAATAAGCAGCTAGTACAAGTGGCAGCAACAAGTCAGTTTTCCTTTCTTATTATGATTTCCCATGTTGCTTACATCTCTCTCTCTCTCTCTCTCTTTCTCATGGTGGGGTTGTGTTTTGGAAGGAGGCATGGAGATGAGTTATGACATTTACTTAGGGGGTTGATGTAACCTAAAAGGTATTGGTTACTTTCTAGAAGATAGAGGAGAAAGAAGCTGGAGGGAGAGGAAGATGAAAATTATGAACACAAGATTTGGAAAAGGGGGTGGAGATAGATGATTGGAAACAAGAGCAACTAATTCTTCTATGATTTTACCATGCAAAGAATGGCCTCTTGCTTTATGTCTATCAAATAGCCTTTACATGGACCCTCCTTCCCTTAAGGCTTAAAATCACCCTGGATACAATAGCCAAATGACCTAATGAGCTAAAATAACTTTTAAAACAAGACTTGGAACTTGTATGGAAATCCTTACATGAATTTTTCCTATAAGAAATCAAATCGATTTCAATCCTAATGCTCACCTTAAAAATAATTTCATAATTTAAATAGGATATGCAAATTCTTAATACAGTATGCCTGTATCAGTTTTATTTCATATTTGTAAAATTTGTTCTGGTCACAACAAGGCAAGCAAAATTTCTTCCTTTTTAAGCAATTTTTAAAAAGGATCTGCTGTTAGATACAATGTACTTGATTTTCTTGGAATTGCTACCTACTGATGCTCTGACTATTTCTGGCCATATAATTAACCTTTTTTGTGAGGTTTGTGTTTGATTCTCTGTGATGTCCTAATAACACAATTGATGTATTGATTCCTTTTATCTTATGTGAATAATTTTTCTTCTGTTGCAGGTTAGAATCTGCAGGGAAAAGGCAACTAGTCATGTATACGCTATGAAGAAGCTTAAGAAATCAGAGATGCTTCGCAGGGGCCAGGTATACATTTTACCAAGCCTAACAGAAATTATATTGAGACTATCATTCATAGTGCAAGTTGCTAATTTGCATTTAAATTTGTTTAGGTTGAACATGTGAAAGCTGAGAGGAATCTACTTGCAGAGGTTGATAGCAATTGCATCGTCAAGCTCTACTGTTCCTTCCAAGATGAGGAGTATTTATATCTCATTATGGAATATCTACCTGGTGGAGATATGATGACTTTATTGATGCGCAAAGATACACTGACAGAGGATGAAGCCAGGTTTTATGTTGGGGAAACGGTCCTAGCTATTGAGTCCATCCATAAACATAATTATATTCATAGGTATTTTAATGTGTCTAAGTTTTGTGACAGAGGCTTTACATATGTTATTTCTGCTATGTTCTTCTAGTTTTAGTAAACTCATTCCATATTTATACATTACAGAGATATCAAGCCAGATAACTTGCTACTCGATAGACATGGTCACATGAAATTATCAGATTTTGGATTATGTAAACCACTAGACTGCAGTAATCTCCAAGAAAAGGATTTTTCTCTTGGAAACAACCTTAGTGGGGCTCTTCAGAGTGATGGACGTCCTGTGGCACCAAAACGCACACAACAGGAGCAACTTCAGCATTGGCAGAGGAACAGGCGAATGCTCGTAAGCTCCGTAACCTCACATGAATGAATGACTGTTATCATTATATTATTGCCTCTATCGACAGAGACAAAATTGCATAGTCTTCACGATGCTTTTTCTTCATTACTTTGAGGGTTTCATTTTCATGTTTGTGCTATGGCAAAGTTTTAAGTTTTTTCTAGAAAGGCTCCAAATTCATCTTTTTCCCAATGAATTTTGTTTTAGCATGTGTTTTTTTAGAATATTTAGGGTGACTACCTAGTTATGTTGTTAAAATGTAGTTTTCAATTATTTAATGTTGCAGGCTTATTCTACTGTTGGAACACCTGATTATATTGCCCCAGAAGTTTTGCTGAAGAAAGGATATGGGATGGAATGTGATTGGTTGGTATTGAATATTGTTTATCTCTTTTAACCTTTCTGTTTTAGAATACATGCTGGTGACATCCTGTTAATACTTATTCAGGTGGTCTCTTGGTGCTATCATGTATGAAATGCTCGTGGGATATCCACCTTTTTATTCAGATGAACCTATGTTAACTTGTAGGAAGGTAACTTCAGGAATACTATTTCTTTACTTCTATTCATATGATTTCTTAAAACATATGTTAAGAAAAGCATGTTTATATTATGGTCATCAGTAACTTACCATTAAAAATAGGGTTAGGCTTGGAATAGTGTTATGAAATGTCGATCCAACTCTCCACATTTGTAGTAGTAAAATATATTTAGATTGAATTATCACCAAAAAAAATTGTGCGCATGCTCTTTTTTGCATTAAACAAATGAGGGTTGTCTAGCATGATTGGAACTTCTTTACCATCTGCTGGCCTTGTCATATATTCTGCAGCTCTGGTGTAAACATGGTAATCATGTAATCCAATGAGGCCTTAATCCAGTTTTGGAAATGATGTGGCGATCTGTATGGAGGCACTATAATGAAGAAAAGTTAGTCGGGAGGGATTGTTTTACCCCTTGGTTATTTTTCGAGTCTGTTTTGAAAGGTCTGGAAATTAAATTTTTTGCTGCATGCATCCTTACAAATCAACATATTGGTGCTTAGCATTTTGTTTTGAAAATGTGTGGATGGTGTGGATCTCAAGATGAACCTGTCCCTAGTTTAACACCTTTACTATGTGCTCTCTGTTTCCAAATTGTGCCTTTAAGAGGTCAATTAATACAACCTGTTGCCACCATGCCATAAACTCCATCCATTGGGTATTTGTCGTTCCTGCCATCATACAAAATATAGTGAGGTGGTTTAAATTTTCTCTTTTACACCTAAAATTTTTTCTTCTTGGTATAAGCTAAAATTGCTTACTCATGGCAACTCTGATGCATTTTCCTTTTTGCCTTTTGTACCTCATAGCTTTGATAAACTCTAACTACTACAGAATATAATTAGCACATATTTTGTTGGCCCTACGTCTCTTTGTCATTATGATGGAACATTGCCCCTCTTTATTGATTTTGCAGATAGTTAATTGGAGAACTCATTTGAAATTTCCAGAAGAAGCAAAACTGTCTCCAGAAGCAAAGGATCTGATAAGTAGACTGTTATGTAATGTTGACCAGAGGCTTGGAACAAAAGGCGCAGATGAAATAAAGGTGTTGTGTGCTGTGTTCTGTTCTAAATTCTTTCATTCGCTTTTAAAATTTGAATTACTAATTAACAAATTGACTTGTTGGCTTGGTTATTTTCAGGCCCATCCATGGTTCAAAGGCATTGAATGGGACAAATTGTATCAAATGAAAGCGGCATTTATTCCTGAGGTCAATGATGAATTGGATACTCAAAACTTTGAGAAATTTGAAGAGGTAAGTTTTCTTATATATATAATTCTTAAACGTATGAAATAACACAGATTTGCCTGTTTTTGAGGCATGTTGTTGCTAACCTTTATGTTCTTTCTCTTGATTCATTGATGATGGTATAGGCTGACAACCAAATCCAAACTTCTTCAAAAGCAGGTCCATGGAGAAAGGTTGGTATATATAATTTGAGTTGATGGATCATGAACATAAAGGTGCTGAAGTAGACTAGTAGTAGCTTTCACTATTATTAGTGTCCCACATATATGCTTTTACTGCTTGAGCACTTTCATCACTAAGCCACAGTCTGGTGTATCCTCAACTTGGCAAGTATCTGAATTTACAGATCACTGTTTTGGCAATAAGGTTCATTTGGTAGTTTAATTGCATATTCATCTATGTTCACTCCAATTTTGGTAGTGTGCATTTTTCTTTAAATATAATTGCTGTCTGGTAGCTGATGTTACTCTATTTGTAATAGTATCGGTGTTTTGTTTGCTTCCTTAAATTCACATTTGACATTTATTTATGTTATTTATAGTTGTATAGTTGAATTCCCTTTCTGGGTGTAACACCCTGTACTTTTAGGATGCATTTGATTGCGCAATGGTGAGGTCATTTGGAGTAATAGGGTACCGATGGAATGATAAATCTTCCATCTATTAATTTAGAGTCTTTGACATGGTTCTGCTCTGCATGTTCATAAAAATACAGTATCCTCTATCCTTTATTTAGGAAGAGCACAAATCGTTAGTGTTTTCCTTTTCATTTTCTGTGGTCTCTGAACCGAAATTGTTTAGCGTTCAATTTATCATCAAATTTTATGAGCATTTTCATTTTTATTTGGTCAGTTGATACTTCTTGAGGTGCCTTTAATTCATAGAATATTTGTTAGCATCACATACTGAAAAGGGTGGTGTTGAATGCTAATTCTCTTGTTGCTGTTTTGTCCACTGCTGCAGATGCTGTCATCTAAGGATATCAACTTTGTTGGTTACACATACAAGAACTTTGAAATTGTAAATGACCATCAATTACCTGGGATTGGTATCGACCTGCCTCTCTTGATGCTTGCATGCATCTTTTTGGTTGAGCTTCCTTATTTGTTATTTGGCAATGATTTTTACATGACTTTTATGTGTTCCTACGACAGCTGAATTAAAGAAGAAGAGCACAAAAACAAAGAGGCCGTCCATCAAGTCCCTTTTTGGTAAAAAAATTTCAACACTTTCCCTTTTATTTTTGGAAACATTTTTTCAATTTAGTATTGTCTCAATATTAAGTTTTCAATTTTTGTGTGAGGACCAAAATGCTGTCTCACATACCCACGTATGACAGAGCTTTTAAATGTTCTAGACCCATGTATGTTCCTTCCATTGGAAAGGGTATGGGGCTCATCTTTCTGTAATTTCTTAGATTTGTTTCCCCACTATTCTGTCTTTGAAACAACAATGATTAGACAAGTAAGATTTTTGTAATGCATAGTGTAGGACCTGAAGGTACCTAATTTTTAAGCAAATTATTTATTTCCATTTCCTTTCCCACTAATGTAGGTTGTATGGCAAATTGGGGAATTTGTCTACGTGTGCTTGTGGTGGGTATAGGGTTATGAGAGCTTATAGGTCTAAGGTTTAGAATTGTGGAACAATGTTGTTTTGTGGTTGTGTAGGGGAATTGAATGGTGGTCTGATGAGTTACTCAATGGCTATGTGGTAGGAGAAAGTATGTAGGGTTTTGAATGGTAAAAGAAAGGGCTTGATTTAGGGTTGTAACTTGTAAGGAAGAAGGAAAAGAGAGGTTTTTTATGGTGTTCAAGGATTGTAAGAACTGTACCCTTGAACAGTACCACAAAAAAGAAAAGAAGAAGAAATGAGAGAAGAGAGAGGGAGAAAAGAACTCTCCTCAATGCTCAAAATGCTCAATAATTTTATTAATCAACTCCCTCTTTTGAATGCATTGAACGCTAATATATAGTCTTTTTTTGTACTTCTAGTTTGACTTGTAAATTAAAACCTAATAAAATACTAACTTGGACTTAAAGAAAATAAACTTTAACACTTAGAATTTCCTTGAAAATTCTAGACTCAACTAAAGTACCAAAACACCCTTGATGTGCAAGAATAGCAGAAATTACATATATTCCCTCGGATACAAAATTGACCATAACTGATAAAAATAAAAACCCAAATAAAAAACTGTTTTAACCAAAAAGACTCATACCTAGACCTTTAAAACCCACACAGCCTTTACTTCAATTGGACTTCACACATGGACCCCATAAAATATTTTGCAAAGTAATAGCAAATCAATCTTCCATGACTGCATCACCCACATTATATGATATCCCAATGTTCATTGGTCTCTGTTATTATACTGATAAAGATTCATGGATTTTTCTTTTTAAGTATAATTTATGGGACTATGAGTAGTAAACTCCATTTTCTGGTTCCATCTCATGTTAACTTCCAGATTAGGCAGTTTTATACAAAGTTCTGATACCCTTTGTTTCTTGCTCTAGTTTGATTGTGCTGGTACTATTTTTTGTGAAATTTAAACTACTTCTGTTAGAAATTTTATAAATACTCCCTTGGGTGATCTTCTGGATTTGGTAATTTTATGGATAAGGTAATATTAGACAAGTATCTTATACCCTCCTTTGTGACCATTTTTTGACAGAGAGTTCAAGTAATTTTTTATTTGAGAGAGAGCTAGGGCCTGTTTCATAATGTCTGTCGAAACAGTTCTCACAAAAAACTTGAAGTTTGCATTTTGCATCACACACTTATTTGTTTCTTTCTTTGTTCTCAGAAAGGCGAAAACAGAATCTCAAGAATGTCAAAATTATGTTCTCTATTTTCATTGATTTTTGGGGTTGTTCCCCAGGAAAAAAAAGGATTTTAGAAAATCTGCCAACAATTTTTTTGGTATGAAAAATATCTTTCTATGTTTAAAAGTTAAAACCACGAAACTGTTCTTTGAAACAATTACTAAAGGTGGCACTAGATTTTGGATATGAGTGGTATCAGTTGAATTGATTTTATTATAAAGCTGATTCATAGTTTTCAGATTAATTGTTTAAATGTAAGCTAATCCAGTTATTGTTTTTCAAAATTTTGTGGGGGCCAATAGTTTGTCCTTATCATAAGTTGTTTGTTATACACAGTATGCCTCAGATGGTGACAGAGAGAGAATTGTGAATACATTCATCAGATTTTTAAAATTTTTAGAACTAGTTGCTTTTTTCTTATAAATTTTGTTCATCTATTACAGATGACGAGTCAGCCAAGGCTGCCAGTCAAACTGTTCAGGGGAGCTTTATGAACCTCTTGCCTCCCAAAGTAGAAGTTCCTGAGAAACAGAGACAATCCTAATAAGCTGCACTAATTTTTTTCACGTAACATCTGATGGCCATTGGATCCAATAAAAGATCCGCTTTGTTCTTTGGTGAATGGCTTTTGTTTTACTGATTCCTGCATTTGGTTATTTTAGAGTGAGTTTTTGGGGCAAAGGCTCCAGACGAGTGGTTTGGTCTCTGTAAAATGGCTTCTGGAAATATATATATATATATTCTTTGAGAACTCGTGTATTCTTTTCCCTTTTACCTTCCTCTGTAGAGCTGGGAGAAAAATCCGGTGTATAATACCAGCATCATTATTTATGTAATTAACTTACTGTTAGTATTGGTGATAGTTGTACTGTTTCCATATGAGGGGAAAAAAAAAGATTTTAATTGGTATAACCGGGTTTTTTTTTTTTTTTATTTATTTATTTTTTTTTTGTTTTGTGTGAGAAACATATAACCAGGTTTGTGATTGTACATTTGACCTCATTCTACCCTTTAAATTTAAATCATGAAACTTATGTTCCATTTGTTCTAATGTAGAATATTCTCAATGTTTTTCAGCTTTTACATTCTTTGGTGCATATCTCAAAACGTATAAAAATGAAAAATTACACCAAAACGATATGGACACCGTACTCCAAAATAATTGAAGCTTAAATCATTTTTACAATCAATCTTGTGCCTCTGCCCTGCCAATCTTGACCTATTTTCTCTCAATTCCTTGGAAATCTTTTTATGAACCAAGCTTTTGCCATCATCATGCAATAATAGTCACAAACGGACCTCATGTTTTTGGCTCTTTTATAATGATTCCATAAAAGTGAAGAATCAATTATGAATATAGTCGTGGGGTCAAATTAATTCAACTGGTTAAGTGCAAAATGCTTTCACTAAAACTCGATTATTGTCTTGATTTGATAATAAAGAGTAGAATCACAAAAACGGACACAATAAGTCAAAACTTATAAAAACAAATTATGAATATAGTTACTATTAAAAAAAAAATTATGAATCTATCATTCAAATGGTGTGATTTTAGTTGACACTCTAATTTATTAGGGAGAACTTAATAATTATTATGGACAACTTAACAAAAACTTTGTATTATCAATAAAATAAAAAGTACATGGTTTATCAGATTTACTATTAATATGTTTGTTTTGATGAAACACATTCTTTTAAGAGGAAAAAGTTTACCTCTAAATTGATTTGGAGTAATTTTCTTTCAACTCACTGCGTGGTATTTGAAGGGACTATCCATATGTACTTTCTCACGTGACTTTTTAAATGAGTGATGTGATTTTGATAAATTTCAAGAGTTGGAACTATGTAAGGACTTTGATAATTACTAAATACTGATTATAACTCTTTATCATCAAACCGAGATACTAATTGGTTTTTGGTGTAGGTAGGAATTGAATCTTAGATTTCTTATTCAACCATCAGAGACTTTATCAATTAACTTAATTGGAACTCACAAATTCTTGCAAACCTAACAAACACTAAGGAGAAAACTCAATTCCTTCATGACTAATCAGGGGGTTAGCCAAGGAGGCTCTGATAGTCAAGGTAGTGACCAGTTAGAAAAGAAGAGAAATCCAAAAGACAAAGTAATAATCAAAATCAAAATACCTTATAACCCCATAGTCTTGAATCTTTTCTTAAATGAATATATATTTTTTTTGGTGTTTTTTCATGTCTAAGAGAAGGATTAAAGGAACAAAGAAAAAATGAAGAAGGGAAAAAGAAGTGGGTTGGCTTGTTCTATACCGAGAGAGAGAGTTGGCTTGTTCTACACACACACACACACACACACACACACACACACACACACACACAAGGAACAAAGAAAAAATGAAGAAGGGAAAAAGAATATATTTTTTTTGGTGTTTTTTCATGTCTAAGAGAAGGATTAAAGGAACAAAGAAAAAATGAAGAAGGGAAAAAGAAGTGGGTTGGCTTGTTCTATACCGAGAGAGAGAGTTGGCTTGTTCTACACACACACACACACACACACACACACACACAAGGAACAAAGAAAAAATGAAGAAGGGAAAAAGAAGTGGGTTGGCTTGTTCTATACCGAGAGAGAGAGTTGGCTTGTTCTCACACACACACACACACACACACACACACACACACACACACACACACACACACACACACACACACACACACACACACACACACACACACACACACACACACACACACACAGAGAGAGAGAGAGAGAGAGAGAGAGAGAGAGAGAGGTGAAGTGTGTTCCCCCCATAAAAATTATCAAACCCTTTGAAGAAGTGTGTAGGAAGTTTTGTATGAGTGGGAGATAAAAATAGAGATTGATGTGACTTTCCCCAATAATAGGGATAATCTTATAAATCACCAAGGAGTAGGTTTGAGAATATTCCTTCAAATTAGTTTGGAGAAAAACTTTATTCTCAATTTTCTTATATTGCCACAAGACTATAAATAAACCAAGTTGTTCATACAAACTTGAGCTTGGCTTGATAATAAGCTGCTCATGTTTGTTTATTTATAAATAAGCCAAGTTTGAGTTTTAGTTCTAGGCCTAATTAATAAATTAGATAAGTTTAAGTTTTTTTTCCTTAATTATTTTTTTTTAAAAATGCTTATGAACAATAAGGCTTTCTACAAAACAAGTTGAGTTTAATCTCGTTTATGGGCTTCATAAATAAATTCATATCTTACTAAGCCTTAATTAATTGAGAGTTGAAACCACTTGTTCAAACTAAAACTAAAGGACTTTTGAGCTTGATATGGTAGTAAGCTTAATGTGATTGGTATGTTGTTTTTGTTTATTTGTTTTTTGAAAGTTTAGCATTGGATATTGTACTTGTGTTGGATCTCGAGTTTGATCTCAGTTTGACTATTGAATCAAGCTGAACTCGATTTTTTGGACTTTTTTACGAGCTCAAGTTTGAATGTATGGTTTGAGCTCGAGTCAAATTTTACTATTTATTTTTTTATAATTTGACAATTAGGGAATGGAGATTTGAATCCTAAATATTTACCAACGAGTTGAATCCTAGATGTCTAGCAACATTTTACTTTTGTTATCAAGCTTAGCTTGCATATTCACTACCCAACAATGTATTAACCAATAGGACTCAAATAGTGTTATCTAGGGTTGTCCATGTACTCGAACAACTTGATCCACCCGATCGGACTAATTCAACCCGAAGGCATGTGAGCAACTTTGAATGATTGTGTTGGTTGACCTCGGGCCAATGTAATTTAAAACCTGAAAATTTGAGTCAAGTGGTGGGTTATGAGTTTTGTCACCCGAAAGGTCCAACTCGACTAAAATATAATAGAGCAACATCAAATAAGGTGGGCTTGGGATTTCCTCTATCATCTCCTCCTCTTAGTTAATGTACTACACTAAGTTACTATATATCTGTAGGTTTCAGTTAATTCAACTAGTAAAGTCTCTAATGGTTGTATAAGAGATCTGGGGTTCAATCTCCGCTTACACTAAAAATTAATTGGTGTTTCAGTCTGATGATAAATAGTTATTATCAGGAGCGGATGTCATAGGTTGAAACTCTCTAAAAAAAAGTTATTATACATCTATACCTACAATATATATTTTTTTTTTTTTGGAGGATTCTATATCTAAATGGTTTAAGGAAAATGAAAATGTAAGCTAATTTATGTTATAAGTATCATTATTTTGTGGTCAACTGAAAAACAATTTATGGATGACCAATATTTTTAGTATACCCCAATATTAAGGGTGTGTTTGGATACCACTTATTTGCTGAAAACTGAAAACTTATTACTGAAAACACTGTAACAAAATAATTTATAAATGTGTGAATAGTGCCATGGGATCCAAAAATGCATTGGTATGCATGTTTTTGCGTTTTTAGCTGGGTTATGAACAGTGTCGTGGGACCCAACCAAAAACGCAAATACTGGAAACGCACATTGGCTGCTATGCAAACGCATACTAAGGGTGTGTTTGGATACTGCTTATTTTGCTGAAATTGAAAATTTATTACTAAAAGTATTGTAAATAAAGGCAAAAGTTAGTTGAAATAGTACAGTGGAACCCATAAATAGTAGTAAAAAGTGCAATGGGGCCTATAAATAGTAGCAAAAAGTGCAGTGAGGCCTGTTGAGGTCCAAAAAAAAAAAAGGGTTACAATAAAATAAGCCCAAAAGAAATGGAAGAGCAAGTCAAGCCCAAAAGAAATGGAAGAGCAAGTCAAGCCCAAAAGAAATGGAAGAGCAAGTCAAAGCCCAAAAGAAAAAATCCAGGCTAAACCCAAAAGTAACAGGAACGGATGACCCATGGGGGATAAAAGAAAAGCCAGAGGATCCTGAAGCCCAGAAAAGGAAGCAGCATCCTAAAAGAGACCATGGCAAAAATATAAAGAAGCAAGGATCCCCAGAACCCTTCAAGCACAAATAAAAAGGAAGACTGAGACAGATCGGTAGAAAGAAGACAGGAAAAGAAGAAAAAAACAAGAAGCGCAAAACGACCTCTCATAGCACAGACAGCAAAAGGCCTCGGGGAACCAGGACAGGGAAGAAAGAATAGCAACGAACGACTTTCGTTGATGGCAGAACAAGATTCCGCCCAAATAGGAAAGAAAGGGAAAAGAGAAACACGCCAGAAATAGGGATACCGAGAAGGGCATACCTCAGCACGTCCCAAAGAGGATGACCGACCAGAAGCTTTTGAAGGAATCAGAACCAAGAGAAGGGAAGAATGAGGGAAAACGGCAAAGGAACTTACCAAGGCAACAGGGACAGAACATGCTCTGTTTGCAAAAGAGCAAAACAGAGGAACCCGGGATACCCAGAAAAATTCCATTATAAAAGGAGGGGACGGGTCGTGAAGAAAGGGACGAGAAAAAAGAAAAGAAGCACAAAAAAAAAAGAGAAGAAACTCTCTAGGAAGAACCATCAGAAAGATCCATCCAGAAAGAAAAATACTAAGGGAAGAACAAAATACTGTCTTCCGATATCCTGTAAAGGCCACTATTGCACATACTCGGATTCAACGGGAATCAAACTTTGCAAGTTTTGAAGGCTGAAATAGCCATTCAAGACTGCAATTTTTGAGCTTGATTGGACCTTGTATCACGTCTTAGTGAGCTTTCTGTAATCAAACAGACAATTTGTTAATAAAATACTGCTTATTAATTCCCAGGATCCCACTGCACCTTTTTCTTTATCGTTCTTTTTTTTTTTTGCTAATCCTGTCTTTCTTCTGAATTTACGTTGTTAATATTTTGGCATTCTACAATATCCTCGTTTGTCATTTTTGTATGATGTCAGGAGTATTCTCTGCACCTACTTGACTCTTAAACAGCTCGTTAGCTGCGGTGAGCCAAGGCCCGGTCCACCAAATCCTCTCTTCCTTTTTTTTCATTTAGGCCCGGGATCCTTGGGCCTGAGTATCTTGAAAGAAAAGCACTCTCACATTTTGGCGACTCCGCTGGGGATTGGGCAAAGAATAAGGAAGAAACAACCCTTCACAGAGAATGCCTCCAAGACAAAGAAACAGCAAGGGAACTAATGTGCCACCTACGGCCTCTGAGCCTGTAGGAGAAAACGAGGAAGTTTCCAGGCAAGGAGGTGGGATACCCTTGGTAGAACAGGAGGTGGTGTCAGAACAAAGACACGCGAGGCAGGAACCAGACCTAATGGCCAGAATGACAGCAATGTTAAAGGATCTGGAGCAAGAAGTTCGTCTTCTCAAAGAAGGCAGGACACAGGAGGTCAGAGACGATATTCCCCCTACTGGTCACCAAGATGGGGCACATCCAGAAGGAGGGTCAGCAGTGGGAGGAAGGGCCAACCCTCAGTACCTGACGCTGGCAGACGTCAATGCCCTCCTGGAGCAAGAAAGGGAAAAACTCTCAGGGATCCCCAAGCAATTCTCTCGGGATCCCCCGTTCCCTCCAGAACTTCTTTGCAAACCATACCCTAAGGGGTACGAACCCCCAAAGTTCCATCCTTTCGATGGAAGGAATGGAAGTGCAGTAGAACATGTGAGTAGGTTTGTCCACACTATGGGCCCCTATGCAGGAGACAAAGAATTATGCCTAAGGGAATTCGCCAAATCCTTAGTGGATAGGGCATACACTTGGTACACCACACTGAGACCCGGGTCCATCAAGACCTGGGATGAGATGATGGAAAAATTCTGCGCCAAATATTACCCAGGTGAAGACAAAATCACTTTCCAGAACCTGCAAATGGTGAGGCAGAGACCCGGAGAAGACCCTGTTCAGTTCATTAAAAGATTCGAAGACGTGTCCCTAGACTGCTATGGAGACCATGAAGAAAAGGAGCTCGTGGAGACCTGTATAGCCAACATGCTTTTTGATTACAGACTCAACCTTGAAAATTTATGTATCACACAATTTGCTGACCTGCTACAGAGAACTAGAAGGACGGCGCAGACCATGAGAACAAAAAGGCTGCCCGCATCCCAAGCTATGACAGCATCAGCAGGAGAGAAAAGGAAGAGACCAGATGGGAAGGTGTTTGAGGAACCACCAGTGATCCCATGTACGGCTGAGGAGTTAAGCCATGTCCTAGACAAGTGGATTGGAGACGGAGTGGTCAGGCCATTCACTGTGTCCAGGCCACCAACAGAAGAAGAAAGGAAGAACCCTTTATTTTGCAGAATCCATAATTATGTCAAGCACTCCACCAAGGATTGCTGGACCCTTCGCAGACTCTTCCACAAAAAGTTGAGAGAAGGAACCCTGGAGCTCACCCAGAAGGAGCCGGAAGTGCAGAGAAACCCCTTGCCTAACCACAAAGGAAAAGGGGTGGTAGCAGTAGTAATACACGGGAACCCGGCAGAAGCAGGAGAATCTGAAGGATCCTTCCACCCGAGCACAGTCAGGACCCTCCAGAAGAATCCCAAGTTCAGGTCATTGTTCAATCAATTAGGATTCGGACCAGAAGCAAGGAGGGTGGCCACAGAGTCTCTCATGAGCATAGCAGCAGATTCAGGGATGGAATGCTTTACAGCTGAGTCACATGCTAGTCGAGCTTTCCTGGAAACGACCAATGCAATAACCTTCACTGATGAAGATATGGAGATTGAGCACCCAGACCACCGTAGACCCCTTTATCTAATGGCCACCATAAACGGCGTTCAAGTCAGGAGAGCACTGGTGGATACAGGGGCATCACTCAACCTCATAGCCTTAAGTACCCTGGAAGCTGTTGGGTTAGTTGACAGAAGGATCCTGGGGACTCCCATGGAGATAACAGGATTTGGAGGATCAGTAGAGTCAACAGAAGGATACGTGCAGCTAGCCTTAAGGGTGGGGCCGATAGTAGCTCTGACAAGGTTTCATGTAATTAATGCAGAAGTTTCTTATCACGTGTTGTTGGGACGCCCGTGGCTTCATAAACATCGCCTTATTCCATCCACGTTCCATCAATGCATTAAAGGGAGACTGAATGGGAGGCCCATAAGGATCCCTGCCAATCGTAATCCTTTCAACCAGGGAGAAGTGAACTTCGCAGAAACAATGTTTTATGATGAATTGGAGCCAGATGATGAGAACCCCGCCCCAGGGACCCCGGGGGCACCAGTCCTAGAAGAAGAAGAAGGAGGAAGGGGCACCCGTGACCTGAGAAACCTTCTAGAAAGAAAGAGACAGAAGAGGGAGCCCAGCTCTTCAGGATCCCGAGAATGTGTGGTGGTTCGGGAACCTGGGGGAAGGCTGATTTATCGTTTGTGAAGGTGCGCGGGACCTGAATGCATTGTGCAGGAAGGTCCCGGACCACCAAGCTGCATGATGGCCCAAGAAGAAATCCCAGAAGAACCAGTTAAGGAGGCTCAGATCCAGCCTGAGGAAGAATTAAAGGAAGTAGACTTGGGAACAGAACCAGGATCCCGAAAACCTGTCTTCATTAGCAGTCAACTGGTGGCTCAAGAAAGAGAGCAACTGGTAACCTTACTTCAAAAATACAGAGATGTGTTTGCATGGACCTATGATGAGATGTCTGGTCTAGACCCAGAGTTGGTAGTCCATTCTCTTAATGTGGACCCGGGGATGAGGCCAGTAGTCCAACCAGCTAGGGTCTTCCACACTGAGATAGAAGCTCAAATAGTCCAAGAGGTCAGGAAATTACTAACAGCTGGTTTTATCAAACCCATCCAACATCCAAAATGGCTTTCCAACATTGTACCTGTGAAGAAGAAAAATGGTCAAATCCGTTGCTGTGTAGACTTTCGCAACCTGAACAAGGCATGTCCTAAAGATGAGTTCCCCTTGCCCAATATAGACCTCCTTGTAGATTCAGCCGCTGGAAACTCGATGTTCTCATTTATGGATGGGTACAGTGGATACAACCAGATCCGCATGGCAGCCAAAGATGCAGAGAAGACGGCATTCAGAACTCCGATTGGGAACTTTTACTATACTGTAATGCCCTTTGGCCTAAAAAATGCGGGGGCTACGTATCAACGGACCATGACAGCCATTTTCCATGACATAATGCATGAGGAGATGGAAGATTATGTAGACGATATTGTGGTCAAGTCAAAAACCAGAACAGGACATTTCCAAGTACTTGAGCAAGTCTTTGAAAGATGCAGGAAATACAAGTTACGTATGAACCCCATGAAGTGCGCCTTTGGAGTGTCTGCTGGAAAGTTCCTTGGGTTCCTGGTGCATCACAAAGGCATAAGCGTGGACCCAGCCAAGGCCACAGCCATTGCCACGATGAGAAGACCAACTACTATTAGAGAACTCAAAAGTTTCCTGGGAAGAGTTTCCTATATCAGGAGATTTGTTCCTGGTTTAGCCTCAGCCACAGCAGGCCTATCCAAACTATTGAAAAAGGGAAATGAATTTACCTGGGGAACAGAGCAGCAGGAAGCTTTTCAAAGGATTCAGGGCATTATGAATCATCTGCCCACCCTCCAGGCACCAGTACGTGGGCGACCTCTGTTGTTATACTTAGCATCAAACTCTCAGGCAATAGGAGCTTTGCTGGCACAAGAAGATGACCAAGGAAATGAGCAGCCCATATATTATGTAAGCAGAACACTCAAGGATACCGAGACCAGGTACCCCAGAATAGAGAAAGCCTGCCTAGTGATCATTTATGCATCCCAGAGGTTGAAGAGGTACTTCTCAGCTCACCAAATCCTCCTAGTAACCAAGTCCCACCCCATAAAGGCACTCCTTCACCAGCCCCTTCTCACAGGAAGGATAGCACAATGGTTAGTGTTGCTCTCACAATATGATATAGGTATAAGAACTCCCAAAGCTGTTAAGAGCCAGGCCATAGCAGATTTGCTAGCTCAATTCCCAGGAAAGGAAGAAGGCCCGCTGAGTGAAGAAATCCCTGGTGAGGTAGCAGTAATGGAGATCCCAGGGAAGAAATGGACCATGAGGTTTGACGGATCAGCTACAGCAACTTCAAATGGGGTAGGAATTGTACTAAGCTGCGAAAATGGGGATATCATGCCCCTGTCCTTTAAGCTTGGTTTGTCATGCTCTAATAACGCAGCTGAATATGAGGCATACTTAACTGGGTTAACTGTAGCACTCAGCATAGGAGTGAAACATATGAGGGTGCTGGGAGATTCTAATCTTGTAGTCTCCCAAGTGAAAGGTGACTTTGCACTACGAGAACAAAGCCTAGCAGCCTACAGGACTTGGGCACAAAGGCTGGAGATGGAATTTCAAACCTTCAGCGTAGAATACACTCAAAGAAGTGAGAACAAGTTTGCAGATGCTCTCGCCACCCTGGGATCCCAAATACCATTTAATGGGAGGGATACACTGATAAAAATAGGAAGGCAGGAACATTCTATCGTGAGGATCCTTCAAGGGATGTACCCCGGGGAATCCAAACAGTGGGACTGGAGGGACGAAATCAAAGAAAGGATGAAAGAGGCAAGCCCCAGAGGGAACATCAAAGAACTAATGGATTACACTCAAATAGAAGGAGAATTGTATAAGAGACTGCCAGGAGGAATACTGTCCAGATGTATTACCGAGAAGGAAGGAAAAGCGAAACTAGAAGAATTACACGCCCAGGCATGTGGAGTTGCAAAAAAAGTCAGTCTATACAGAAGAATGCAACGCATGGGGTATTACTAGCCGGATATGGACAAGGAAGCAGCAATCATACAGGGGAGATGCCAGGAATGTCGTTTGGCAGTAGACAAAGAAGAAAGCTACGCGGTGTTTATTGCAGAAGACTGGCGGGTTCCTTTCATAGGATACCTGGCCCAGGGGATCCTGCCAACCGACAGGGAACTGGCCCACAAGCTCAAAAAGCTAGCGTGCAGGTACTTCCTACAGAATGACATTTTATTCAAAAGAGGATACCATGGAGACCCCCTCAGGTGCCTGGGACCAAAGGAAGCCAGAGAAGTAGTCAGAGAGGTGCACTCGGGAGATTGTGGGAGTCACCCAGGGAAGAGAAGGCTGTACAAGCAGTTGCTATTGTTGGGATATTACTGGCCAACGATGAAAAGAGACTCTGAGGAGCTGGTCAAAACATGTCATGCCTGCCAAGTCCTGGGAGATGCAATTCACACTCACCCAAATGTCCTACAGGATATGACGACGCCATGGCCTTTTCATACTTGGGGGCTCGATCTCATAGGGCCTATAAACCCTCCATCCAATGGTTATATATGGATCCTGGCAGCCACGGAGTACTTTACAAAATGGGTAGAGGCCATCCCTTTGAAAAAAGCTACTGGAGCAGCTGTGGCAAATTTCATTCGAGACCACATCATTACAAGGTTTGGGATCCCCAGAAGATTGATCAGCGACAATGGAACCCCATTCATAAACAAAGATATGAAAGGATTAACTGAGGCATACCACATCAAGCATGGAAGATCTACCCCCTACTACCCACAAGGAAACGGCCAAGCTGAAGCCACTAATAGGGTAATATTAAAGATCCTTAAGAAAATGAAGCATGAGTATGGGGGAAAATGGAGTGACCATCTGGCAGATGCGCTTTGGGCATGTAGAAGCTCTGTAAAGACAGCCACAGGATTCTCCCCATTCTCCCTGGTTTATGGAACAGAAGCCATCAGCCCTGTGGAGTTAGTCATTCCTACACCAAGGGTAGTTCTGGAGGAAAACCAGGGAGAAAGTGAGGACGCCAGCAATGAAAAGAGGCTAGCAGATCTGGAAGGAGTAGAAGAAGAAAGAGAACTGGCCAAGAAAAGAAGCCAGAGATACCAGCAAAGAATGACCAGAGCATATGCACAAGCAGTACGCCCAAGAGTGTTTAGTAAAGGGCAATTAGTGCTAAGGATGGCGGAGCATGTGAGGAGGAACCTGCCAGGGCCTTCCAAGTTCACCCCGAAATGGGAAGGACCTTACATCATCAATACAGCTCATGAAAGTGGGTATTACTACCTTGCCAAAGAAGATGGAACAGTCCTGACAGAGCCCATAAACGGGAAGTGGCTGAAGCAATATTATGCATAAGGACAAGGGGATCCCGGTACCTCAGGGTCCTTTCACCAGCTTCACTATCTGCTAAGTTCCTTTTATTTTTTGTCTTTTTCAGCTTTTATCATGAATTCTAGTCTAAGATAATTTTGTTCAGGAACATGTGATAGATTGACACTTTGTGGTCAATACTGCACCAAAAGACTTTTCTTTGTTCCTTGAAAATGACTATGTTTTAATGAAATTCCTGTTTCTTCAACATTTAAGTTTTTCATACTACAAAAAAAAAAACAAAGTTTGGATAAATTTAAGGAAGAATACCTGAGTCAAAAAAAGGGGAGAGTGTGTAATACCCTTTTACATATGGCCCAGGATTCACCCCACAAATAATTTCAGATATCCCCCAAACAGTCCCAAGTGCATAGGTCTAGGATCACAGAATAAAAAGCAAAATATCTAGGATACCTAGCCTAGCACTTGGCAAAAGGGGAACCTGTCAAAGTTCATGAACTGGGACCGTATCTCAAAAGAAATATAAGAAGGATACCAGTGTACCCAGTTCAGTGCTTGCACAATAGATTACCGGGTACCTGGACCAGAATTTACAGTAAAACCTGTGAAGACCATGGTCCAGGACTCAGGGAAAAAAAAAGAGCCATAGGAAAGAAAAGGCAGTATAAAAGGCAGATTCACATACTAAAAAAAAAAGCAGTCTTGAAACACAAAAGAGAAAGCAAAGAGCAGAACAATGTTCAAAATAAAGAACTTATACAATCCCAAATTGTTTATGTAAATCTAAAAAAAAAGGGGCTAAGGAATGAGGCCGGCCAACAGGGAGGCATCCGGAGAAATGACAGGCACAGCCAAAGTAGAAAGGATCCTCTGCCGTTTGACCTTCAGGTCTTGTAAAACCTTGTGAGCACGAGCCAAAGCTTCCTCAGCAGCAGCTATCTCAGTGTCTACACTCTTGAAAGATTGCCTCTGAAATAGCATATGAGCCAACAGACGCAAGTGATCCAGCAGAAAAGACAAATTAAACTTGGCCTCTAGAAGGTCTTGCACCACCCCTCTCCACTCCAGAAGCTTTCTTCAGACAAGGAATCTACAGAGGAATTCCTTAGGGAAATCAGCACAGCACACAGCACACAGCAACTCCATTAAAATATTGCCTAGAAAGACGCCTCCCCTGAAGCCGCTGGTGAAATCCCCGTGACTCTTAAGCAGACTCTCTAGCAGCGGCAGGCCTTCCACAGGAACAGAGAAACGCAGGAAGCTGCCATAAGAAGACCCAAAGACATGGAAGTGGCTAGCAGGAAGACTGTTGAATTCCAAGAGATCAAAGCGAGCCAGAAAAGAAGAAAGCTTTGAATCAAGATCTGAGGCAGTCATCTTCGAGGCATCCCCCATCACTGTGTCACCACTTGCAGAAACAGGGGGACTTGCAGCCTTTTGCTCTGGACGAAGGTCAGCAACTTGAACAGGTCTCACAATTCCTTCCGGAATAACAGGCTCAGAACCTGCAAAGCCTGCATCAATATTCAAAAAAGAATAGAAGAAAAGAAAAGAAAAAGAAGAACAGATTTAGTCTTAAAAAAAAAAAGGGGGAGAAAAAGAAGAACAAACCGGTTCCAGCTTCTTGGGGCA
The DNA here is from genome assembly GCF_001633185.2 of Quercus lobata. Lineage (NCBI taxonomy): Eukaryota > Viridiplantae > Streptophyta > Magnoliopsida > Fagales > Fagaceae > Quercus > Quercus lobata. The sequence goes on from NC_044909.1 coordinate 18,321,332, forward strand.
GAGCCTCTTCTTCCTGATCTCCTGACTTCCCCGAAGATTCTGGGAAGGAACATAAGGCAAGTTGAAGAAAAGGTGAAGGACCAGTGGCAAAGTGGCTAAAAGAAGGGATAGATGCAGGGGGCTTCGCCATAAAAAAAAAGAAAGGAAGAAAAGGGAAACACGATGGGAGTAGCTTGCACTCACCTTCTGAGCTTTCTGATTCTAAAGAAGAGGCAACACTGGGACCAGATTTCTCACTGGTTTGACCTAAAAGGAAAAGGAGGAACTCAAGAAAAAAAAAAAATTGGAAAAGAAAGAAGAATATAACGCCATTCCAAGGAAACAAGGATTACCTGTTTGTTTGGATAAAGGAGTGTCTCCCAAAGCACCTTTATCTGACAAGGACTGAGGAAACACAGTCCTAATAGGACTAGGAGTACGCTCAGGACGGGGACTTTGAGATAACAGAATCCCAGAAGCTTTGGGATCCTGAGAATCCTGGGAACCTTGCACTGGTTGCCCGGTTTCCTCAGCTGGGTCATCAGTAGGGGGCTCCTCCCCCATGACAGGAAAAACAACGGAAAGAGTTGTAATAACTTCCTCCCCCAGAGCCTTGTCAGTCATAGGAGGGGATACCTCCACCTAAAGGAAGAAGAAGAGGAGAAGGCAGTGTCAAAAGAAAGACAGCAGGAAATGCAGACAATACAATGACAGAACAAAAGGGAAAGAACAAAAAAAAGGGAACACATACCACGTCGTCTCCAGAAGATTGGCTCTTACCCGTCTTGGGATCAGACTTGCGCTTGGACTGCAAGGGAAATCACCACTCGTCAGCAAAATAGAAACAAGTGCAACAAAAAAAAAAAAAAGAGAAGAAGGAAAGAAGTCTTGCCCTTCTCTCTCTCTCTACAGATTCTCTGGAAGTCTTTTGCTTACTGCGAGTACGCCCAGAGGGTCCTAAAGGAGGCTGGGATACCAAACCAGAGGATCCTAAAGAACCATGGACTGAGGCAGTCACAGGAACCTGGGGAAAAGAAGGCTCTACCTTAGTCTTCTTCCGGGTCCTTGAAACCAAAAGTTCCCTGACATCCTTGCCTTCCTGAGGTGCCAAGTGTGCTTGAGATTTCCCCGATTTCCTTCTTTTCGCCTCAGAGCCTATCTCCACACCTCCTGTACTTTCACCAACATCAGCAGCTTTCATTTTCTTCGACTTGACATCCTTACCTTTACTCGGAGCAGTGGCAGCACTTATTGTCTCTGTTGCACCCCTTTTGATGGGCACCCCAGAGGAAGCACCAATGATGAAGCTATCACCTAGCCAGGTCTCAGGAAAATCCTGTCCATAAACCACCCAACCTCCCCTGGAGGCATGCCACTCTGCAAACCCAGTCTTGCTGCTTGCAGCAGCAGAAACAATCCCAGCAGTAGGAAGGGATAAGCGCCTATTGGATGTTGGAGCGAAAACAATGCTAGGATCCGGGACATCCCGAACTGTGCCAGTGCTAACATAATCAACAAAGGACTTTTGCACTCTCCTCCAATAACTTGTATAGCCACTAGAAGCAAAGACTCCTCTTTGGGAGTTAGGCACTGCAAATTGGGGGCTCCTCCGTGACCAATAAGAAAAGGCCTGCAGCCTCAAGAAAGGATCCAATGAAGGAAGGGATGGCACCACATCCTTAAAAACTGGAGGAATGTCCTGATCAAAACCAAATTGTCGGAGCACCCGGTGTGCTGAATAATGAGTATATTTTGGGCCACTTGAAGAAGGCACAGGAAGCCAGGAAGGGCTAACGCAAGCAAGGTAGGCCAGACTGCCCTCATCACCACGGCGCAAGTCAAAGGTATTACCTGTAGAAGATAAAAAAGAAGACAACACAGAATCACACGCAAAGCCAGGACCAAACTCACGAGGAGATCTCCAACATAAGCTCCCAGCTTGGTCAAACAACTCCACAAGATTGAGACCACCACCCTTTAAGCTGATCCAACGAAAAATAATGGGAAAGGCATCGGTAGAATTGCCACAAAGACCTTTCACTATGTCGGGGGATCCTTGGAACTTGTCTTTCACAAACTTCAAATTCCTGCACTTAGCCAAAGTAGCTGCAGAACGGTCCCACATGAAAATCTGAAGGATAGCACAGTGAAGAGACGAAGTGATCGCATAACAAGAGTCACCCTCAGCCTCATCTCCATGAAGCTGGTCTAATTGAGAATAGACATGACCCAAAAACAGAGGGGCCAAAGGATACTGGGTACCTCGAGCCAACTTGATTGCCAATGGAAAAAACGAAGACTTAACTCCGTACCCAGGGAACTCACTGAACAAAAATTTACTAAGCCAAAAAGCCAGGAAACCGGCCCACCTCACCTCCTTATCTTTTTCACGAGAGAGGATCATCACCCATCTCCCCATCCTAGCAGGCTTACCACCAGAAGAAGCGGCGCGACCACCAAAATGGCCAAATAATTTCTCTTCTACCATGAGATCCTCACCAGAAAGGTCAATATCAAAGGGATTCTCTTCGCCAAACACCGGGAGGAGGAAGTTATTAACCACATCCTCCAAGGTGACTGTTAATTCACCAGTAGAAAAGAAAAAAGTATGAAGGGAAGGGCACCAACGACGTACCAGATGCCTGAGCCCTTTGGCGTCTCTGAAGCCCTCAAGGTTTCTGGAAATAGCCACTGCCTTTAGGATACCGGCGCGCTCCAAACGACCCACAAACTCAGCATCAGACAGTTCTTTGTCTACCCATATAGGCCAGCCCTGAATCTTTCCTGGAACAAAATCAAAGAAAATAGGAACCGCCTCTCGGATTCCCTGTCTGATCTGGAGATCAAAAATCTCTCTAGGGTCAGGAACTTGGGCGGAACCAGCGAAACCCGCTTGACCAGAAAACATCCAAACGTGAGGGGATGGAGGAGCCTCACCATGAGATATATGAGGAAAAAATGCGCTGAGAGAATACCAAGGATCCCGTAAAGGAAAGGCCGGACGTTCAGTAACCTCGTGAGAATCACTCGGAGCAGAACCAGAAGAACCCTCACCCTCAGAAGGACTGGGAGTACGTTCTCTCCTCTTTCTAGAAGAAGAAGAAGCCATCGAAACAGCACCCGCTCTGAGAAGAAAGAAAGATTGAAAGTGCGAAAAGGAAGAAGACCAGAGTAACGGAGAAGAAGAAAAAAAAAAGAAAGAGAAACACAGAGTGAAAAACTCAGAGAAGCAAAGTGATAAGGTGAAACGGCTACAATAAAGGCGCAAATAGCAGTTGGGGAAAAACAGTTTATGGAAAGACGCGCCAGTTGCCAAGAAATTTAATTTGAAGTGATCAGCAGTTATTAATGAGGGATAACGGGAAACGAGAAAAGTGGGTAGAGGAGTTTTACCTCAAATACCCAACTGCCACGTCCCGTATAAAGAGGAAGCTGCGAGAGGTAATAATGATAAGGGAACGCAACACGCCAAAAGGAGGCAACTAAAAGCAGCAGAAAAGAGCCGGGATCCCAATTAAAAGGGAAGGAAATCCAGTAGAAGTCAAAGGAAAGGGGGATACCATGAGAATCCTAGGAAACCTAAATCACTCACGCGTGGGTTTCAGGCAACCCACGAGCTCGGGGGGCTAAATGTTGAGGTCCAAAAAAAAAAAAGGGGTTACAATAAAATAAGCCCAAAAGAAATGGAAGAGCAAGTCAAGCCCAAAAGAAATGGAAGAGCAAGTCAAGCCCAAAAGAAATGGAAGAGCAAGTCAAAGCCCAAAAGAAAAAATCCAGGCTAAACCCAAAAGTAACAGGAACGGATGACCCATGGGGGATAAAAGAAAAGCCAGAGGATCTTGAAGCCCAGAAAAGGAAGCAGCATCCCAAAAGAGACCATGGCAAAAATATAAAGAAGCAAGGATCCCCAGAACCCTTCAAGCACAAATAAAAAGGAAGACTGAGACAGATCGGTAGAAAGAAGACAGGAAAAGAAGAAAAAAACAAGAAGCGCAAAACGACCTCTCATAGCACAGACAGCAAAAGGCCTCGGGGAACCAGGACAGGGAAGAAAGAATAGCAACGAACGACTTTCGTTGATGGCAGAACAAGATTCCGCCCAAATAGGAAAGAAAGGGAAAAGAGAAACACGCCAGAAATGGGGATACCGAGAAGGGCATACCTCAGCACGTCCCAAAGAGGATGACCGACCAGAAGCTTTTGAAGGAATCAGAACCAAGAGAAGGGAAGAATGAGGGAAAACGGCAAAGGAACTTACCAAGGCAACAGGGACAGAACATGCTCTGTTTGCAAAAGAGCAAAACAGAGGAACCCGGGATACCCAGAAAAATTCCATTATAAAAGGAGGGGACGGGTCGTGAAGAAAGGGACGAGAAAAAAGAAAAGAAGCACAAAAAAAAAAGAGAAGAAACTCTCTAGGAAGAACCATCAGAAAGATCCATCCAGAAAGAAAAATACTAAGGGAAGAACAAAATACTGTCTTCCGATATCCTGTAAAGGCCACTATTGCACATACTCGGATTCAACGGGAATCAAACTTTGCAAGTTTTGAAGGCTGAAATAGCCATTCAAGACTGCAATTTTTGAGCTTGATTGGACCTTGTATCACGTCTTAGTGAGCTTTCTGTAATCAAACAGACAATTTGTTAATAAAATACTGCTTATTAATTCCCAGGATCCCACTGCACCTTTTTCTTTATCGTTCTTTTTTTTTTTGCTAATCCTGTCTTTCTTCTGAATTTACGTTGTTAATATTTTGGCATTCTACAATATCCTCGTTTGTCATTTTTGTATGATGTCAGGAGTATTCTCTGCACCTACTTGACTCTTAAACAGCTCGTTAGCTGCGGTGAGCCAAGGCCCGGTCCACCAAATCCTCTCTTCCTTTTTTTTCATTTAGGCCCGGGATCCTTGGGCCTGAGTATCTTGAAAGAAAAGCACTCTCACAAGGCCATGAATAGTAATAAAAATAAGCTGAATAGTAAAATAATTTAAAATTTTTAGGCCTATCCAAACACACGCTAAGTGTGTGTTTGCGTAGCAAAAGCAGCAGACATTTTGCGTTTTTCTTTGAGTTCCGCACATTGTTCACGAGACCCGTAAGTACGGAAAACGCAGTAAGAAGTAATAAATCTGGGTCCCATGGGTAATATTCATAGTGTAAAAATTATTTTGCTATAGTATTTTCAGTAATAAATTTTTAATTTTTAATAATAAACGGTATTCAAACGGACCCTAAATGTGAAAAATGTTTTCAAAAAATCAGTCCAACCAAAGACAGCCTTCCCTTTATATGCTCGTAGGAAGACAAACATTGGTAGTTAAAAAAAAAAAAAAAAAAAAAAAAAAGTTCCACGGAAACCCCAAAAAAAAGTTTGGGCTATACAAGAGATTGTTTTCTGCCAGTCACAGTTTGCTCCCTCTCCTCTCTCGTTCACGCTCTACGGCTCTAGTACTGGTAATATCTCTCTCTCTCTCTCTCGCTCTATTCCCTCTGTAAGCCTCTCTCTTTCTCCCCTCTCTGTCGCTCTCACTCTCATATAGATTAGAGCCCTAATTAATGCTCTCCTCTCTGACAAGGAGTTCGGATTACTTGTAAATAACATTATGTTGATTTCTTTTGCGAGCTTACTGTTAGTTTTGCTGCAAATTTCTTCTGAGTTTTTGTTTTGTTTGCTAGCTGAATTTATGATTTTGCTCGAGTGTGAGATTAGGTTAAATATATGAACAACGTCCTGTCCTTTCCTGTGAAAACTGGTGCTTAGTTTCTCATCATTTTTTATTTTACTCTCATTTCGGTCAATCTCTCTTTCTTTTTCTTTTTCTCTTTATTGTTAGGTAGACCTCATCGAGGTTTTTATAATTCTTCTCAAATTAAAAAGAATTATTATTTATTTATTTATTTTTTTTTTTTTGTTGCAGAGATAAAGACATTGCAGTTTTGGACCGTGCATCCCAAACACCAACATGCAGGTAATAACTTTCACCAATTGCAATTGCTCCTCAATGCCCTTTTGGAGAGTGTGTTTTAATAATAGTCTTGTAAATTTGGGGAAAGAAGAACAAATATAAGTGAGTTTTTGGGGCTGATTATTTATTTATTTATTGTGTCATTATTTGATAATATTTGGAGTTAGCTTAATATATCTGTTGAGGATTCATAGCTGAACTAAGGCTTTATTGTTGTTGTTGTTGTAGCTTGATTTGTGTGTTGAATATCATTGGTAGAAGTTTTAATTTTCCTTCGATAATTGAACTGTGCAGGCCAGTGATAGGTTTAACATCAATTCCCAGCTTGAGCATCTCCAAGCTAAATATGTTGGAACAGGCCATGCTGATTTGAATAGATTGTAAGCCTTCCAATTCTCTCCCTCTCTCTGTCTATCTATCCATCTATCTAACTATATATATATATATATATATATATATATATTGGGGTGATGGCAAGTGCCTTCCACCAAAGACGCGGGTTCGAGTTTGGGAATCAGTCTCTCTAAAAAAAAATAAAAATTGGGGGTGAGGTTGCCTACCAATCACCTCTCTTTAGCTTTGATCCCACAAAATTGAGATTTTTGTGCAATAGATATGACCTTTTATATATTTATAATGTACATTTATTTGTTGTTCTTAATTTTATGTATGTGTATGTTTTGGATGTGTAGTGAATGGGCGGTGAACATCCAACGCGATAGCTATGCATCCTACGTTGGGCATTACCCCATACTGGCATACTTTGCTATTGCAGAGAATGAATCAATTGGGAGAGAGCGCTACAACTTCATGCAGGTTCTGTCTAACTCGTTATCATGTTTTGTTTTTTCTCGTTGATAGTTTCTGTTTTTTTAGAATTATCTATGTAATTATCTCTATTACCATTTCTAAGTGGTGCTTTAAGCTTTAGTTTTGGTACATTTTCTTGGGTGTGGCATTTTTTTCCATTTTGCATTTGTAAGTTTTCTTGAGTCTTTTGCCAACGAGTTATAGCTTAATTGGCACCTCCTCTACTTATAAGTTCTAGGTGGAGGGTGAGGACATGGGTTCATGACACCCACACTTAGTCTCCTAATGCATAGGATAGGTTATATGTTGAAAGCTCCAATGTCAATGTTTATGTTTGATAGGGGTTATGGAATAATCTTTTTTCCAAAAAGGTTTGGAGGTGGGTATAGAATGGTACATAATGAGTGGTTTTCCTTTTGATGTCATTATTAGATCTTGGATTGAATGTGCCGAGCTCAGTAGTGCGAGCTTGTAACCTGTGCTGGAGCTTAAAGATGATGGAACTGTGGTTTAACTCAGTTATTAAAAAAAAAAATCTTGGATTGAATATCATTAGTTTTATTTATTTATCAATTTTTTGGTTGATAAATTTTTTAATGCGTGTGAATGTCATTGGTTGTATGTCACAAGTATATTATTTGTGTGACTTGCATTATTATTATTATTATTTTTTATTTTTTATTTTTTTTTGTAAGTAAATTTTATTATTCGTAAATTACATACGCACCCAGTGGGTCTTGAATCTATGACCTCACCCTCCATTTCATTAGCATGAGAGGAGAAGTGCCCTGTTTAGCTATAGCTCATTGGCAGCATTCATCACTAGTTTTGAGAGAATCTATGATGGGCATACCCTAGTTATCTATAATAAAACTCCAATGAAGGGTTTATTACAATTCCTCTTGTAAATGATCTTTTATGGACCTTGATAAAGTTTAAATTGATAGCTTTCATCTCCTCTTGAGTGGTTCCAAGAAGAAATTTAACTTTTGTCCATTTATAGTCTTTTAAAGTTTTTTTCTATGATAATAAGGTTGTGTGGCTGATTAGGTGTGCTGAGCGATATGAAGTAGTTAGTGGCTCTATGCTTTACAGATTGGGAAGTAAAGGGTTCAGCATAGTATACAGAACTAAGCAATCAAGAAACATGCTCATACAATGAGTATAGTTAACAAGAAAATGATCTTGAATGTCTAGACAAGAGAAGATGAATTAGATTGTATGCATTTGTGAGAAGTTTGAGGAAGTTCAATCAAGTGCATGAGAGATAATGTGGTGCGGACACCACATCTTATGGGATTGGACATCTTATGTGATTGGATTGTTTTAGGCTTTCTCATATATATATATATATATATATATATGTATGTATGTATGTATGTATTTATATGATGGAAACTGGATCAGGTTTGCTCTGATACCAAGTTGATGTTGAACAATATCAAAAAGGAAGATAAAAGGGAAAAATAAACAAAATGTAAATGGTAGACCTTAGAATCAATGCTTAGGGGTTTGCTTGAAATCAGCACCAAGCAGAAAAACTTAGGAATCAGCACCCAGCAATTGGGAAATCTCCAATATAAAATTCCATGCATCAAAGTGTAATTAAAATAAAACCAAATTTGATTCATCAAAGTATAGATAAAACCACCTAGAGCCTTTTTATAGAGCTTCTAGTAATAAAAGATCATGTCCCATCTACAAAGATATGAAATCTAATCCCTATTTGAACCCAAAAAAAAGGGTCTTAAATAATCCAATCACATAAGATGTCCAATCCCATAAGATGTGGAGTCTATCCTTAAAAAGTAGTTAAAACCCATTATTAATTGTGGACTCTATCCTAATCAGTGAAGTTGACTTCCCAAGGTCACCTAGGTACTACTTGATTTCATTGTATCCAGTTGAATTAGTGAAAATTTTCCTACTTTAACGGGTTAGCCTTTGTTTTATATTGAACATAAAATTGTGGGGATAGACTTATCAAAAAAAAAATTGTGGGGATAGCTAGTGATCCCCTCACTTTGAATTCTCGAGTCAAACCCTTTAAATGTTAAGGTGTGTAGATATTATTTGTCCCTTTCCTCAGATTCTGGCACTCTTTTTCCTTGGAACTTTGTGTGGTGTTCAAAGATTCCCCCTAGGGTAGCTTTCTTTTCATGGACCTGCTGCCTTAGGAAAGATTCCAACTACTGTTTACTTATGGAACAAAGGTGTTACTATTGTGGATTGGTGCTGCATGTGCAAAAGGAATGGGGAGTCAGTGGATCATCTTCTTCTTCATTGTCCCATAGCTTTTGAATTATGGACCATGGTGTGGAACTTGTTTGGACTTCTATGGGTTATGACACTGAGTGTCTCTGAACTTCTCTTAGCTTGTCAAGGCCACTTTGATAAACATAGAAATATTGTCTTTTGGAGGGTAGTGCCACATTGTGTTATGTGGTGCATTTGGCGAGAACGGAATGCAAGATGTTTTGAGGGAAGTGAATGGTCTATTCTTGAGATTAAATCCCTCCTTTTTCATTCTTTGCTGGACTGGAGTTCTGCTTTTAACTCTCTCCCCTGTTCTTCTCTTTTAGATCTAATTGAGCATTGTAATTTGAGAGTCTGAGTACTACTACCTAAGTACACCTCCGGAGTACTTGGGTATTCTCATTTTTTTATTAATGAATATTTGTTACTTATCAACAAAAAACACTTTAAATGTCAAGGATTTAGTCATGTTGCTGCCAAATGCCCCACTAAGGCCCTCCCCATTCATGAACAAAAGAGAGTGATGAGGATGATATAGAAGTAGTCTATGAATCCTACATTGATGAAATCAATGACAAATGAGGAGTGTGAGGGAGACTTTAAACTTGGTTGCATTCAAATGATACCGCCTCACAACAAACCCTCTTAGAGTAGTCTTGAGTGGGCAAAGAGTAAGAATTCCATTTCCCATGCCATTCAACTTGCACATGATAGTTCCATCATTATAGGCACGAGTCCATTTGAAGTAAAGTCTAGGAGGCATTTAGGTACTCTCCCATTTTCACCCCATGGTAGAACGCTTGGGTCAATTGAAACATATAAGCATCATGAGGTCAGTAAACAATCTCAAGCAAGTGGTAATGTTTATAAACCGAGGCTAATTTAGATCATATAAAATTCCAAGTAGGGGATTATTTCATGATTACAATTAGGCATGAATGGTTTCCCTACTGAGTCGTTAGGCAACTGCAAGCCTATAGTACTAAACCTCTCAAAGTGTTGAAACAAGTTGGACCAAATGTGTATCTTAATGATGATCCAACTAATTGCAAAAATAGCTCCATCTTTAATGTTGGCAATTTAGTTACTTATAAAGGTTCAACAGTTTATCACCTACCCCATGATCTTGTCAAAACTCCTATGACTCATCCAACACCACCGAACATTTTGCCAACTTGTAAAGAAAATATTGATGCTATTTTGGATTACTAGATTATTTCTTGACGCAAAACAACTAGAATAATATGGCTGGGAAAACAAGCAATGGGAAAAATAGGGGATAAAACCTAGGAGTCAGCACCTAGGGTTTCTTGGAGTTTGCACCAAGCGTGGCTAGAATTGGAACCAATTGTAAAACTAAAGAAAAATTTATTATCAATCTCAAAGCCGTCTTACAAAACTGAAAACTGTGCTAAAATAGAGAATAACGAAATACATAAAAGAAACCCTAATTTTTAAATGATTGGGCTTGGTAGGTCTTCAGGCCCAATTATTAGCAGGCTCCATCTATAAGGCCACAGGTTGGGTCTTTTTTTTTTCAAAGCCCATAAGTATGTATAATTGGAGGCCTAAATCTTGTGTCTGCACCAACTCCCCTGAGGTGGGAAAAACTCAACCCCATCGAGTGTAAATCTGGACAGCTCTAGTAGTACTCAAGCAATTTGGGATTGTTGGTGTAGCTCATGACTCATCTCTAGTAATCCATTTACAATCAAAATCTGGTTGCCCTTGTCAATGAACTAGAAAACGGTGATCTCCTTAATCCCTATTAGAAACAATATGTTCATCTAAAATAGCATCAATATGTTCTTTATGTGCATAGGGTAGATTTAAGGGTGCACAGGTAGGGAGAGGGACATCAATAGGATTAGGCAAAGGCTAATTAAAAGGGGTATCAAGGATAACTGTTAGGCCTTTATAGGCAACTGGATCCTCTATATTCAAGTAGAGCTAATGCCATAATCATGGGGAAGGTCAATGAAATATGCATTTGAGCCAACCTATTTCAATACCTTGAACGGTCCAGCACTACAATCTTGCAACTTCTTAACTGTCCTTGAGGGAAACCGTTTAGGTCTAATCCGAATCATGACATATTCTTCTACTTGGAGCTGTACCTAACATCGTTGAGTGTCAGCATGAATTTTATATTGAAAATTACTTGCTTGAGTTCCTTTAAGAATCTTGTGATGCAAATCAAGAATATTGTGCAAATGCTTAACAAACTCAGAAATTCTAAAATGTGGGGACATGGGCAAGAGATCTAAAGGCTTCGTAGGTTTATAACCATGCATAACCTTAAGGGGGCGTTTGGTTCACCGTGATGCGTATTATGGTAATGTGACATCAAGGTGTTTGGTTCACTTGATTTTTTCTAACATTAAGGTAATGTAAGATTAAAAATATATCATATTACCTTAATCTCATCACCTTCTTAAATAGGTGTGATCTCACATTACTTATGGGTGGGATATATTAATTTATTGAATTGACAAAATTAGCCAGTAATAAATTGTATTTACAAAATTTCCATGTATATTTTAAAACCCTAATTCTTCTCTCATCTCATAACCTAGCCCCTCTCTTTCTCATCAGATTCAAAACCCTAGCCCCCCCCCCCTCTCTCTCTCTCTCTCTCTCTGTGTAGTCGGAATCCGTGGCCGCCACCAACCACCATCTCCTCCGTTCTGATTTTCTCTCTCAAACAAACACACACGCTCTCATAGGCATAGCATGAGCTCGAGCTCTTAGATCTCTCTCTAAATCAATGGTTGATTTGTCGTGATTTTGTTCGTACCATTGCCAAAGTAGCTCGTCGTCGTCCTCCTCCTCTTCACTGAAAGGAATCTTTTTGATGCCAGGGTCCAAAATACTGAAATGGGTGGCTGAAGAGAATTTTCAAAATTTTTGTAGATGTATAATCTGTTTGGTTGGTGAGAAAGTTGGGAAAGTGTAACATACATTTTTTAATGTTTTGTGGTTATTCGTAATTTGTTTGGTTGTTGAGAAGGGGCTGAAAAATGATTAATTTTATTTATTTTTTGTGGATCTAAAGCTGTTTGGTTGGTGAGAAAGGAAAATAATTTTTTTTTTCTATGGATGAGTTGTTTGGTTAGTAAGAAAGTAGTGAGAAGGTAGAGGAAAATGAAATAGAAATTTGTTTAGTTATTTTGTGACATTTAATTAAAAAATAAAATTTTGTTTAGTTTTGTCAAAAGGATATTTTTGGAAATTTAAAAGTAAAAATTGTAATGATCCAGTGAATGTTAGAAGCCTAATAAACGCAGTAAAATTATATTATTGTGATGAGCTTACATGAATCTAACATCACAATAATGTTACATTACAGTAATGTAACATAATGTGAACCTATCAAAAAAAAAAAAAAAAAGTAATATAACATAATGTTAATCAAACGCCCCCTAAATGGATTGTCACCTATAGATCTATTGACAGAGCTATTATATGCAAAGTTGGTGCAGACACAAGATGTAGAAGACTGCTCAACCAATGCCCCTATGGATGGAGCCTGGTAATAATTGGGCTTGAAGACCTATTAAGCCTACTCATAATAATTAGGGTTTCTTTTATGTATTTTGTTATTCTCTATTTGTGCACAGTTTTCAGTTTTGTAAGACAGCTTTGAGAATGACAATAAACTTCTTTTAAGTTTCATGACTGGTGATGACTCTAGCCAAGCTTGGTGCTGATTCCTAGCAACCCTAGGTGTTAATTCCTAGGTTTTATTCCCTATTTTTCCTCTTGCTTATTTTCCCGGAAATATTGTTTTGGTTGCCCTGAGTTAGATTTGGTATCAAAGACAACTTTCGGTTCATTTGAAGCAATCCCATAGGTCACAAACAAAACAAAACTCCTCACTGCCGTCGTTTTCAATCTGTATTCCTAAGCCAAATAAGAATCACCACAGCCTGAACCCCATCCGCTGTCACCACCTTCAACCACCTTGCCGCCACCCGACAAACACCCCCCCCCCCCCCCCCCCCAAACGAATTGTAACCTATCAAACATACTTGATCCACACAGAAGAAGAAAAAAAAAATCAGTCAATATCCAGTTGCTAACTGCTGTAAACTCATCAGACAACCCACACCACCAGATAGAACCTGCAAGAGGTCAATGTCACCGATAACCATCATCACTACCCTTCGACACCACTGCTGGAGACACGGCAGATTCCTATCTCACTGGCGACTTCTAGTTTCGCAGTCCATTGCTACCACACCGACGATCCAATCGCTTAGCCAATAACAACATCAATGGCTTTGCATTGCTGCTGTCGCTTTGCTAGTTGCTTGAACTCTCTATCTTGCACAGCACTGCCATCACTCCTCTGCTATTACTGGGGCTAAAGCTCTTGTGGGGGTTGTGGCTAATCTACACCGTGACAGGTAATTGGCTAATCCACATCAACAGACCCCAGTACTAGAGGATCCCAGGCCTGTGACAAATCCGCCAGACACAAGGACCAGTTCATTCCCCTGGAAATCACAGGGGTTTGGTTTTCTCTCTCTGTATTTTTGGTGGACTAAATTATTTCATTTAAAAAACATCTCTAGTTTATATTTATTTACTATGGATTTAAATCTTCAGCATTCTAGGGCTCATAGTTGAACTTGAAAGTGAATCGTACAACTTCATTATAGGAATTTCTCATGATGGCTAAATTTGAGTTTTGGGGGTTGGTTTTGAAGGGTTAAAAAGGTAGGGGAAATCTTTGTATTTCTATGGATTTGTGGTTTTAACGAGGCTAGACCTCTTAACTTGAATTTAGGAACTAATAGATCTTAACTAATATACCTGGTTAAAAGGTCAAATATCAAGCCAAACGTGACTCTTGCCACAGTAATATGAGTCCTACAACCAACATCTACCAAATACTAAATGACGTAAATTTCCTCCTCTCTATAAACTTAATTGCAAGACCAACAGCCGTGGCCTTTGTTAGTGGTATATCTGTTTTCCAATTGGTTAACAAGACCCATCAAACTAAGCGCAAGGCAAGAATGTGAAGGTGGTATCAGCTTCTTCAGATCAGGAAATGATTCTCTCTAGTATAGTGATGTTTTAACCAATGCATCATATATGCCATTTCCCTTCAAAACGGAGATTCATTACCTTCCTTTTCCTTTTTTCTTTTTGACAAGTGGTTCCTTTTCTCTTTTATATTCATAAAGTGATTGTAGCTGAAATGAGAATGTTAAGATGGATAAGTGAAAATACAAGGAAATATAGGATTTAAAATGAGGAAATTCCCTTTAAAATAGGGATAGTCTCCATTGATGAAAAGATGAGGGAGAGCCGCTTAAGATTGTTTAGTCATGTTAAGAGGAGGGTGACTAATGCACGGGTAAGAAAGAGTGAGTTAATCGAAGTTGAGGGAATGAAAAAAGGTAGAGGAAAGCCAAAAATCACATTAGCAAAAGTAATAAAAAGACGCTTCAATTAAGAAAGTAATAAAGAGTATGACTTTAGATATAATAGAATGGAAGAAAAGAATACATGTGGCATCCTAACTAATCTGTGAAGGATCCATAGCCAACCTAAAATTTTGGGATTAAGTCTTTGTTGTTGTTTGTTTGGTTCCTTTCCTCTTTCAGCAACTTTTTTTTGGCTGTTTCTGAACTTCATATGCAGATCATGTGGTTGTTACTTATATTCTCTTTACATATTTCTTAATAGAATCATAGATGATATTTATCAAAAAAAAAAAATCTTAAGTTTCATCATTGCTTTTGGAAATTGGTTATTATTATACCTTCTATATGAATAACCTATTAAATCTGGATTTGCAGTGTCATTTGTGGCCTAGTTGAGAAGCCATATCTTTTATTCGGTTGTGTACTAGTCTCTTATATCTGAGTCATTATTGCCTACTATATGCGATTTCATCAATCGTCTGAACAAATTTTGTATTTCCCAATGTATTTGTGTTGAAGTTGGTATCCATTATCATCTTGGCTTGAGGCTGGAGCTGATGATTTAAGTATTTACATTATGCTTATTTGAAAAGATGGATATGTTATAGACATGTCCCTAATTTTCCTTTAGATGATCTGCAATTTTTTGGACCAATGATGGTTATTTTGTGGTATTTGTCTAATAAAATGATATTGGATAATGGTGGAGTGATTTTTAAAGCTTATTGATAGATCATCTAATGCCTTTATTTTTTTGGTTGCAGAAAATGCTTTTGCCTTGTGGTCTCCCTCCTGAAAGAGAAGACGATTGAGAATTGCCATTTGGACCATAGTCTGAAACATTTCACTGCCTTTTCGGGCTCAGTTCCCGAATTTGTGATATGCATGCGTTTTCGTGTTTGCAGGAACAATTAATTGTATTTGAGACCGATGGATAGAGTACTTAGACTATAGTCTCATCTAGCTTGTGTGTCTGGGCTTGGAAGTTATATAACCCTTTGCTATAATTGTGAAGCTTATATATATAACTTTTAATGTCTGTTATGGATTTATCTAATTTATAACCTTCACTTGAATTGCAATGAAAGGACCACTTCTCTCCTTGAATGGAAAGAAGCTTGTACTTAAATCACAGTGCTGGACACATCTAAATTTTCAATGCTTTATGATCACCCCCTTTAAAATGATGTTAAACCTATACCCTGAGTCAAATTATTGTGGAAGAGATTTACCTATAAAAAAAAAAAAAATTTATTGTGGAAGAGACCTGATTCGAGTTCATATCACACCCTCCATAGAAAATTTGCACTGTAATGTATGCACTTATCAGCCTGTGATATAGTTGAGGTCATACAGCTGAAAATAACATAGAAATTAGAAAAATAAATTTAGGGACACCCCATATTTGACATGTTGAAGTGGTAGTCGACACTTTTTTGCCTAAATAGGTCCAAAAGCCAACATTATATCAGCATGAATAGTGTTCTTATAAATTGTGCACGCAGAAACCCTAAGGCTAGGGTTTTATCTTGTTCACTTGGGCCTGCCTAAATGGCCCAAATTCCAACATGATTGGTATTGCTTACTGTTTCTTCTCTGCATTCATAGATTGTCAAACCTGTTTCTATGGTACAGGATGGTTTTGTCCTTTTCATTGGCTGTATGATTGCCTAGTTTACTGGAAATTCTTATAAAACTTCCCTTTGCGTCAGGTTATCATTTGAAAGTGGTGTCAATACCCGGTACATTATTAAAGATGGCCACCTTGAGTCATTTTCTAGCAAAAATACTACGAATGATTCCTTTCATTTCAAACTAATAAAAATCTTTAAAAAAGATTAGTATGTTATTACATGGAAAGAACTTGTGTGATCGCTAAAGCCCAACAAAAGATTAGCATGGAAAGGCAGAGCCTTGGGCTTGTCCTGTCCAATATGCAGCTACTAAGGTGCAATTTAAATTATTGTCCATGACCAAAGGGGTAATTAATCAGAAGACAAATGGGTCCTATGATTGGTCCACATGCCCCAATTTTACAAAGTTTAGGTCAAATCAATTACCAACCATTTCATTTATCTCAAGGTATACTCTACTGAAAGCTACGCTTCATACCGTGAGATGCAAAGCTGCGAACATTACCGACTTGACAAAGTTTCCTTGGATTTTTCTAGCTTATATTATATTATATTATATATATATATATATATATATATATATATATATATTCACTCACTATGCATTTTATGACTTTATTGGAGAACCTCATCATTAATTTTAACCCTTTTTAGAGAAGAGAGAGATAAAAAGAGACGGTGCACGTTTGTTACAACATTGATAGTGAGAGACAAGAGGTGGCACCTTTATTACCGTTTTCCCCTATTTTTTTAATACAATATCCCATGTTACTACTTTTTCAATAACTTAAATATATATATATATATATGACATATGAGGGTGATTTCATTTACTTTTTTGAAAATTTATTTTCTCATTTACTTTCAAATTCACATTAAACTAATGAGGAGAATAATTGTCTCTCAATCCCTACTACTATAGACATTAAAGAGGGTAGAAATTATTCTCACAAGCATTTATTCAAATCCTCAAAAAGTTCCATCACGAATTTACTCCCTCCCTTTCTTCCTTCCTTTATGTTCACTAGTATTCTACTTTACTTTGCCACCTATGGCCGAGAATTTAAGTCATTTCAGAGTGGGGACAAATATGACATGATGGCTTCGATTGAAAAATTTTGAGTTCAAAATCCAATTAATGTTCTATTTGATCTTAAGCTTTTTAAATAAGGATGATCGATAGAATGTATAATTTTCTCAATTATAACATGAGCTAGCCTTAAGTAATGATATTATGACACACATCTAGTGTGCATTTATTTGCACTTTTAGGAGCTGAAAACGCGCATATTAGAAAAAAACTAAAGAAAAATTGCGTTTGGCTCAGCCCAAAATGCAACTTTTTGATAAAAGTTGCGTTTTGGGCTCAGGCAAGAATAGCGTCCAAAACGCGTAAAATTTATGGACCTCTTGAGGTCCATAAATCAAAACGTGAATTGTGCGTTTTGATATATCCGTTGGGCTCACAAGAAACTACCAAATTACCCTCTATTAAACAACAAATCTAAAATCAAAACAACAACAACAGCAGATCAAGAACAGAAAAAAAAAAAAAAAAAATTAGAACAACAATAAAAGATCAAGAAAAAAAAATTGAAGCCAATCTGACAAATCTAAAATCAGAAACAACAACTAATCAAGAATAAGGAAAAAAAATAGAAAAAGAAGAAGGAGATCGGGGTCGAAAATTGGCCGGCGGCTGCTCAACTGTTCGAGTGCAATACGGTGGTGTTTGGTTCAAGCGCAATACAATGATGGTTGGTTCCGATCATCCAATCTTCCCGATCCAAGCACTTAAGGGTACGTTCTGGAGTTGGATGAGTTCTTGCATGGTTGTTACAGACGAAGTGCTAAGAGGAAAAAAAAGAAGAAGAAGGAGAGCTCTGTCTGTGGAACTTTTTGGACTGAGGAAGTGGTATGGTAGGGAATAAAAGAGGAAAAAAAAAAAAGTGTGGGTACGTGTGTGGAGGAGAAAAAAAGAGGGGAAAAAAAAAGAAAAAAAAAGAAGGAGAGCCCACATGTGACATGTGTGGAGACAAAAAAAAAAAGAGAAAAAAAAATGCTATCACAATATTTTCACAATAAATCTTAAAGTAGGTTATTATTAGCTAATATTGGTGAGAAAAAAATAATTTTTTTAGAAAGAGAAAAAAAATAATTTTAATAGTATGTTAAAATTAAAATCAGTATCAATTTTTATCACAATATTTTCACAATACTTTCACAATAAATATTAAGTGGTAGGTTATTATTAGCTAATATTGGTGAGAAAAAAATAATTTTTTTAGAAAGAGAAAAATTGATTTAAGTATGATGAAGTAGTTGATTTAAGTATGAAACAAACTCACATAAAAAAAAAAAAAAAAAAAAAAAGTATGAAATAAACTCCCTTATATATACATTGTCATTTTTGGTAATTTATCCTTCAAACTGCCACTTTTATAAGTGTTAGCCAAACACTCAGTTTTTTCAAAAAACATTTTTTAACAGTTTTTACCAAACACTCAGCTTATTGAAAATGCACTATAAGTGCTAGCCAAACACTCAGCTTTTTCAAAAAGCACTTTTTAACAGTTTTTACCAAACACTCAGTTTTTTGAAAATGCACTTTTTCATTATGTACTTTTTGAAAACTCAATTTTTTCATTATGCACTTTTACAAAAAGCTTAACCAAACTCACCCCTAATCTAGGAACAATGCCATGAGCCTTTGTTTTGAACTAATGATATGAATTAAAAAACATTATGATTTTTTAAATAAAAAATAATTTAAATGATAAGAGCATCGTAAATCAATAGTATTGTCCAAATTTTCTATAAAAAGATTCCCCCATTCCACTCGTTGTAAGAAAAAAGAAGAAGAATGATTTAAATGTTACAATTTTTTCATAAATTATAAAGTCTCAGTAACAAAATGAGAATAGCATTCATTGGCTCAACTCACCCAAAGTTATTATGCTGACCAAAAGCTCTATGAGATATTGCTATGGGCTACTGATCTTCCTACACTTGGAGTGTAGCGTCATAGCGTGACATTTTCTTCAAGATCTTCAATGGAGGATCAATAATAATCGAATCACTCAAAATTTGGTAGGAAAAGTGGTTGCCATATCCAATCACAAATAGAGTTGATAATGTGCGAAAATCGTCAGTGAGTTGTAGGCTCTAAGTCACTTCAATGGGTACCTATAAATAAGAACGAAGGACCAAACAGAAGGCACCGATGTGGTACCGGCCAAAAACCTTCCGAAGGTTAAGTTAGCGAATGAGAAATTTCTATCAACTCTTTAGTGAAAGAGTTAGGGATTTTCTGCGTACCTAGGGAAAGAGGATGTTTGGTGCTTATATAGTGGTGAGTGGTAAATCAAGATCCCTTAGAAGTAGGGATCTTTCCTTGCGGAGAGTATTTGGTATTAGGGTTTTCGTGATTCTAGGGTGTCTTGCCATATGTGAGCACGATAAGGCCTTGGTACATGATGCGCAAGATATTTCCATATATAAGTATTTGTGGGGACCACACATGGCCACGTGGTATCCGTCAGCTTCCCCATCCCGTCGGTCTTATGGTCAACCGTCGCCTCCATTTTTCCCGTTGGTATGTTACGTATCCGTCAGCCTTGGTGGCTTCATGTCTTAAAGGTGTCGTTGGTTTATCAAGGAATCTCCGTCATCTTTTAGTGAAGTAGACGACCTTGCAGAGGTCGTCCAGCCTCCTTGCCTTTTGCTTATAAGTCAATTTATCAGTAAAAAACACCCCCATCAACTGCCCTCCACTCCATGGCTCTGTTAGTCTTAGTTGACGGGCCGTGGAGTATTGTAAGCATTAATTATAGCTTTTTTGAAAAGGGCGTCATTAAATGTCCTTATGCAGTCTTGATTTAAATGCTCGGTGACACGTGGCACTAGCTAGTTGGCCTTATTTCTAATTGTAGGTGTCACTTCGTATACCGTGCTCCCTCACTTTATAAGTAGTTCCTCCCCTCCTCCTTTTTTTTTTTTTTTTTCCTTTACTACCTTTTAAGAGCTTTGTGAGACCTAGAGCCGTCATACTGTCGTTCAAATTGCCCGTCGCTTGAGACCCGTTGCCTTTCCAGGAAACAGTCGCCCCGATCCATCGTCCATTTCTTCCAGCAAGTTCCCTTTTCTTTGTTTTTAATTTCTACCTTTTGGTCAGTCGTCTTTTGTCTTTAGAGACCCGTCAAATAGGCTCTTAGAAAACCTTTGTCACTTGTAGGTGGATAGATTTCAGATAGAGAAGCGACGAGTAAACTATTGTCGTCAGTTCGTGAGGGTGTGGGCTACGACGAGGTCTATCCATCAAGGCGTGAGCTCGAGGAAGATTTCCCTCAATCCCCAGAAGGGAACCGTCTACCCATTCCCCTAATGATGAAGATGAGGATGATGAGGAAAATGACGAGGGAGATGAGCATGAGGAGGGAGATGAGGAAAATGACTAGGGAGATGAGCATGAGGAGGAAGATGAGGGTGCCCAGTCTGAAGGAGGAAAGGCGATAGATTAGGTGGACGAGGGCACTCGACCTTTTATTCTCCCTCTAATATGGACTGTTAATGATTTTTACCCGAAGATGTTGAGTAAGGTCTTCAACACCCTTCAGGATCGTTACCAAATCCCTGAGAGCATTCCCCTCCGTCTACTCAGAAAGTTTAAGAAGTGCTATTCCGGAAGGACTGCGGACGTCGGCATGTATGATGCTACATTTGCCGCAAGGCTGAGGCTGCCGTTAACGGATTTATACCGTTAACTTGCCAATTATTTGGGATTGTCCGTCAGCTAGATCACTCCCAATGCATGGAGAATATTTATTGGAGCTGAAGTGATTTAAGGTCAACTTAGTGGTGGGAACAGTCAGCTTACCCTCAACAAGTTCTTTTACTACTACAAGCCCTAGCATATCTCTTTCTCTCAGGGCATCTACCATTTTTTGGTGAGAAAGATGTCACTTAGGCTAGTGTTAGATATGCCCGACTCCAACAGAAACTGGAAAAATCGTTATTTCTTCATCCAAGGGACGGATTGGGTTTGTAGGCCTGAGGTGTGGGATACCATGCCAAATGGTTTTGATAATACTTTAGGGATTGTAAAGGAGTCAGGTGGGCCGTCAGTTTTTACCTTTCCAATCTGTCTACTTTTTCATGCCTCTAACTTCTTCTTTTTTTTTTCTTTTTTTTCCAGCCCAGGTACATCCGCATATTACTGACGAACAAAAGGCCTTCATCCGTCGCGTATTAGAGATTCCTCTTGAACAAAGGAAGTGGAAGGATCTCGTTACCCTTGATATCCTTCACGCGTTTTATGGTGGCCCTGAACTGATGCCAATAACTCGACGACTACACGCCTTCTCTTTTCGACGTAAGTTCTAAACTTACCATCTCAAATCGTCTATTTTCTTTCTAACGTCTACTCCCCCTTTTACAGAAATGGAAGCAGGTAGACAGAAAGCGTTAATGAGGAAGTTCATCGTGGCGCATAAGCAACAGGGTGGTGCCTCAGCATCGGCCTCTAAGGTCGTTGCTAAAGGAACGCTTAAGGGAGAACGAAGGTTAAGATGATCGTCCACCTAAGAAGAGGACGGGCCCTTCCGTTGGTGGTAAGCAGTTAAAGTCCCCGTCGCCCCCCAAGCCTTCTGGCCACAGAGTTGGGAAGGGTCTGATGACAAGAAAAGGCCTTGTCACCCCTGGTGCCGTCCGCTGATTGATTACCCATAAAGATTATACTGTCGAGATGGTTGATTCGATCATCAAGGAGACGGACCTAGATCCCTACGCTGAGCAAACCTCAAAGAACTTGGAGGTGTCCAGATTTTACAACCTATCCAAGGTAAGTTTTTGTTATTTAGGATATTGTTTATGAGATTATGCGTTCTTTTCCTGATTGTTGTGTTGCTTTAGGCGTTGGTGCAAATGAGGGCGCTCTAAGACCGATGCATGGCCAATGAGGGAGTGATCTGTTGGTTTCGCAAGCGTAAGGAGATTGAAAATAAAGAACGAGACCAATATAAGGAGGCCGTTCATACACTCAACAAGAAGCTGACGGACACTTAAGCCAAGATGAAGGAGGAGTCTCGTCTGAGGGAGGAGGCAGAAAAAACAAAGACTAATCTGACAACGGAGCTGGCTGCCCTCCGTGAGCAGATGGACAAGGCCAAGGTTGACTCCGTGGTGGAGTTTCGGGTTTCTCAACCCTTCTACGACACGCGTGGTGCCTATTACAGTGACAGGTTTGACGACTGCCTAAAGCAGGTGGGAGTTGCTTATCCTGATCTTGACTTGACCTAAATTGTAATAGATGACACCGTGCCGTTGACTCTTGGGGGAGGTGACTCTGTTAGTGACGAGTTCGACGATTTCGCTCACACAGTTGAACAAGAGGTGGGGGACGAGGGCGTGGTTATTGCTCGGCCCATCCCCAAGGGCCCCGTTACTCTCGCGGTCTCGTCAACGGAGGATGGTCCAAACATCGTGAACCCGACTGTCTCGGATGCTCCCTCATCTTAACTTCCTTTTTTAAATTGTATCTAAGCACCATACTTTATATTACTGTTCAGACAATAATGAATGCCCCTTCGATTTTTGGGCTTTGATGTAAAACATTTTACCCCCTATGGGTTTTTATCTTTTTTTTTTTTTTTTTTTTTTTTTTTTTTTTTTTTTTTTTTTTTTACATCCATTGCTTGCACTTGGTTTTATTTGTTGGTTGATTGGGAATATGCCTCTGTCATATGTGTATTACCAATATTGGGAATATGCCTTCGTCACATGTGTATTATCAATATTTCGCTTCATTTGTCCATCCTGTAGGACTTAGGATAATATTTGAGGACAAGGTACCTGTCAGTATCTATGGTCGTCTGTCCACCCTATAGGTAGGATTTAGGATAATTTTTTGAGGACCAGGTATCTATTAGTATCTGTGGTCGTCCTTCCACCCTATAGGTAGACTTGGTAAAATTTGTAAGACTAGGTACCCGTCGGTATCCTTGGTCATCCGTCCACCCTGTAGGTAGGTCTTTATAAAATTCGTAAGACCAAGTACTCGTTGGTATCCTTTATCATCCGTCCACACCGTAGGTAGGACTTTATAAAATTCGTAAGATTAGGTACTCGTCGATATCCTTGGTCATCCGTCTATCCTATAAGTAGAACTTAATAAAATTCTAAGACTAGGTACTTGTCAGTATCATTGGTCATTCGTCCACCCCCTAGGTAGGACTTAATAAAATTTGTAAGACCAGGTACCCGTCGGTATCATTGGTCATTTGTCCACCCCGTAGGTAGGACTTGGTAATATTCACAAAACCAGGTACTCGTCGGTATCCTTGGTCATCCATCCACCCTGTAGGTAGGACTTGGTAATATTCACAAGACCAATACCCGTTGGTATCCTTGGTCATCCATCCACCTAGTAGGTAGGACTTAGTGTGGTTTAGGTGGTCCACTGAAGGGTAGAAAGTAAAGCAACGTTTCCGATAATGCATCTTAGTCTTATTAATGATAGAAAGAGCTAAAAAAGAAACTTGACATCCTTAAAGTCTTTGACATTCAACCTTTGATATAAAAAATGGAAAAATGAAAAGAAAGCAATAAAATAAGTTGCATTTGACTATTACTAGTAATACTTCCTCAAGTGCTTGGTGTTCCATAGGTGATGGAGTCTCTGCCTATCGAGGGTTTCCAAGTAGTAAGTCCCCTTCCTATGGCAGTCGACGATCTTGTAGGGTCTCTCCCAATTAGGGCCCAGCTTACCCTATGAGGGATCTCTAGTGGTCATTGTCACCTTCCTTAAGACCAGGTCCCCAATTTGAAAGTGACAAGGCCTAACCTTTGTGTTGTAGTGCTTTGTCATAAGGTCCTAATAATGAGCCATCCTCTGTTCTGCCGTCGCTCTGACTTCGTTAAGAAGATCTAACTGTAGGCGCATTCCTTCTTCATTACTTCGTTCATCATGGTGGGACACTTAAGAGCTGGTTAGTCCTACTTTTGTCGGGATGACGGCTTCGTGTCCGTATGCGAGGCAGAAAGGTGTCTCTCCTGTAGGTGTGCGGGCCATTATCCTATACACCTATAGGACTCCAAGTAACTCATCTGGCCATATGCCCTTTGCCCCCTCAAGTAGAGTCTTGATCATTTTAAGCAGGGATCTGTTTGTGACTTCAACTTGCCCGTTGGCCTGGGGGTGAGGGAGAGAGGAGTAATGGTTCTTGATCCCCAACTGTTGGTAGAAATCTTTGAGTGCATTATTGTCGAATTGCTTTCTATTGTCGAATACGAGGACCCTGGGGATTCCGAAGCTGCAAATGATGCTTTTCCAAACAAAGCTTCGGACATTCTTTTCTGTGATAGTGGCTAATAGTTCGGCCTCGACCCATTTGGTGAAGTAGTCGATCCCCACAATAAGGAACTTGAGTTGCCGCACGGCCATGGGAAAAGGACCTACTATGTCCAATCCCCACTAGGCGAATGGCTAGGGGGCGCTCATTGGCATGAGTCCTTCTGTCGATTGTCGTATGACGTTGCTGAAGTGTTGGCACCTGTCGCACGCCTTCACATAGGACTGGGCATCTTTCTGCATAGTAGGCTAGTAGTATCTAGCCCATATCAGCTTGTGCATGAGTGAGCGTGTCCCTGAGTGGTTTTCGCATACCCCTTCATGTACTTCTCTTATGACATAATCTGGTTCGCCGAGGGTTAGACGCCTCAGATATGGACGTGAGAAATCGCTTTTGTAAAGGACATCTCCCATCATGATGAAACATGATGATTGTACCTCCAGCCTACGGGAAGCGTTACGATCTTCTGGCAATGTCCCATCCCAAAGGTAGGATATGATTGGCGTCATCCAGCCAACTTATAGAGGGATGACTTGTACTTCCACTTTGTCAATTATGGGGGAATATTGGATGAAGGATAGTACCTGACCGAGGACGTCCGTATAGTCGACGAATGCTACTTTGGCCAAATGCTCTGCTTGTTCATTCTCTTCTCTTGGGATTTGTATGAACTTAATCGAGAATTCCTCGCCCATTTTTCTTCTGACCATGCTCAAGTATTCTTTCATCCATTCCCCTTTTACCTCGTAGTCACCATTAATGTGCCCGACCACAACTTGTGAATCGCAATGTGTGACAGCTGACATAGCTCCTGTTGCTCTAGCTATGTTGAGGCCCGAGAGGACTACTTCATATTCGACCTCATTGTTGTTCATTGAGAACTGGAGGCGGACTGCACATTTTATTGTATCTTCCTCTGGTGACCGTAGCAGGACCCCAACTCCTCCGACCCGTTGGTTAGACAAATCGTCTATCCATGTCGTCCACGCCATCGATTTCTCCTCTTCGTCTTCACCTGTTGTGAACTTGGCAATGAAATTAGCTAAAGCCTTTACTTTGATTGCAGTCCTTGGTCAGTATCGGATATAGAACTTGCCAAACTCAATCACCCATAAAACCAATCGTCCTGCTGCTTCTAAGTTGATCATCGTTTTTAGCAACGACTTGTCTATTTAGACCACTATAGTGTGTGCTTGGAAGTACAGCCTGAGTTTTCGAGCAGTAGTGATCAGTGTGAAGGCCAGCTTCTCCATTGGGGGATACCTCCCCGAAGTGCCCGGCTGGTGTAGTACACGGGTAGTTGCACCTGGTCTTCCTCCCGTATGAGAGCAAAACTGACAGTCGTCAGGGATACAGCTAAGTAAAGAGAGAGAGCTCTTCACCAGATTTGGACGGACTAAGTAGTGGTGGGGACGTGAGGTATGCCTTCAGTTCCTCGAATGCCCCCTGGCCCTCGTCGGTTCAATCGAAAGCCTTCCTTAGCACCTTGAAGAATGGTAGACACTTATCCGTTGCCCTAGAAACAAAACAGTTAAGGGCCATAACCCTGCCGTTCAGGCTTTGCATTTCCTTGATGTTCTTTGGAGGGGTCATTTCCATTATAGCCCGAACTTTGTCGGGATTGGCTTCACTCCGTGTTGCGATACTATGAAACCCAAGAATTTTCTAGATGCCACACCAAAGACACACTTACTGGGGTTAAGCTTCATGTCCTAAAGGCGAAGGATATCAAATGTCTCCCAGAGATCGTCCAAGTGGCTAACTTCCCGTGCGCTTTTCACAAGCATATCGTCTATGTATACTTCCACGATTTGCCTAAGTTGCTAGGCAAACATCTTGTTTACAAGCCTTTGGTATGTTGCCCTTGTTCTTCAATCCGAATGGCATGACTTTGTAGCAGAAGAGTCTTTAGCTTATGAAAAATGAAGTCTTCTCCTGGTCTGCTTTGTCCAACCTGATCTGGTTATACCCCGAGAAGGTGTCCATGAAACTTAATAGCTGATGACCAGTCATAGATTCCATGAGGACGTCGATGCGCGGGAGCAGATAACTGTCCTTTGGGCAAGCCTTATTCAGGTTGGTGAAGTCTATGCACATCCTCTACTTGTTGTTCGCTTTTTTGACCATGACCACATTGGCCAACCATTCGGGGTAGTAGACTTCTTTGATGAAATCTACCTCCAGCAGCTTGCGTACCTCTTCAGCTATGGCTTTGTCCCTTTCTTAGGCGAAAACCCTTTTCTTCTACTAGATTGGGGGGAAGCATGGGCATACGTTGAGCTTGTGTACCATGGTACCGGGGCTAATCCCTAGCATATCTTCATGGCTCAAGGTGAAGACGTCTTGATTGCTCTTTAGAAAAAGGGCAAGCTCTTTGCGAACTATAGGGTCGGCTTGTGTACCGATACGAGTAGTTCGATAAAGGGTATCATCATCCAAGGAGATCTCTTCCAGATCCTCCGTTGGTTCTATAGTGACCTTTCTTTCTTTGATGTTCAGGGCTTGCAAATGATTGTCCATCTCAAGCATGGCTACGTAGCATTCGCGGGTGGCTATTTGGTTTTCTCGCATTTCTCCTATCCCGTACTCCATTGGAAACTTTACCAGTAAATGGTATGTTGACGTGGCCGCCCGCCATGCGTTAAGCGTGGGATGACCAATGATGGCATTGTATGCAGAGGAGTAATCAACGACAAGGAAATTGACCTCCTTCGTAAGCTGCTAAGGGTATGTCTCGATGGTTACTAACAAAGTAATGGTTCTGACGGGAAAGACTTTGGTGCCACCGAATCCTACCAACGGCATATCGGAGGGTTAGAGACGCTCTCAGTTGACCTTTATTTGCTGAAATGTAGGGTAATAGAGTATATCTGCTTAGCTCCCATTATCCATTAGTACCCGTTGGGTATTGAAGTTTGCGATAGACAAGCTAATTACCAGGGTGTTGTCATGAGGGTGGTGTAGTTGTCTAGCATCTTCCTGTATGAAGTTGATGGCAGGGTTGTCAACCCTCGTAGCTTTTGGGGGTCATCCGAAAATCTGGATGCTATGCACTATACGTAAATACGTCTTCCTAGCCTTCTTGGATGACTCTGCCATATTGTTTCCTCCTACAATTACTCTGAACTCGCTGAGTGGGGCTCTAGGCCTTTCTTCGGCCCGTCAGTTGGGTTTAGGGTCCCTTGGTAGGTTTTCACCGCCTTTTACGAACCGTTGTAACTCTCTTTGTTTTATGAGGGCCTCGATATGCTATTTGAGGTCGTAACACTCAGAGGTGTCATGCCCATGGTCTCGATGAAAGCAGCAATACTTGTTCCAGGGCCTCTTGCTTGGATCGCCTCTCAACTTGTCTGGCCATGTCAACGCCGCGTCGTTCTTTATTTACAAGAGGACTTAATCCAGCGGCCTATTCAAGGGGGCTGAAATTTGTCGTCCCTCCTTGTTGGGGTTTTGGATCTCCTTTCGTCCCCTCGATCACTCATTCGAGACAACTTCCTTTCTCTGTCCGAACGATGGTCATCTTACCTTTGTCTCTTATTTAGCCCGTCCCCCTAGGCTATCATCGTGTCTTTGGCGTTCATGTATTTCATGGCCTTGTATAGCATTTCGACCATCGTCTTTGGGTCATTTTTGTAAAGGGAGAAGAGAAATTCCCCCAATCATAACCCACGGGTGAAGGCAGTAATAAGGACTTTGTCGTCAGCTTCGTTAATCAAGAGGGCCTCTTTGTTGGAACAGGTTACATATGACCTTAGGCTTTCATCTTCCCGCTGCGTAATGCTTAGTATGGCCATTGAAGATCTTTTGTGTCTTTGTCCCCTGATGAAGTGCGTGATAAAGTGTTCACTTAAATCTTTGAAGGTGGAGATAGTGTTCGGGTTAAGTTTACTGAACCCTACCCTTGCTGGCTCCTTCAGTGTGGTAGGGAAGGCCTTACAAATAATTTCTTTTGGAATTCCTTGCAAGTGCATGAGAGTTTTTAATGACTCCAAATGGTCTAGTGGGTCTCGCGAACCATCATATGCCTCCACTTGTGGCATTTGGAACTTGGCCGAAAGGGGGAAAGAAGTCACCTGCATAGTGAAGGGTGAGTTAGTCCGCTGCAATAGTTCGTCCAAGTTGGTGGATACTCGTCCCCTTAGGGCACTCATCATCATGTCCATCCTTTCTTTCATCGTTTGCATCTCCTGTGTCATGCGCAACGCACTGATTTGCAGCTCAGAGGGATGACTGGTATCCTGCTAATCTTATCTACTAACAGCATTGCTTTCTTCTTGATTGTCCCTTTCTTGGTGATCATTCATTGGGGGACGATTGTTGTTACGTTCGTCCCTGTCTTGTTTGTCATTTTGATCATTCGGCTCCTGGTCATTCCGCTACTCCAGTTGTCGTTCAAACTCATGGTTCTGCTGAGTGAGCCGTTCGACCCCTGCGGTAAGGGTTTACACTTGCCTCTCCAATGCATTGGCCGGGTTTTTGATCTCTTGGTTGGTAGTGGCCATTGATCGTGTTAAGACCATACAACTTTTTGTCTTTGAGATGACGATATGGGTTATCACTCGTTATTCCCATAGATGACGCCGACTGGTGATGTGTGAAAATCGTCAGTAAGTCGTAGGCTCCAAGTCACTTCAATGGGCACCTGTAAATAAGAATGAAGGACCAAACATAAGGCACTGGCCAAAAACCCTCTGAAGGTCAAGTTAGGGAATGAGAAATCTCTATCAACTCTTTAGTGAGAGAGCTAGGGATTTTCTGTGTACCTGGGGAAAGAGGAGGTTCGATGCTCATATAGTGGTGAGTGGTAAATCGAGATCTTTTAGAAGTGGGGATCTTTCCTTGCGGAGAGTATTTGGTATTAGGGTTTCTGTGATTCTAGGGTGTCTTTCCATATGTGAGTGCGATAAGGCCTTGGTACGTGATGTGCAAGATATTTCCATACATGAGTATTCGTGGGGACCACACATGGCTATGTGGTATCCGTCAACTTCCCGTCCCGTCAGTCTAATGGTCAACCACCGCCTCCATTTTTCTTGTTGGTACATGACCTATCCGTCAGCCTTGGTGGCATTATGTCTTGAAGGTGTCGTTGGTTTATCAAGGATCCTCCGTCATCTTTTAGTGAAGTAGATGACCCTGCAGAGGTCGTCCAGCCTCCTTGCCTTCTTCTTATAAGTCAATTTATCTGTAGAAAACACTTCCTCAAGAGTTATTTCTTTTGTTAAGATTCCTTAGTTCAAATGCTCACGAATGTGAGTTGTTGATCCTAACACTCATTAGTGGAATCTACCATTGTTGTAGCATGTCTTTCTTGCAAATTGATGTTGAGTCCATTAGGCAAATTAGTCCCTATCAAGTTAAACTAATAGAGACATACTCGTTTGGGTGGCCTCAAAATATGGTGATTTTACTGTTTGTAATGCTTATTATATGGCGTGTCCTTAAAGCATATTGATAAGGAAGGAGAGTCATCTAGGGCTCTACTCTACAACAGCAAAATGTGTGGAAGACTTTGTGGTCATTAAAGGTTTCTCAAAAGGTCAAGATCTTTCTATGGAGAGATTTTGTAATGCCTTTTCCACCATGCTCAACTTGGGATTGAAAGGTGTTCATGTTGATCTTGTACGTCTCATTTGTAAACAATCTTAGGAATCAATCATCCATGCGTTATGGTCTTGCAAAGTTGCAAATGGGGTCCAATGTCCAAATGACATGGAAAGTTAAACTTCAGAAATATGGTCAATCCCTCGTATTAAATCCCCTTATTTTCTCCAAAATTTAGATAGATATGACACATGTGACATTTATTTGATTTTATCTATTGAATTTATTGAATGTCTTGTGCCTTACATTTGCATTAAAATTGAAGAAAATTGAAGAACTTAATTGGAAAGGGATGCTTTCTCATAGTTAAAAGTTTTGTAGTTTAATAGCATTGCTAGATTCTCATTATTCAAATCCTCTCTCCCCACTTATTGTAAACGAAAAATATATGAATGTAATATACAATATTATTCTTTAAATATGAAATATTTTGTAGTTATTTTAGGACCAAACCATTTGCCACAACTTAATGATATGAGTAGTAGACAATTACTTTCATATGGACCCATTGTCTTTTTTCACCATACCATAGATCACTTCAGTGTTATGGTAAGGGTTGTTCAAAAAAGTTGTATCCATAGACTTTTTTAATATTATGAGATTTAAGTGATAGCTCAATGATAAAGACGTCTTTTATAATGTCCTGTGTTTATGGTTGAACCCTACCTCCTCCCTCCCTACTATCTACTTATCTCAAAAATAAAATATTATGTTTCCATTTTTTTTTAATATATCTATATTCAGTATAAAACCAAAGACGATTGAATTTTAGTTGACCTCATAATATTGTGTCATATAAGTTTTGAGAATTTACAATTTTACACGTCATTATTATAATATATATATATATATATATATTTAGTTGAATTTAAATTCTATTATATATATTTGAAAGCAAATGCTATTCTATATTTAAACACTCCATTAAAATCTTTGTATATCGTTTTTTTTAGAAAGTAGAATCTTTGTGTATCATATTTTCCTTATATATTATAATATGAGTTGTGCTAAGGACATAATAAATTGTCACAGTAGCTAAGGTGTTAGTCTCTCATAGGTTAAAATAAAATAATAAAATATTAGATCAAGTCATACCACAATTAAAAATAAGAGTCAGCTGGGTATGGTTCGTTCGCTCTGCCTAACACGCTCAAGTTCGATTCCCGCTACCACCAAGAGTCCGTTGGTGGGCATCACATCCCTAAGTGTGTGTGCTCTGCCCGGGGGTTTAATATAACCATAAACACCCCCATTTTTTTTTTCTCAAAAAAAAAAAAAAAAGAGTATTGTGAAAATATTGTAAGATTTTGTTTTGTCCATAATTTTTTCTTAAAATATGTAGTTCTATATACAAATGCAATCAAAATGAACCCTCTAACTTGATAAATATATATAAAATCTTTTTGTATTAGTTTAATTTATCTTTAAAAATATTTTTGCACACTCTGACACAGATTAATCGAACCCAAAACTAAATAACAACATAGATCAACCCATCCTAAAACCAACCAACAACATAAATCACAAATCTCTCTCTCTCTCTCTCTCATGAATCTCTTTTCTCTATTTGACTATCGATATCTCCAACTCTAAGAAGAAAGAGCGAGTTTTTGTGAGTTGTAAGTGTATATTTAGTTATTATAAATTTATATTTTGTTATAAATATAATTTAACTTTATATAATTTAATAATTAGGAAATATAGATGATTTGTTACCTATGTGTGTATTTTAGAGCATTTGCACCAATTTGTGTAAAATATAAAAAGATGTGAAATTTACACATTTTAGCCTTAAAACTCCCACACTAGTCTATCTATACCACTGCAGATATTCATTTTTGCTACTGTAACTATGTAAATATACATGGTTACTGTAACTTTGCATATTAATATTTTTTTAGTTTCTCATTATTTAATTTCTTTCTCTCTCTCTTCTCTCTCCTTCATTTCACCGTAAAACCTAGCCACCACTAACCGCCTAATACCACCACCAGTCACAACCCATTACAAATTTGAACATCCTATTGCAAAACCCAATCAACTCATCAACTGGAAAACCCAAATCAAACCCATCACTACCCACCTAGAACCCATTGAGATCAAACCCATCATTGCCTCACCCTCCACCGTAGCCCAATACCGCAATCCAACAAAGAGGAAGGAGGAGGAGGAAGGAGGAGAAGAAGAAGAAGAATAGGCTAAGAGAGAGAGAGAGAGAGAGTATTTTGATATGGTAGGTTAAAGAATAAAAAATAATTATTTAAAGAAAATAGAGTGTATAATAGATAGTATGATGTGGGTGTTTTTGCAAAGTAGTTGTGTAAAATAGAAAAAGTTGGTTTTTATACTAAAATAAATGGAAAGTTTTAGCCGAATTGATGCAAATGCTCTTATCATGTTATAATAACATTTTGGTATAAAGTTAGTGATTCAAAAAATAAAAAAGAGTAAAGTTAGTGATTTTCAAGTATTTGATTGTTTAAGTGGACACATAGCGTATTATTTATATATGTATGGATGTGTGTGGTTCTTTGGATCAATAATTTTTTTTTTTGACAGTAAAACGATATTTGGATCAATAATTAATACAATGCACATTAGTTGAGTTTTGTTATTCAGTTTAAAATATTTTTATAAAAATAATAACAAATAGATAATGACAATTGCATAAAAATAAAAAATGTTATACAAACTTAACAAAATAAAATGATTACACTTACCCATATTGACAATTGACGAAGATAATGATAACTCATAATGAATTAGGCGAAAAACACATTTTAGTCCCTACATTTTCAGGCGATTCCCATTTTAGTCCCTACGTTTTATTTTTACCGCTTTTAGTCCCTATCCTGAAAAACGCTTTTTATTTTGATCCCTGCCGTTACATCAGAAATGGAAAAGGCTGATGTGGCAAACGGTATGAATAAATAATATTAAATTAATGTCCACGTGGCCTAAATTAATAATAAAACATGTTTTTTGCCATTAAAAAATGCCACATCAGCATTTAAATTAAAAAAATTAATTTATTAATTTTAACTAAATAAAAAAAATTAAAAACAAAAAATCACATTAATTAAGATCTGAGTGGATTTTGAACCTAAAAAATTTGAAACCCAAAAAATTATCATTTTTTTTTTCTCTTTTTTGGGAAGAAAACAAAGAACTCTGAACAGAACATGAATTCATGTTCTTCAAGCTCTGGATAGCCCCAAATGGAAAAAATAAACAAAGCAAATATTATGTTGAAGAGCCCCATACTATCTCACCCGATTCAAACACAAACCAAATTTAAAGCCTCTCTCTCTCAGATCAAGACCCATGGCCTCCTCAAAGCCCCTCTCTCTTCAGATCAAGACCTAATCATCAGCTTCATGGCCATGGTTTTCAGATCTTGTCTTTTCTTATCTCAAGCTCTCTTCTCACACAAACCCTCGACTCTTTCTCTCTCTCTCTCTCTCTCTCTCTCTCTCTTTAGATTGATCTAAACCCTCGGCCACTGTTGTATGGTGTTTGGATTTGAAAACCATAAACCAAACCCAGAGAGGATCCACTGCCGTTCGTGGCTGTGGTGGTCAACAGTGAAGGATTAAAGCTTGAGGAGCTTCGGCTTGGGTTCCTCACGGTGAAACAAAAGTAGAAGATCGGATGGTTGTGATTGGTTTGAAGATCGGTGAAGGATTAAAGCTTGTGGATGTGGATGTGGTGGGTTTGAAGATTTTGGATCATTGGTTTGAGTTTAGTTTTGAATCGTTGGGTTTCAAATCGCGGATCGTTGTGATGTTGTGTTTGGATTGTTGGGTTGTTGCTGAAGATGGATTGATGGGTTTGTGTTTGTTTTCTTGTTGATTTTTGGGTATGTGTTTTCTTTCTTGTGTTTGGTTGACAAGAGAGATCTACTGCTGGGTTTGTGTTTGTGTTCTTGCTTGAGACCGGTTTGTGTTTTTGTGTTTGGCTGACAAGAGAGATCTACTGTTGGGTTTGTGTTTGTGTTCTTGCTGGAGATCGGTTTGTGTTTTTGTGTTTGGTTGACAAGAAAGGGTAAGAAAATACTAGAAAATCTGGGCATGTGTTCTTATATTTAAAATCTGGGATTGTGGCCTTTAGTGTTCTTGTTAAAGATGAAAACAGATCTATGTTTTTTTTTTTTTTTAAATTTCTGGGTTTGTGTTCTTGGATCTGAGTTTTTGTTCTTGTTCAAGACACACTTAGATTTCAATTCATATGATTTTTAATTTTTAATTTTTTTTATTTAGTTAAAATTAATAAATTAATTTTTTTAATTTAAATGCTGACGTGACATTTTTTAATACCAAAAAACATTTTTTATTATTAATTTAAGCCACGTGGACATTAATTTAATATTATTTATTCATACTGTTTGCCACATCAGCCTTTTCTGTTTCTGATGTAACGGCAGTGACCAAAATGGGAAGCGTTTTTCAGGATAGAGACCAAAAGCGGTAAAAATAAAATGGAGGGACTAAAATGGGAATCGCCTGAAAATGTAGGGATTAAAATATGCTTTTCACCAATGAATTATCATTTAAGGATTTCAAAATATGAAAACTTATAGAAGAAAATTATAAAACTTCATGCATTTGTATGTGATTAATTTTTTATTTGTATTGATAATTCATTATATTAGTTTTATTTTAAGTTTGTTTAATTTAACGCTTCGTTTGTTTCAATGTAAAATATTTGCAGGAAAATATTTTCTTATTTTACTGTGTTTTTTTGGCAGTAAAATATTTAGTCAAAAGTAAAATATTTTCAGTCAACCAAATCAATCTAAGCAAAATTTTGTAAAATATTTTACACCTAAAATTTTGGTAAAATATTTTACATTTGCTCAGTAACTCTCATCTCGATGGCTCATGCTCTGTCTCCCTCTCACGCTATCTCTCAGTTTTCTCTCACCCACCAATCCTTCTCTCCCAAAACCTACCAGCGCCACCCAAGACCGACTCCACACTCTCCTTCCTCCTCTCGTCTTTCTCATGAAATCCATCAGGATCTGAAGGTTGAGCAGCGGCTTAGGTTTTTGGTGGCTACTTTGATCTTGTTGGTGGCTGTTTCGATCTCATCGCCACTAGATTTGCTAGGTTTTTGGATTTTCAGATTAGAATTTTTGTTTGTAGGTTTTCTTTTCATGTTTTTGATTTAGTTTTGTGGGTGTTTTTGCCTTTTTGATATGGATTTTTGGGCTGTTGGTGGTTGTTTTTTGGATGGTTGGTGATGATTTGGTGGTTGGTGCTTGTTTTTTTGGTAGTTGGTGGCTGTTTTTTTAAATCTTTGGCCGTGGCTGGTGGTGGTTTTGATGGCTATTTTTTGAATGGTTGGTGGTGATTCTGGTGGCTGTTGGGCAAATTTGAAACGAATTCTATGTTGACCATTGAACATTATATTATATATATATATATATATATATATATATATATATATTCTCAAAGACGGGATGAAGTATTGTGAAGATAACTGAAGCAAATTTAATTCCCATCTCCAATGTATACTTTTTCGCAAAGTACTTACATAAAGTTAATCAAGATAGTAGTAGCCATGGTTTTAAAAACCGAACCGGACAAAGAACCGTTTTTTTTAGAATTTCCGGTTCAACCCCGGTTTTTGACCGGTTTTTGGCCGGTTTTGAGGGTTTTAACCGGACCGGATTGGCTTCCGGTTCCCGGTTGAACCGGTCGGACCGGTCGGTCCGGTCCGGTTTTTAAAACAATGGTAGTAGCTATGCAATTTTGTGAGATTGCTTTTCCCAGATCTCCTGAACCTGAATTCATGATTGTCAAATTCGATTTCTTGCTAGCTTTCTAAACTCTAATCCCAGATTGTTACTTGCCCAACTTTTTGAATAAGAAATTAACATCGGCTTCACTTAAGAAAGTAAAGGAATTTGTTTGTTGTAAAGTGAGCAAAAACTTTTATAGATCTTGGTAGAAAGTTTGTTCAAAATTAAGTAAAGAGCAAAAACTCTAATCCCATATTTTTTGTTGTAAAGTGATGCTCCTTCATCGGTCTCTATGTATTTTTTTAGAAGTTAATAAATTTTTTAAAATATTTTAATAGTTTTTTTTTCTACTTTATGTTGTGTTAAAAATATTTTACAAAGTAATTTAATGTATCCTGTCAAACACAGTAAAATGAAAATGTTTTTTTACAAATATTTTATTTCTGTAAATATTTTACATCAAAATAAACGGAGCGTAAGAGCCTGTTTGGCCAACAAAATTTGATCATTCAATTTCTGTTACTCAATTTCCATCACTCATCACTCATAACTCATCACTTATCACTTATCACTCAATTTTTCACATCCGTTTGCCTTCATCACTCAGTTTCCATCACTTACTATTTTTCACACTATTTGGGGGGCTCACGCCTGTCACGGTGCAGCTTTTTTTTTTTTTTTTTTTCAGTACCCAGAAACCCGAACCTAGTGAAAAAAAAAAAAAAAGCCAGTGAAGAAGAAGGAAAAAAAAAAAAACCCAGTGAAGTGAAAGAAGAAGAAGAAAAAAAAAAAGCAGTGAAGACTGAACCATTGAGAAAGAAGAAGAAGAAAAAAAAAAAACAGGTCAGTTGGTCAAAAGTTGCTGCTGAGTGAGTCCCTCATGTATGTTTAATTACAAAAATACCATTGAGTTATGAGTTATGGAAATAAAAAATTAGAAATTGAGTTATGACTTGCCAAACAAAATTTTTTTTGAGAATTGAGATGGGTCCCACCATTTTTGAGAATTAAGTTATGGAAACTAAGAATTGAGTGACGAGAATTGTGAATCCAAACAGCCCCTAAGTTTCTTAACACCCTTGAAAAGAAATCCCAAAGCAGATTTGACTGTCAAAATTTTTATATAAATCACGTAATGGTTATTCAATTTGGGAAAAAAAAGTAATATTCAGATCAAACTTAATAATATAAAATATGAAATACTTTCCTTTGCCTTTGTCCACGAATATGAGGTGTCTATCAAAATTTTTTTTTTTTTCGAATATGAGGTGTCCGTCTTCAAACAATAAGAACAATCAATTATCCCTAATTCCTATATAAAAAAAAAAAATCCCTAATTCATGCTATAAGAAGTTGAGTTGTCTAGTTCTCAATGATATTCTCAGTCTCATACATTTAAAAAAAAAAAAAAAAAAATCTCAGCTTTAACTTTTAACCAATTATTAATAAGTTAAGTATTCTATAAGTAACAGATAATAGACAACAAAATAATACCAATAATAATAAAAACAAAAAAGAAAAAAAAAAAGACAATATCATTTAAGCTTTTGCTTCTTCAATCATCAACTTTTCTCATCCATTTTCGTTCGTTTTATCTCTCACTCTCTCTCTATCTCTCATCCCAACGCTCCTTTCCTGAGGAATCAGACTCTCACCAAAAAAGGATTTTCCGGGAAAACCCAAACCCAAACCCAGATCCGAAAGATCCCCTCCGAATCTAACCCCCACATTTTATTAGCTTCGCCGTGATAATCGGACCCAAATTTAAAGATTCCATTCCCCGACTTCAAAGTCCCCCACACCCACTCTCTCTCTCATTCTTTTCCTGAAAACACAACACAATAATTTTCCGTTTAAAGAAACAACCGCTTTTTATTTCCTTTTCTTCAACCTTCGTTTTATCTCATCTCGATTTTACTAAGAAAAGAAAAAAACAAAACAAAGAAATACCCTTTTGATGACCCTGAATCCCGGGTTTTTATTCGGTGATTATTGGGCTTTCTTTAGATTTTTATATTTTTTTTAATTGTAGTTGTATCCTATGTTAGAGTTAGGTGTATTACATAGATTTTTTTTTTTTTTGATATCGAATTTTTTGGGGGAAAAGTTTTGGATTTTTGAGCTTAGTTTTTGAAGAGTAGAAAAGGGTATTTTTTTTTCTTGGGATCATTGTGTTTCTGTTGGAGTTAGGTGGATCTGAGAGTGGATTAGAATCAAAGATCTATTGGTGATGAGCTTTTTGGATAAGCAAAAAGCTTTTTGACATTTTAGTATTGTATTAAAAGAGTTAGGAGGGTGAGCTTGTTGGTTTTGTATTTACTTTGATTGGGAATTGAACCATGGATCATGTGATTGGTGGGAAGTTTAAGCTCGGGCGAAAGATCGGTAGTGGATCATTTGGAGAACTCTATTTGGGTATGGAATTCATGGGGTTTTAAGTTAGCATTGTCTGCTTATGTCACTTTTTAGTTTTGTATTTTGTGTGGAGAATCTTATTGGTTTGGTTTGGTTTGTTGTTTCAGGGGTTAATATACAAAGTGGAGAGGAAGTGGCTGTAAAGCTGGTATGTTGGAAGGCCTTCACTTTCTCTGTTCCTTTCAAATTTTGTTTTAGGAGGTTGATTTCTTCAGTTGTATTGTGGAGCTCAAGTCATTGATGAACAAGCAAGACAGTGTTCTTGAATCTAAATATATGTTATTGGTTGTCATTTTTTGAATAGATCTTTTGGAAGATGGATTTTGTCTTTGTCTAAAACCACCTTAAATTTTTGAGCAAACCTGCATTTCAGTTTGCTAAAGAAGTTCATTATTTGGTTTCTTACGCTGCTTATTTTTAACATTCAAGTACTTGAGTTGCTTTTTAATATTATAATTCAATAGTTGGGGGAGGGGAAGTACCTGTTGAGCTACAAGGCTCTTGGTCCAAGTGCTGGAGTTACTGGTTAGCTAAGCTAATTGATTAATAAATTTTATTTACAGTTTTACTTAGAAGCATCTTGTGCCCTGTTGTCGTTCATAGTTTTAGTTAGTAGTTAGTACTGTAGAGTTTCTGAAATACGAGAGAACTGATTTTTATGGGGTGGATTGGCACTGCATTAGTTGGATTTTAGGTTTTAAGAGTTGTATTTAAGGGCATGGCATCACGGTTATGCTGAGGATTATTTCATTCAAGTAAATATTTGCATTTACAATATTCTAATTGCATAGAGTAGAATGGAGGAAAATGATACACATGGCTAACCCTAACTATTTTGTTGAGGATCCATAGCCGGCTTCAAGAATTTGGGATTTAGGCTTGTTTGTTGTTGTTTTTGTAGTACAATAATTTATTTAGATAATTATTTATGATGAATGGATCGAAAGAGCTGTGGAAGGGCTGCATTTAAGTTGAAATCAAAGTCTCTTGTCTCCATCTTCCTTCAGACCTTCACATATTATTGTATGGATCCATTAGATGGCTCTTGTTGATTATTTTGGTATTCTTACCAATCTTAGCCTGCATGTTGAGTATGCATCGGATCTGAATACAATTTTTTATTATTATATTTTTCATGTGCTTGTGTGGTGCTTATACAAGTTTGAGAACTTCAGTTCACTTTTTTCTCCTCACCTTATATTTTTTGGAATCTATGATTTTGCTTGTTCTACAACTTGAGTAACTATATAACTTACATTACCCACCTATATTTCTCTTGTTCCCCAGGAATCTGTGAAGACCAAGCACCCTCAGCTTCATTATGAGTCAAAATTATACATGCTTCTACAAGGAGGAAGTAAGTTTCTCTTTTTGCTCCTTTTGTCTATAATGAGTTGGAATGAAAGGTTATTTCTGTGAGTTAAAATCAATTTATATGCACTTATTTATCTTCTATCTGTATGAAGCGGGTATCCCCCATCTGAAATGGTTTGGCGTTGAGGGAGAGTACAATGTTATGGTTATTGACCTTCTTGGCCCAAGCCTAGAAGACCTGTTCAACTATTGCAACCGGAAGTTTTCTTTGAAAACGGTTTTAATGCTTGCAGATCAGTTGGTAATAATTTAATGTTTTCAATGAAGGAAAAATCAAGGAGGTATATTGGGCAAATATGGCTTCCATACTGATTTTTTTTTTTCTTTTCTTTTCCTGTTATTTTATGTAGATAAACAGAGTTGAGTATATGCACTCACGGGGTTTTCTTCACCGTGATATAAAGCCTGACAACTTTTTGATGGGTTTAGGGCGCAAAGCTAATCAGGTTACTTTTTTCACTGTCTATATAGTGCATCTGTCTCCGTGTTCACTTTCACCTTGTTTTACTGTAAATGCATACACATTGGACCGTAGTACATAAACATCTGTGCAATATCCCATCTTTGTTTACATGAAGACTTCGTGCAACTTTTGTTGAGACATGTCTTGACTCTCAACAATGTGAATGCTATGTGTATTTCATTTGGCCAGAATATTGTGCAGCTATAGGTAACCTTTGAAAAAGAACCCCCCCTCCCCCCAAAAAATGTGAATATGCACTAAATACTCAATTCTATGTTAGTTTTTGATTCAGGGAATATGGATATATGGGATAGAGAATTACAATTAGAGAGATGTCAAAAATGGAGTAGTATAATTATTTTTATTTTTATTTTTTTTTTTGAGTTTGGGAGCTGCTGAGCCTGGGCTCAGGTAGTAGTGGCATGCGGTATGGTTGTGGTTAGGGGCAAAGGATTTTATCTCAATTTTTTAGAAGCTAGATTGCCAATTGCTTGATGTAAAACTTTAGTTAGTGAGAATTGTTTTTTTGTTTAAAGATTGGACCCAAATTTAGCAGATTGCCAATTCTTTGTTTTAACTTTTTAGGCTATGGTAAGTTATGTACAAGAATTGTTCGGTTGGATTTGATGAGTTGACAACTTCAATTATGTTCCCATGTGAAGAATAACTGTTAGTTCTTTTGCATAAATACTGGTGAAATAAAAATAATTAGGCAATATAATGGTGGTATGCTAACCCTTGAATAATGTTAAATCTCTGATAGAGAATATACTTGCAGTGTAGGCAGTTGTACATTGGCATACTGCTTTTGGTTCTTTATTTAGTCCTAGAGCTTTCTAAGTCTTGTAGTTGATATGGATGGGAGCATAGACATTGTAAACCATTACAAATATTAGATGTCTTTTTGTTGTGGGAAGGTATTTGACTGATTATAGCTTACTCCCCCTATCTAGCGTGATTATAGTTTTGGGGACGTTTACAATGATGGAAATTTAACAGAGATGCATTCATCAATACCCCATCTTAACTTATCGTTATTACTTTATGGATAAAATTTATTTGATGAAAACTATTGAAGGTTGGTTGTTTATTAAGAGGTGGTTTGTAGACTTGTAGTTCTCACATAAAGAATGAGTTATAACTTGTATTTTTAAGCCAAAATCGTGTACTGCTGCTTACGATCAAGCTTTTCTTTGTTTTCCTAGAAAAAATATCAATGAATAAAACTATTGACTGATGTGATTATAGTTTTAGTGTTGCTTACTGTTAAATTACCGATTGTCCTAAAAGCTTAAGCTATTAGGAAATGGTGAATTTAATCACTTAACCATAATTCTAACACTTCCCCTCACTTGTGGGCCTAAACTTCCCCTTAAATAAGTGGGGGCCAACAAGTGGTAATTTAACATTTTAAATGGAAGGTAGAGTAAAGTCAGGGATTGAACTCAAGATCTCTTGCTCTGATACCATGTTAAATTACCAATTGTTCCAAATGCTTGAACTATTAGGAAATAGTGAATTTAATCAGTTAACCATAATTCTAACACTTACAATGATGGCAATTTAGCATAGATTCATTCATCAATAGCTCATCCTAATTTATTATTTTTACTCTATGGATAATATTTATCTGATTGAAAACTATGAAAGGTTGGTTGTTTATGAAGAGGTGATTTGTAGTTCTCAAACAATCACATAAAGAATGAGTTTTAAATTTTTTATTTTTTAATCCAAAATTGTGTACTGCTAGAGATCAAGCTTTTCTTTTGCTATCCAATAAAAAATATCAATTAATAAGAAGTCCTGAATGATTTTTTTTTTGGGTGGAAAATCTTAGATGGTTGAAGAAAAGATTGTTATTATTTTTGGAAAAATTAATGTAAATTTTAATACATGTTCAAGTTGATTGAGCCCTGATTATTTTTTTTATCCGAAGCTCACATCCAAAAAGGGTTGAAGTTACGTAGGAAAAATTTCAGAAGAGAGAGGGATTTTTATTTTAGATAAATACAGAATTGTTATATTGCCAGACTCCCATGAGAGTTCATCCAAGCATGTTTTATGACTTATTGTGTTGGTAAATGCCATTGTCCCTTGGTAGCATTGATCTGTTCAGCTGATGCTTATTTTGTTGGTTGTACATAACACCTTACGAAATCAATATTTCCAAATATTCTAGTTGTGCCCTAACATGCATTGCTTAGCATTTACTTGCTTAGCTGGGTGTTTTTTCAACGCAGGTATATATAATTGATTATGGTCTTGCAAAAAAGTATAGAGATCTTCAAACACACAAGCACATACCATACAGGTAATCCAGCATTATGGTTTTTTGTGGCTTCCTAATTAACTCGTTCTCTGGTTGTTGTACTCAATTCTTTTTTACTTTATCTGAGCTAATCATATAATTATAGTGTATTCATAGGTCAAGTTTCTGTTATTAGTCCTGTTAATAGCCATACGAGTATCCATAGGTCAATTCTAGTGCATTCAGCATTATGGATGTTTGCATGTCTGTTTGTTGTTTCCCCTTGTTCTTGGGAAAAGATCGGAGGGGAAGCTGTTCATTCTTGCATTGGCATACCTATATTCTTTTCTGCACCCTATTTAACAAATTCGGTCTGAATATATTTATTTCTATATAGTTGTATCACAAAGTATGGGTAAAAGCATGCTTAAGCGCAAAGCTCCCAAAGCCCTAGTACTGTTTGCCTCTAAAGTGAGGCACCTTCATGCTTTTTTGGAGCGTTTTCAATAAGCTCAAAGTGTGTTTATATATACCTAGTACTTTTTGCCTCTAAAGTGAGGCACCTTCATGTTTTTTTGGAGCTTTTTCTATAAGCTCAAAGTGTGTTTATATATATATATACTCTTGTACACCAAATCAACGTTTTATTTCAACAGTAAGATCAGATTGCTAGAAAAGTATATATATTTGAACACCAAATATGAATTGTAGCCATTTGATCTTACTGTTGAAATAAACTGTTGATGTGGTGTACAAAAGTCAATTTTATGCTAAAAGAAGCACGGACACAGGTATGGGTACGGGTATGACGCAGCGACGCGACAATTTTTGAAAAATTAGGACACGACACGGAGGGAATACATATATTAATTAATTATTAAATATATTTTTATTTATATATTTTAAATATTGTTACAGGTTCATTTTTCATATAATGTTAAACAAATATTAAATTTATTTTTCTTCTATTTCTTTATGTTAATGTACATACATATCAGATCCAAAAACCAAAATACACCCAATAATAATATAACAAA
This sequence comes from Quercus lobata, assembly GCF_001633185.2. Classification (NCBI taxonomy): domain Eukaryota; kingdom Viridiplantae; phylum Streptophyta; class Magnoliopsida; order Fagales; family Fagaceae; genus Quercus; species Quercus lobata. The sequence goes on from NC_044909.1 coordinate 18,364,651, forward strand.
ATAAAATTTATCTCACCCAAAATAACAAATTTGTAAGCAAAGAGAAATAAGCAACTCATGCAGAGAGAGAGCTTACCATCAGCGGTTGCCGTTGCTGCTGTTGGCCTTTGCTTTTGCTGATAACCCCAATGTCATAGAGAAATAATCAACTGAAGCAAGGAAGGGGGGGGAGAGAGAGAGAGAGAGAGAGAGAGAGAGAGAGAGAGAGAGAGAGAGGACTTTCACCGTCGCTGTTGTTGGCCTTTGCTTTTGCCAATAACCCCAATGTCACAGAGAGTGAGTGAGAAGTTAAGAGAGAGAGGAGAGAAATTGAGTGAGAGAAATGGTCTGAGGGTTAGGGATCTAGGTTTTTATTTCTGCTCTCAAAAAGCTGCGTTTTGGGTCTTTTGCTCTTTTTATTTATTTATTTATTTTATTATAAATTTCTGCAGCCGTGTCCCTTGTCCAGTATGTGTCGGACACAGACATGGCAGCCCAAATGCTATTTCCGTGCCTCATAGATGGCTAGATTTTATGGTATGCTACTATACACTTGAGCCCACCCCTCTCTACCTTGACGCATATTCCCTTGAATTTTCTGCTTGCTACCAAAACTGCCATGTCCTGAAACTCCTAGTTCATTCTTGAGAAAAAAAAAATTATTAAATTTATGTGATAATTGGTTAGTTGCTTTAATAGTTGGTGTTGAACATATAATGAGCTGTGCACTTAGACTTGTATTGATTAATACTCATCTAGTGAATAAGTGATTTAGAGAATGATGTAAACTGTTATATTTCAACTAATATGATTATGTGATCACTTGATTGTTGTATTGACCATCAATAATTATTTTCAAATTTATTACATTATATTTTTAAAAATGTGCACTTGACTTTGATCAGGCATGTGCTTGCGCTTTGCGCTTAGACTCTAGAAGGCCTTGGCGCTTAAGTGCACCTTGCACTTTTACTTTAATTGGTATCACGTTATTCTATTACAGGAGTATTTTTTTATGAGCAATCCTCACAAGTAGATTAGTTTCTGCATTCTGGTAGTGCTTGCATATAACAATCATGAGAAAATGTGGACAAGCCTGGAGTATTAGTTGTATGGAACTTACAGATGGCTTTGTAGATTGTATGGAAGCTTTAACAGTGCTGAGATGAACCTATTTTTATTTGAATGTTTGGACGCATATGTTTATAATACAGGTTATTGAGTGTTTCATTGTTCCATTTTCTGTCATTTTTTAATCCATTTTGACCTTAATCATTAATGAATTACTGTCTTCCTGATGTGTTAATATGCTACTCAACTTTCTCATGCTTTTTTTTTTTTTTTTTTTTTTTTTTTTTTTTTTGTGGTTTTGAAAATAACTTTCTCATGTTTTCAGCATTTGTTGCCTGTTTATTTTCCATCACATCTTCCCATTTTTTTTTTTGCTACAGGGAAAACAAAAATCTCACAGGAACAGCTCGTTATGCAAGTGTTAATACCCACCTTGGAGTTGGTGAGTGACTTTTTTTTTAAATTTTTAAAAGCTATTATGATTCAGATGGTTTTGTATACTTGCTATCACATGTTTAGATGTATTCACAATTCTGATTTACATGCAGAACAAAGCAGAAGAGATGATCTTGAGTCTCTTGGTTATGTGCTTATGTATTTTCTGAGGGGAAGGTTATCACTTATTGACATTCTCACTTCACCTACTTTGCTTAAGCTTATTCGCATTTTCTTTACTTACTGCATATGATTCTTTGTTTCAGCCTTCCGTGGCAGGGCTTAAAAGCAGGTACGAAGAAGCAGAAATATGACAAGATCAGTGAAAAGAAGATGCTTACTCCCATAGAGGTATTATCACTTGCTTCTTCCAGCAGCTTATGCCAGGACAATTTAATAATGAAACATATGGTTTTAGTTTATAACAGGAACAAATCACTGAATTTATGTTATCACGAGTCTGATATGCAGTGCTTGTTCTGTATTCCAAGTGCTCCAAAACATTTGTAAACTTGAGATATGAACTACAAATATGCTTTTTGACAGGTTCTTTGCAAATCGTATCCATCAGAGTTCACATCATACTTCCATTACTGCCGATCATTGCGGTTTGAGGACAAACCTGATTATTCATATCTGAAGAGGCTTTTCCGAGATCTATTTATTCGAGAAGGTTACTTGAAGATTCTTAAGCCCCAGCCCCTTAAAATTGTTCAGTTTGTTTTAATAAATGTTGAATAATTCTTTCTGTGATTCTCATCTTGAATTTTATTGAGAGGTTTCACAAAACCTGGAATTCAGTGAGTTGTGATTGGTGCAGGTTATCAGTTTGACTATGTGTTTGATTGGACTATATTGAAATACCCTCAAGTTGGCTCCAGTTCGAGAGGAAGAGTCAGTACATAATTTATCGGCAATATTTTTTGTAAAAGTATCTTTATATGAGTTGTAAATGATCTTGATATCTTTTCATGTCATTTTTCAACAGCCAAGTGGGAAACCAGCTTTAAATCCAGGAACATCTGCTGAAAGACCTTCAGGTCTGTTCCCTTTTACTGCAAGGCTTTGGATCAACTTGTTTTAAACAATCAAATTCTATAAATGTTTAGAATTCTCCTAAATGTAAAATGGGCTTCAAGCTCTCAAGTTCTTGGCTCGTCTCTGTGCTGTGGCTTGAGATATATTCTTACATTTTCCAAAGGGTTGATTGCCTTTGTTTGGTCACTCTGGTATTTCTCTAGAAAGCTTATAGAGCAGTGAGATCTGTAGTATTTTGCTTAGATTGTAGTAAATACTTCTACTCAAGTTATTTTCTTATTTGAATTAGAAAGATGAAGAGTTTTCGACATATGACACATCATTATATGTTTCTTCTAGTGGGACAAGAGATTCGAGATAGGTTCTCTGGTGCTGTTGAGGCCTTTGCTAGAAGGAATGGCACAGGGCATGGTTTGCATGGTGAGCACACCAGGCACAGATCTTCAGATGATGTGCCATCTTCCAAGGATGTGGTGAGTAATTGCGAGTAGTAATATGCAATCTTCTGCTTATTTTCTGTGTCCCTTTCAATTTTTTCTGTGAAGTCATTCTTGCACTCTGATTCCCAATCACTTCACACTCTCTTTCTTCTTTCCTCTTTGCAGCAACCTGATTCTGAAAGGGGAAGGAGTTCTCGCAATGGCAGTTCTTCAAAGAGGCCAGTTGTATCAAGCAGCAGACCAAGCTCCTCTGGTGAGCCAAGTGAAAATCGGTCAAGCCGGCTGGTCTCAAGCAGTGGTCGCCTGTCTACAACCCAGAGGATTCAACCTGGGTTTGAATCCAAAACAACATCTTTTACCCGAACTGCTGCTACCAGAGGTGGTCGTGATGATGCACTTAGGAGCTTTGAGCTTCTATCGATTGGCACAGGAAAGAGGAAATAAAGGGTAAGAAGTGCTTGTGTCAAGACTCAACTTTTTTTGCAGTTTTTCACGATGTCAGCAATATTATGATTTTACCTCAGTTACTTTGTATATGTGTTATCTGTTGCTGGGTTCAATTTGCTGCTAAAGCTCGCAAATGTTCTACTTGAGAACATGTCCAGACTCTTTTACCTCTTCAGGATTCTCGCAATTATAATGCCCCTCTTGGGCTCACCCAAGAAAGAGAGATCGTCTCACTTTAGGGAATTGTTCATATATTTGAGACACGAATAGTTGTAATAAGCACGGATGTTATATTTTTTCCTGGGGAAAAATGAAAACCATGCTTTATGACTAATACACCCTTTGTCTTGTCATGTATTACGTAATATATTCATATTTTTTGTCTTTGTAGTATGGGTAAATGATGTATAATCATTAATCAGTGGTTTCATCAGCCACCTGTTGAATTCTTTTGTCCACTTGGTTTAAAAGGATATTTTTTTTGGTTGCTTTAAACACTTTATTCTAGTAATTTTGCTAGCCATTAGTGTTTTTGTAGCATGTAAATTTTAGCTAAACATCTCTTCTGATCTCCTGGATTATCCACTGTTGAGGGCTCGTGATTACTTGCTTTAAACAGGAAAATTTTGCGAGGGTGATATTGCCTATCAAATTAGTTACGTTGAAAGTCTATCAGAAATTTCAACCTGAAGTTGTTTTCTGGTGTGCTTATCTTTTGTTAAATATTTATTTGTATGCATTTGGTTTTCTAGATGTGCTGAGTATTCTCTCTTGGTATAATGTATATTTTTGGTAGTCAGGTGCATTTATCTGTTTGAGCAAACAATATATGATCTAATATATGCATTTGCCTATCACTTTGATCACCCCAGTCCCGATTTTAATTGCCATTTTGCAATGGACTAGTTGGCATTTTGGACAGAGCTTGCAGTGAGAAAACCCCTAGTTTTGATCTAGTAAAGTAGAAAGAGGGTGAAACCTAGGGATAGAGAATCAAAGCAAAAACTAAAATCTTTGAGCATTTTGAATTTTGAAATCGGGGGAAAAGGAAAATTCAAATTATAAATTAATTCCCGTTATAAAAAATTCTCTACTTAAATTGATGTTCGAGTCCCTTTGGCCTCTCAATAATGGCTTGGCTATGAGATAAAAGATGCCCAATCTTGAACTATGTAGCTAGGTACATTTATCAATGCCAGATCACATATTAAAAAAATTTCTTCTTTGTTCAAGTTGGATTCTATCATAATATTCTCCCATGTATTGTGGTCTTGATCCTTACAATTTGCCTACCAAATGGAAATACATGACCTGTCATTTGAGTTCAGATTGTCTTACCAAGGTCATATTACTAATCATGTAAAATGGTTAGTGATATATGACAATTCCTCATCCTTTAATCACAATGATGAAGATCTAGGGTGCAACGTCTGTAATAGGGCAAAACAAAAAGGGTGTCTCTGAATTGAATTGTTAAGAATAACCCTCCCCATATCAAATTAATTAAGATGTCATGTCGTGAAAACTTGAAATTGTTGGACAGTTGTTACTTTGACTAGAAGGAAATATTCAATCTACTTTTTGTTGGTGTGTGGTCTAGGGCTGTCCACGGGTTGGATTGGATCGGGTTTGGGGTTGACTTGCAACCGACCTGATTAGATTGAGTGTATGAAAAATGGACCTGCATAAATAAAACCCAAACCTAAAGAACATAGCTCACAAGTCACAACCACAATCCAAAACTAGTGAAATCAAATAACACCAAAAATACCACAAATCCAAATCTGAGATTGAAACCAAATAGCATGAAAAACACCACACACCCAAATCCAAGACCAAAAGAAAGAGAGAAAGATGAGACTCAGATCTGAGATGAAAGAGAGAGAAAGATGAGACCTAGATTTGAGATTGAAAGAAAGAGAGAAAGAAAAGAAATTATCACCAAATAACACCACCACCACTCCTCCTCCTAGTTCCCATCGTCATTGCATGCATCATAATATCAGTACATCTACCATCAAATTGCACAAGATCAAAGCAGATAAGAGGCGGCTTTGCAAGGAAGTAGGTCTACGACGGCAGGAAGACAAAGGCAGGAGCTAGGGATTTGAGAGAGAGAGAGAGAGCATGAAAATAGAGAGGCAGGTTAGAGCATTTCCAGCAGATTCTCCAAATTTTTGTACTGTTTGAAAAATAAACAGTGAATTTTACCTTTAAACTATTCACTTTTTCAAATACATTTTTCAACAGATTTTCTATCCCATTCTCTATCTCATTTAAATATTATTTCTTCATTTATTCTTTATTCCTTTTTTATCATCATTTATTCTTTCTATATTCATTCCCAACAATTATATTTTTCAATGAAAAGTGTTATATTCACAACATTTTTTGCAATATTTTCACAAGAATCACATCAAAATCTTATGTGGAAAGTTATTACTAGTTCTAATTTGAATCCACTGCTAAAATTATACTTTTACTCACCAATATTAGTTAATAACAATATGTTATTTAAAATTTATTATGAAAATATTGTGGTAGCATTTCTAAATCGTATTTTTCCTTTCTTTCTATCATCCATACGTTTCATTTTTTTTTTCTCTTGATTTTCTCCACCACACACGTATACCAATTATCTCCATTCTCTCCTTTTTATCACTACTTTCTACTTCATTCCAGAACCTCTCTCTCTCTTTCTTTCTCCAATTTTTTTTTTTTTTTTACTTGATTCCAAAACATTATCCAGCTCTTTGTGTGACAAGAAACAGAGAAAGAGGTAGAGAGAGAAAGAACAGATGGGTTAGATGGCTTTCCTCCCCAATGCAGCCCAGATGGTAGATGGCTTGTGTCTTTTTTTTTTTTGTTATGGTTTGATTAATTTTAAGATTATGTTTTTGAGTTTTTATTTTGATTATGCTTGAGTTTAGAGATGTTTGAGAAAAAGATTGTTGTGTTTGTAGCCGTGAGAGGAGAGAGAAAGAATTGTTTATTTTATTTTATTTTATTGAGATGTATGAATTTTTTAAGCAGAAAAATTGATTTGGAGTTACTACAGTGTTCTCTAGATTAAGAGAACCACTGTAGCAACTTCAAAAAAAATTTGGAAAAGTTTTGTGTTTAGAGATGCTGTTGGAGTGTGAACAGTGAGCTTTTTTCTCCAAAAAGTAGAGATAGAGCATCTGTTGGAGATGCTCTTAGCATGAAAAATAGAGAAGGGTAGAAAGACCCAAAATGTTACCTTTTAAATTTAAGAGCGGTCGGGTCAGTTTCTACGGTTTTTAAATTCATTAACTCGCAACCTGAACCAAAATTTTGGTTTTTAAAAGCACAAGACCCGAATCCGACCAACTATGCTATTCAGGCCCGCCTGCTGGCCCTCGGGTCATGTGGGTTTAGTTGGGCCAGTTGGCCTGCTGGACAGCCTTAGTGTGGTCAATGGTGTGATATTTTTGTAGATGCTTAGAACCCTCTCAAAATCTCAAGGGAAGTGAATAGGTAGCTCATATTTGAAGAGCACAAGAGAGCTTAGGAAGTTGTGAAACCAAATGATAGAAGAGTTGAAGCATGGTCTCCCTCTCCTAGTATCATCAAAAATGATTTTGATGCAGCTATTAGGGATGGGCATATTTGTTTTTCTGGTGTGAGTAGAAACAAGAAGGAAGAGATCGTTTGTGTGAGGATAAGTCTCTATGGGTTGAATCCTGTGTTAGCTCTTTGGGAAGCAGGGTTTTGAAGGCAACGTTTTGAATGTTGTCCATCCTATCTAGCTTGTTAACACTTTAACATTGGTTAATTAAATCTATCATAACCGATTTTAAGCTGTCCTTAAAATCTTTTTCTTTTAGGCTGGTGACGTACTTAGGAACTCTAATAATTTATTTCACTCATTAGCCTAGTGGGCTTCTTCTTGTAATGCTAGGGCAACCATCTCCCTTATGGTTTTTGCTAGAAATGGAGGAGTCAGTTCCCCGTTGTCTTTCTAATATAATCTTATTGGGCAAAAAAGAAAAAAGAAAAAGAAAAAGAAAAATAGGTTACTGCCATGTCTTGAAAAATTGAACAAAGCATGGCAATGAGTTGGGTCCAATCGGTCTTCCATCCTTAATAATATAAGAAAATTACACTTTTCCACCCTAATCTTTTATCCTGATTACATTTGTACTCCTTTTAACTATCGAAATGTACAATTGACCTTACAAAGTTATATCTCTATCATAATTATAGTTACACCAAAATAGACGAGAGAGAGTTAAGTTTAACGTATTTTTAAAATGGGTTGATTGTGCATTTTGATAGTTCATGGGGTTAAGTGTAGTTGGGTTGTGTTCAAGTTCTTAAAGCATAAAAAACCAACCCTTGCCAAGTTGCTAATGGGTTTCAAAATGCGAGGTTCTTCGCCTTAGCTAGTTGCATCTTTGTTTCACCCTAGCCTCCCCCCACCCCCCCCTCCCAACAAAATAGAAATAGTTGGACCCAATTTTTGTTGTTGATTTTCATCAATTTTTATGTGGATTTCTAAATTTAATCGAGCTTTATTTGAAATCTAACCATGTGATTGGATTATATTTTGGTGCTATAAGTAAGATCATGAAATTCCCTTTAATTTGGTTAATCATGGGCAAAAATCAAGTTTGAATTGAATGAGTTATCACTGATTAAAGGAAATTAACCATTTTGCATTTTAATTGTGAAAAAATCAGGTAATTTTTCTATGGAACTCCTGCTAAAATTTTAGTATGATTTCCAAGAAAATTGGTACTAAATATACCTTTTGGGACTTTTTAATTAAGCATGCCATTAAGGATCAAATGTCAAAATTGATTAATGAGTTTAATTGATTTTTATAAATTACGTGTCCTGTTTTTATTCGAGTCCATTTATTTAGTCATACTTGGTCCCTTTATTTTCATCAGGTAATACATTTGATTTTTATGGAGATCATGTTAATTATTGTGAATTATTAACTATTGATTTAAAGTTCACATAGTTCTTTTTAGTACATTGTAGTCCATGCTTTAATCTTTGCACACTTGAATTAAGGAAGTTCACTGATATGACGTGTGTCCAAATTGCTAGAATATGCCAATGACATCACTTATTCTTATCCAATTCCATTATTATCCGCATTCCCTAAAACCCTAGGGATCCCATATATAAACCATCATCACTCTCCCCTGTTAAGCAACAATGAGCAGCCATGGTGGAAACCCAAAAATAAAATCCCTACAGTCCTATCCGACCCCACGGCTTTGGCAGAGAGAATAGTCTCTTTGCCACCCAACCCGAAAATCAACCAGGAAAAGTCCCTTCTTTTTTCATCCACTTTAAACAAGTTTCATCCCATACACTAACACTAGCCCAAGACTCCTTTAGGCCTAACCTTTCCCCAGCCTTAGCCCAAGTCCGTTTCATACCAACCCACTCATTTTTAAAATAAAACCCATTCAATTCTAAACCAGCCCGTGGACCCTCCAACACAAACGTTTCCAAAAATTGCAAAATTATCCCAAACCTTCTCAAAATCACATTTTTCAACCCCAACCCATTCCAAAATTATAACTTGACCCCAACACTTTCATAAAATTTCATTTTAACCCCAAAACTTTTGTAAAATTTTATTTAGATCCTAAACTTTTATGAAATTACTTTTTGACCCCTAAATTTCAAAAATTGCACAAAGGCCATTTATGATTATGACACCCAAAGAAAAAAGAAAAAAGAAAAAAAAGAGCGTTTTCAATCATTGTTATGCCAATAAAATGCTTGCCTTAAAAAAAAATTTAAATTTGTCAAATGAATTATTTTCACACTTTAAAGGAATTTAACATTTGTATCCTTTATTGTTTTTTTCTTTTTTGCATGAGATAAAATACCTTGGGAAAAGGAATTTCAAAATCGCATTTGTTAGGCTAAGCTCTGGAGTGAGGTTAGCTATATGTAATTGCCTATGCAATTTACTTTCTTAATAAATGTCATTCTATCACATGTTTAGCTATGCACCTTTTGATTTTGCTTTATAGAATAAATTACATGTCCATGCATTTTGCACGTGTCTACATGCTCACATGTCATTTTAGAATAGATTATACATGTCATCATGCATTTACATGTCATTCTAGAATAGATTATACATGTCATTTATCCACATGTCATCCTAGGATAGGCTTGCTTCCTTTTATTTCACATGCACATGCATAACATTCATTTTTTAAAATCCAAATGAACTATTTTAGTTGTTGTTTAAATGACAAGATTTAAGATTAAATTCGAAACGAGATATTATCATTTTGGATAGGTGTTGTGGGGTGCCTAACACCTTCCCCACACGTAATCGAGATTTCAGATTCATGTTTTCTAGTTCGAAACATTTTTTATTTTCTAATGAGATTGGTCACCTAATTTAATCTTCTGGATCCATTACACGGATGAATAAGAATGCATAGATAGAATAATTTTGTCTTTTTGAGAGGATTTGAAAAAGCTCATAGGAGATAGGACCTCCATTTAATATATAGGATCAAGAAGGTTGTGGTGGAGATGCATTGGTTGATTTATTGGATCCACTGCAATGAGAATCCAAAACATTTTATTACCTTGAGAATGCAATTCCATTCAACCTTATCATAATATTTCTCCATGTTCACCTTGATGGCAATATTTAGTTGTTTTACTTTCTTTTCATAGATTTTGACCTATCTCATGAGTAATCATCATATTATCTTGAATCATAGGCCCAAGAATAAAAGCATCTACCGTGGTGAGATAAGCTTTGGGAGAATCTTCTTTAGGTTTTTTGCTAGTAGCTTCAACATGACCTTGAGATCACAATACATAGGCTTATTGGGCGAAAGTTATTGACAATTGCAACACCTCTTAATTTGAGGATTAATGCCAAGGTATGGTTAATTTCTCTCTAAAATCTACCTGACTTGAAGAGGTTTCTGTACAACCTTGATTAGATCTTGGCCAATCGCTATCTAGTACTGTTTGAAGAATGCCATTGGCATTTCATCGAGTAGATTCTAAACTGAATACGACATTCTTGATCTACACCACATTAGTTAGCCATTGAAGTAGCTAAGAGCATTGTACCTTAACTGACACATTTTGATGTTTTTAACAGAGATGTCCAGGGTTCAAATTATAATAATGATATATAATAAACATTTATTTTGCTATTTTTCTTGTCTTAGATTACATCTTATGAAACTATACTAAGGTAACATAACGATAAATGCTTCTAAATTGGAATATTTTTGAAACCTTCTAAATTGGAATATTAAGAAAAAAAAATTATTTATTGGATGTTATACCATGATTTTATAAAATATTATGGGCTCTCCCCACTGTGGCAAGGCAATGCCGCAATAGGCGATATGCAGTTTTTCTATCCTTTTTTTTCTACGACAAAATTCCAAAAGCTTGAACCGAATGATATGCACACATATTCTGTACTATATATCTATATATATATATATATATATAGTTGAGATGTCAAAATTACTGATTTCCTTTCTTTTTGGGGGAGAAGGGGTGGGGGGTTAATAATACCAATAATTTTTTTAAATAAATGCACAAAATAACACTCACACGTAGATCATGGTTTCGTAGAATATTAGGGAATTTTCACTGTTGACATGGATTGTTCTTTTAAGTCTTGAATTTTTATTCAAATACATAATACGCTGGTAACATATGTCCATCTGCATTTTTTTTTTGGACAAATTTTTTAAACCTTTAACCGATTAAAATATGAAAGCTCGCTAGCTAGTCTAATTACTAGAGTTTAAGACTCCAAAAAAATTTACGGCTTGATTAATTTTAAGTCTAACACAAGAAAAGTGGAATACATGTGATTAGTGAATAATCCCGCTGAAACCACAAACTGAAGCATGTGTATACATAATTGACAAGCAATATAAACACAAGAAGTAAGGGAGAAGAGAGTGCAAACATGAGATAACATACGATGTGTTATCAAAGGGGAAAACCGGAAAACCTGGTGGAAAACTTCTTTGCGGCCCGACAAGTTGAAATAATCCACTAGCAAATCAGTTAGAGTACATAAATACATAGAGACCCTTAAAACCTAAGCTACCCAAAGTACTTAAGTCCTCCAAGCTCCAGCTACCAACGGACTTCATAGAGTCTTCTCTTTGCTAGCTTTTCAGATCCTACAATTAAGCCCAATTGCACCTCCCAAAAATTGGTATGAACTCAGTACTTCCCAATTTCTCCAAAACAACTATCTACACTCAGAATATGTGTGGATTGTGTTTGGAATAAGTTTCTCTCATTGGTATGAAAATTAGAGAGGGAAGAGAGTAGAGAAAACTAAGAGAATTGTGTAGTGAATTGAAAGATGACAATCACTAACTCTTAAATGGTGTTTCTAGGGTTTTCTCTTAGAAACTCCTCTTACGATTTTGTGAGTAATAAAAGTATACATAATGTGGGTGAAGGAGGGGAAGAGTTACACAAAATTCTAGCTGTCAGAGTATTTCATGGGTCACTTGTGACTTGGCTAAGTTGCGAGCAAGTTGCGAAACACCTTGACATAACATATGTTTGAAATTCATGCATGTACTCTTCACGTAACTTTTTGCAAATTTAAGCAATTGTGAGCAAGTAGTGAAACTCCCTGTCATAAGCAGTTCTTCACCATTTGTAGTCTAAACCCATTACAATTAACCCCACATAAATACAAGTAAATGATTGAAAGAATTATAATCAAATTGACACGTAATTAAAGCCAACAAAATTAACATGAAAAAATCACAACTTAACAAAATACATAGGTATTATACATACATACATACATACATATATATATATTGATTCATTAAATGACTGCAATTTTTTTGTTTTTTGTTTTTTGTTTTTTGTTTTTGTTTTAAGGAGGCAACGTTAGATATATCAATGCTTTTTAAATCCAAAAAATAACACACATTATATTAATCACAATTAATATTCTTTAAATATTTTAAATCAATTTGTTTGGTTATATAAATGAAATATTGCACATTAGAGTATAATAATATACTAATAGTAAAAATTTTAACTTCAGAAAAATTAAATATATATAATGTAATAGATAAGAAATATGATAATAACATTGCTATATGATAAAAAAAAAATTATTTTGCTTATGAATAACAAGGTAGAACATGTTCAAACTTTTAACCATAAAAGTCAGGGCATTTTTTCTTCTAATGGTAAAAAAAAAAGTCTATTTTTTCCTATATTCCTAACTCTTTAAATATGCTAAGAGCTTTATAATTCAATTGGTATTTTCTATTGTTTTTAAGGGAGACGTTCAAGGTTTAAAACCCCCATAGTAACAAACAAATTATCCACATAAAGAAAAAGAAAAAAAAACACCAAATACAAAATGAAAGAGAGTTGATTTTTTGGGAAGAAAAGGTGCTTTTCTTAAATATATTTAATTATATATTTTTGGATATTTAAATACTCATGAACATAATAAATTATATATGGCAAAATAGCTAAATATAGAAAAGAGAGATTAGTGTTTTTTTTTTTAATTTTTTTTTTATATAAAATTTTTAGGCAAAAATCCAAATTACACCTTTACACTTGGTTGAATTGTCATTTTCCTCTCCTAAAGTTTAATTTCTGTCATTTAAGTTCTCAAAACTCTGATATTTTTGTCAAATTGGTAACTTCATCCATGTTGTCTACAAAAGTTTCTATTAAGTCCAGTAAAACACTTCATATAATATATGTGAGTTTTGTAAATGACAATGGGTGGAAGGATCCATTTGATAGGAATGTTAAATTTTGAGGATTTCAAATGATAATTTCACCTAAATATAAATTATATAATTTGACTTTTATCTAGATTTTTATTAGGGTAAAAATATTATTTTGGTTCCTACATTTTAGGGTCATAATTAATTTGGTTACTGCATTTTTATACTAGTTAATTTTATCCCGGTTATTTTCAACCTAGAATTAATTTAGTCCTTATCATTAACTTAATAACGGAAATTGCCTACATGGCTAACGAATTGCATAGTTGGCAATCTTGGAAATTACGTGACTAATAATTAAAAATAAAATATTTAAATTACAATTTAACAAAGCCACGTCAACACCATAAAAAATCCATGTCAAAAAATTAAAAAATTTATATTTTTTAACAGAAAAAATAAAACTTCTTAATTGGTAATTTTAAAGGAAAAATAAAAATGAATTTGAAAACTTCAACTTGAAAATTGTTTTTCTTCCTCTTCTTTTATGTTCAAGATCAACAGCAAGAGCAGGTATAGGTACCTCATTTTGTACCCTTTATGACTTAAGCCATTGTTCCCTAGTGACGATATCAATAAAGGACCCATGACTGGTCAAGGAATTAGCTAAGGAAACTCTTTAAGTTGAGGGATTTTTTTATGCTTTAAAAACTTAGCAAAACCTTAGCTGTGTGTACGCAAGAACCATACTTGCGTACGCCACTTTGAGCCTATGTATTGCAAAGTTGGCAGAGTTATGTAAGGAAAGTTTTTGATGGAAATATGTGTAGAGCTAATCTCACATCGCTTGGGAATAACCTTGCACCATCTCTTGACACTATAAAAGATCTCCTACCCTATTTTCCAAAAAACAGACATAAATAACTAAGAAAATAGTTATAAGGAGTTCTTCTTTTAAAACACCTTCAACTAAAAGTTTTCCTAGAACCATTTCTAGTCTAAGCCCTCTAGTTAAAGCTTACTAACCTTCTGGGTTTTTGTTTGTTTTATAGATTGACTGAGAAGAGCGGACAAATTCAAGCTCCAAGAGCTTTTCTTTTGAGTTATTTTCCCTTTTCTTTTCTTTTATATTTTGTTTTATTTATTGCTTGTATAGTTTAGGTTTATTGCTTTAGTAATTTAGTAGCATGCTAGGTTAGATTAGAGGAAGTTTTGTTGAGTGTTGTATGTTGGGTTCTAGGTCGAATTGTGTACGCAGATTCATCCTCGCGTGTGTATGCTTCTACATGTGCACACATGCTTAATCCAGAATACCCAGAATTATTTGTTTTTTGTTTTTATTTTCGTTTTGTTTTGTTTGTTTAGATACATGCTTAGGTCCCTGTTTAAGCTTAATAATGTGTTTAGGTCTTTGCTTCCTTTAGAACTCTTTTTGTTTTATTTTTATTTTTTTATTTTTTTTTGTTTTGATGTTTAGATGATTAGGATTTGAATGTCTTTGAATATGAATATTAACATGCATATCACATGATCATACATTTGTGTATGGGTGCTGCAGTGGCACAATAAGGTAACTACATTCATTCCGACATGAACATGCATGATTGGATTAGATGAACATGAGATAATGAACATGTTGATACTATGTGGTACTACCATGTAATGTATGATGCTGTCATGTATGCTTGTTGCCTTAATGTGTATATATGAATGTAGGTTGATATGGATGCATGAGATGATGTTGTAGACACCCCATTTTGCAACTCTTATTTAACCGCATTTGTGTTGCACTGTATGTCATCACCATCTCATGTCCCTAAGGCAAAAATGTAATTTTGCCTGTTTAATCTCTACATACATTTCACAAAATGAATCTTGAGGTCATAACTATCAAAATAACAGTTTATGAGTATTAATTGGACCACCACATTAAAAGATATCAAAGAAATAAGTTTTAATAGTAAAGTGCACTTGCATGAATCCAGCCTCAATCATAAGTGATTATGATCTCTTAATTTCAATTGGTATAATTTTAGTCCAAATTGAATTTAATGATGTCCTTTAGTGCTATTGGTTGAGGATAGAGTTTATGGTGAGGTTTCATGCATCTAATTTAATCCTAAGTCAAAGCATTTATTAATTCTCGATAGAAAAAATGAAAAAAAAGAAAAAATCCAAAGGATTTGGGACTAAGTGTTGAATGGCACTTGGGTCAAATCCCCCAAATTTTCTTCCCTTTTCAATTCGACTTGTTCCCCACTCATTTTGATATTGATTCCTATGTTTTCACTTAAAAAAAAAAAAAACCTAAAATTCCTAAGTCCCATATTGCCTTGAGACTTATTCCTAGCTCCTACACATTTAGTATAAATACCCCCTCCACCTTTAGTCCAAAAACACACTGAGTATCTTAGAAACTCTAGAAATTCTCAGAGCTTCTTAGGAAAGTAAGATTTCTCTTTTCCTTTGTCCTTATTCTTTATAGTAGTAGGAAGGTGCCTTTGGTGTCTTGGATCTCCTGGTCTCAATTCACTAGAAGTTTGGACCTATTGGTGTTAGGCAATCAACTTCCTACTCACAAGTCCCTTCTAAAGGAGCTTTCTTGCTTGGAGTGCTCGTGCATGTGTAAGTTACGTGATCCATACCCCTTTTAGATGACATATCGGCATGTCGGATCCTTCTTATGAAGGTGGGGTGCATGGTACTTAATCTCCCTAGAAGCGGTTTAGGCTCAAACCAAGCGTGAGCCTGGGAGTATGCAGTGCCTCTTAAAAAGAAGCAAATGAGTCGCCACCTGGTTATAGGTCCAGGAACCAAAAAATGAGTCCATGATGGTCTTTCTACCAGACAAGGTCCAGAGTTAGGGTATAGGATGGGAAGAGGTTGGATACCCTAAGCCTGCCCATCCGTAGCTGGCCTTCATATATTGTTATTGGATAATGGATAAATGGTATCTATCTAATAAGCCTATGTGAACATGCGCATGCATCTAAGCCCTAGAGTTAGTCTACATGTAATGTGAGGTAGATATGAAAAGCAGAATTGACATGTGAAAGGCAAACAATCAAATTAAGGTCAAAGGGATGTATGCACATATGACAACTGATCATGTGAACATGTGAGCATCTAAACATGTGAGCATGGAAGCACTTGAGCATCAAAGTGAGTAAATGTATGAGCATGTGGTCATCAAAGTATGTGAACATGAAAATATACAAGCATGTGAACATGAGAGCATACAAGCATGTGAACATGGGAGCGTATGAGCATGTGAACATGGGAGCGTATGAGTATGTGAACATGAGAGCTTGAGAGCACGTGATTATGTGAGCATCCAAACATGTGAGCATGCAAGCATATGGACATGTGAGCATGAGATCATGTGATCATGTGAGCATCCAAACATATGAGCATGCAAGCATATGGACATGTGAGCATGTAATTATATGAGCATATAAGCGTATTCACGTATGAGCAAACAAGCATGTGAGAATATGTAAGCATGTAAACATCTAAACACGTATCTCTTATTGTCCAATCACCTCGGCATTTAAGCACAATCATCAAAACGTGCGAGCGCACAGACATCTAACTACATGAGCACATGAGTATCCAAGCACATAGTCATATCATCCAAGTGTGTGCACACGTGTATATCAAACAAAGGGTTGAATATTTAATGAGGATTAATGATTAAGTCTTATGAAAGAGTGACACTTAATTGGAGTGACAGTTAATTGGAGTGGAATTTTCATCAAGTCTTGAATTTCTTTCCTTTTTAAAACTCAACATCAATTATTAAAGGTGCCCTTAATCTTTAAATGTTCTCTTGCCTTTTAGAGTTTTTTAACAAATTGAATTTTATCGACTTCGATATCAAATTAGTTTGAATTCAAATATCCAAGTCTTTTAGGAAGGATTATCGAATTGAATAGGCTATTGATTGCTTTGTCCTTTCCTAATTAACTTTTGAATTTAAATTCAACTATCTCCAATATATTAGGCAATATAAATCTCTTGATTGTCAACCATTAATGTTTGTCAACTATTTTGGAATTAATCCCTTTAGCATTTTAGGAAAGATTTGTAATTAATACCTCATTGATCACTTGTCCTTTCCTTAATTGACTTTTGAGTTTAAATTCAAATTAGTCATTTTTTATCATTAAAGCTTGATTACCTAATTCTTGGAAAGATTTTATCTTCAATTAGACTATTAAAGCTTTCCTTGCTAAAATAATTAGATTTAAACATTGACATTTAAATCTAATTGACTATCATCTTTTTAGGAAAGATTTTAGTCTTCCATGCATTTAAGACCATTAAGAAATATTACCATTAATGCTTGATTACATTCCATAATTACCACCTTAAAATTTTATGACCTTTGACTAACCCTAGAAATTAATGAGGATTTTATTAAAGAGCAAGACTTAGGTACAATACTTAGATGCTGTTCCTTAGGTTCATCTTTTAAGATTCTGCCATATGGATTTTTTCTCATGGGATGGAAGTATATTTTTTAGTTAAGTAGCCACATGGCTGAATCTTAAGAGGGGAATCTAAGAAATAGCACCTAAGCTACTATACCTAAGTTTTGTCCTTTATTAAAAAAAGGAAAGCAGATTAGCTACACAATTTTAGGTATTTTTGGTCTTTTGAATATATTACAAAAAAAAAAGCAAAAAGATACACACACACACAAACAGTGGATTAAAGTATATGAAAAATAAACAAAAACAAAATAACATTACTAAAATAAAGCAAAAAAAAAAAAAAAAATAACATGAATATATTTTGCCCTAGAAGTGTGTACACAACATAATGAATATGTACCACTATACTGGCATGTGTGTCTAGGGTTTCAACTTGATTTTTAGATTCATGTTATCAGAAGTGATGTGGATTATTCTAGAATCGAAGTTGATTTACTTTATAAAAAGAAGATATCAATGCATAGCAAGCAACAATGAAGCACATGTAAACAACATGTTATCAATGGAATCATCAAACACATCATGCATCATGTTGATAGAAATAATGGAATAATAAAGAGAAAAGAACAACAATGAAATAAATAAAGAAAATAAAGGGAGGAGAATATAGGTCTGGGAAAGACCTATATCTCACCCCTTTAGTGCCTTACAGTGATGTTGTTGACCAGTCCCTTGATTGAAATCGACTACCGCAGCTTTGTGTGGGTTAACAACTTGGATAAAGGTTGATTTTGGGGTTTTGATGAAAAAACCTAAGACTAGTGAAAAGGTGGCTATGGGATCACAAAAAAAGGTTAGTGTGATTAAAAAAAGAACAAACAAAAAGTTTAGTATTTTAGTAACCAAAGCATTAGAAAACTCAATCAAGTGCTTATAAAAACTGTTCTCGCACTCTTAGAAACTCACTATGAGTGAAAATTTAGGCTCCTTTTGGCGGTGGAAAGTGGGGGTGTTTATAGGCTTAGTGGAGGCTAGGGTTAATGGTGGGACATTTTAATCAATCAATGGGCCAGATTAATTGATAAAAAATCCCACCAAAAAGGGAAAAAAAAAACATTTTTTAGGCTTTTGACCAAAAAAGTGTGTATGCATTAAATTAAGTGTGTATGAGTCTATACACATGTGTACACACTCTTTGTAATCCTTTTTGAAATCAGCTTACAAAAGATGTATACACACTCAAAAGAGTGCGTACACACTTTTTGTAAGCCTTTTGGAAATTGGGCTTAAAAAAAGATTTTTGGCTTAAAAATGGATGTTGGGCTTAGGATTGGTTTCTTGGATCACAATTTTGGGCTCTATTAAGTCACTTGGCTCCACACATGGTGCTTATAATTTTGGTAGCGATTTGATCTCTCATCACTGGGACTGGGGGGCTTGGATATAGGTTGGAACGAAATGGGGTGTTCATAGCATGCAGGTAAGGTTTCTAAAATTTCTTTTTCTTTTATGCCCTAGCTTCTAGATTCAAGTTTGCCTTAGTTTCTAGTTTTTTTTAGATGTTCTTGTTTGTTAGCATGTTAGATCTAGGATGTTCTTAGCTTTTTATATGATTAGGGTTTCAATTTCAATAACATGTTTTTCACATGAATTTAGATTAGAATTTTTCGATTTCATATACATGTTCACATGCTCTTAGATTAGGGTTTTTTCACATCACACACATTTACCATGTCTTTCAATATCAAATTTATGCATGCGTAGAATAGGGTTTTATCATGCTCTTGTTTGTTTCATTATCTTTGCAATCACATATTTTGGATGATATAAATTCTCAAATGATATGATGTGATCATTGGCCATCACAGTCTAGAAGATGATAGGTTAGTAAGACATGTAACATAGCCTCCAAACTTAGATGATAGGTTAGTAGAATATAATCTTCTCTTTCTAGATTATAACTAGGAATCAAAGCATTGTACTTTTGTTTTAGATTGTATCTAGGACCAAAGCAATGCAATTTTTGGTTTTTATCAAAGAGATATACTTTTTTGAAATCATCAATAAGAATCATGTACTTTTCAATTTGGTTTCTTATTTTCCAATTAAATAAGTGGCAATTTCATTGTAAAACCCTTGATATAAGAAGGATAATAGCATTAGTAAAACCTCCACTGTCTTTTGAGAGGCAATAACACAATTCCAACCATGTTCACGTGGGCATGAGGCGTAGGGGTGGCAAAATCCGACACGACTCGTGAACTCGACATGATTAACCCATTTATAAACAGGTCATGGGTTGAGACTAAACAAGTTCGGGTCATATTCGAGTTGATATGGCTGACCCGTTTCTTAAATGAGTATTGTTTGTGTTCAACATGTTTAACCCGTTTAACCTGTTTGACCCCATTAGCTTACAAAGGTAATTTTACCATTTTATCCTTATAACCTAGGTATATAAGCTTAGCTATCATTTATTCTCCTCCCTCAGAACCAGACCTCATGCCTCTTTCAGTCTTGTGTCTCTTCATTTTCATCGTTAGTCTTTACTCTCTTTCTCCGACTCTTCTTCTCCTCAAAACTCCAACTGCTCTTCTTTCATCTACACTTCTACAGATATAGATTGAATCTACACTATAAAATCAAAACCCTAGCCTTCCTATGTCTCTCAACCTTCTACTTTCTCTTCCCCTCAAATCCCTAGCCGACCCCTTTAATTTCTCTTCTCCTCAAAACCGTGGTTGCCCTTTCTGCTCTCTATTCTCCTTCACGACTTCACAACTTCAACAGTTCTCTTTCTTCAGCTTTCAACCACCGAATTCACTAGCAAGATATATATGTTATATATTTTTGTTTTGTTTTCTTACCAATGAAATTTTCAATAATTGTAGATTTTGTTTATTGTGTTAATCATTATCATGTTGATTGTTTAGTACTAATAGTAGACTTGTTTGTTTTTTTTGTTGGTTTTAAAATAACTGGGTCTTGCTTTATTATTTATTTTCAAGTTTCTTTGTATCTATCATCTTAAAATAAAATACTTGTAGAGCCCTTTGTTTATTTTGTTAATCACTATCATGTTGATTATTCTCTCTCTCTCTCTTTTTTTTTTTTTTTGACATAAAAGATAGAAATTCTATTACATTAAGTATAATAAATAGTACATAAGAACCCTATAATATCAAAATAGGGAAAAAACCAGACCCATTCTGTAGAAAAAAATACTGCAGAAAACAACACTGTATAGAAAACATCACTGTGTAGAAATTACACCATTGTGCAAAAAATAGACACTGCAGAAAATCCATTTGTTTTTGTGTTAATCACTATACTGTTGATTTTTAGTACTAATAGGAGATCTGTTCATTGATAAAAAAAATAAAAATAGATATGTTTATTTCTTGTTGATTTTAAAATAATTTGTCTTGCACTATGATTTCTTTTCAAGTATTTTCTATTTCTGTCATGTTAAAATAAAATAACTGAAGATCAATTTATTTTTTGTGTTAATCACTGTAATGTTGATTGTTTAGTACATGGTAGATTTGTTTGTTTGTTTTGTTTATTTTAAATTTATTTGACGTTCTTTATAATTTCTTTTCAAGTTTATTTGTTTCTGCCATCTTAGAATTACTAAATTTCTGATCAATATTTTTTTTATTTAAATTGGTTTAGATGGAAAGTGATGAGATGATACCTATTGACATTAAGTATGAAGGAGAAGACATTGACTTAGAAGATAAACTTGATGAAGTGGCTGAACTTCCTCCGCCAAAGAAGGCTAAGACTAAGTCTAATAATAAGAAAAATAACAAAGACAACAAAAGGAGGACTTCAACTCTTTGCCTTTTCTTTTAGATGCTTCCTACAAAAGATGAAGAAAAACCTACATGCAAATGCAAGAAGTGTTGAAAGGAATATATTGCTGCTGGAACATATGGTACTAGAAATTTGAAGTTCCATTTGGAGGTATGTCCAAGAAAAGATACATGGGATGTTGGCTAGCTTATACTTTGCCAAAATGTAATGTCTGTAAGTTCACCTAAATTTGATCTTGCAAAATTTAGGGAGTTGTTATGTGCTACAATTACAATGCATGAATTACCTCTCTGGTTTGTTGAGTATGTTAGTATATGGGCAATATTTTCTTACTTGTGTGTTGATGTCCCTAATATCTCTAGAAATACTGCTAAGAATGATATGGTTAAGATGTATAAGTGGGAAAAAGAAAGGATGAAATATGTGTTGACATCTGCTCCTAGTAGAGTTTGTTTGACATTTGATTTGTGGACTTCTATAGCTATTGATGTCTATATGTGTGTTGCAACTCATTTTATTGATGCTAATTGGGTCTTACAAAGAAAAGTGTTGAACTTTTGCTATATTCCACCACCGCATAATGGTGTGTCTTTGTTTGAAAATGTCTATAAATTGCTATCTATGTGGGGCATTGAGAATAAGATTTTTTGTGTGACGTTGGACAATGCTTCTTCCAATGATGTTTTTGTTGACATGCTAAGAATTTAGTTGATAAATAAGAAAGAACTTGTTTGTAATGGTGATTTTTTTCATCTTTGTTGTTGTGCTCATAGTCTCAATTTTGTTGTACAAGAAGGTTTGAAAGAAATTGATGTTGTTGTCCAAAAAATTCGTGAAAGCATTAGGTATGTAAGAGGCTCATAAGGGAGGAAAAAACGTTTTTATGAGTCTGTTAAGCAAATGGATTTGGATGGTAAGAAAGGTTTAAGGCAAGATGTGCCTACTAGATGTAATTCTACCTTTTTAATGCTTCAAAGTGCTCTCTCTTATTGACATGCTTTTCAACACCTAGAGTTAACTGATTATAATTTTAAGCATTGTCTTATTGGTGATGAATGGGAAAAGGCAGAAAAAATTAAGAAGTTCTTAGCTGTTTTTTATGATGCTACATTGGTCTTTTCTGGCACAAAATATCCAATAGCTAACTTATATTTTCAACAGGTTTTCATTGTTTATTTTGCCTTGAAGAAAGAAAGTGATAGTGAGGATGAGAATATGAGAAAAATGGCAGATCAAATGCTTGTGAAATTTGAGAAGTATTGGATAGAGTTTAGTGTTGTGTTGGCCATAGCAATTGTGTTGGCCATAGCAATGGTCTTGGACCTTAGGTATAAGCTGCCTTTTATTGATTGGTGCTATTAGAAGCTTTATGGGTATGCTAGTTCACTCCAATATTTGAAGGTTTGTGAAAAATTATTTACTATGTTTGGGGAATATGTGAGTAATATCCTTGTATCTTTAAAATCTTCTGGAATGGCTGGTTAAGCTACTCAAGAAACTAAAGAACAATATGCTAGTGAGGGATCTTTGTTTATGATGCAAGTATGTTATTTTTTTTTTTATTTATATTATGTTATTTGTATTCTACTTAGATTAACATCTATAATATTGTTTTTATATGTAGGAATTTGGTTCTTTTCATAGTATGGATACGGGTAGGCAGGCTCAAAAAACTCAATTGGAGCTCTACTTAGATGAACCAAGAGCAAATAGGAATGCAAAACTAGACATGCTTTTTGGAAAGGAAATGAATTTTGGTATCCAGAACTTGTTGCTATGGCTTGTGATGTTTTGAGCAATCCTGTTGCTACTATTGCTTTAGAATCCACTTTTAGTGTTAGGGGACGAGTCATTGATCAATTTAGGAGTGCACTTAAACTTGTTGTTGTGGAGGCATTGGTTTGTAGCAGAGATTGGTTATATGCAGATATAGGTAATGTATTTTTTATTTACATGTTAGTTGAATGAGTTCTAAGTTTTATGATGATTCTTTAAAAAGAAAATAATATATATGTCAAAAAGGTTTTTGGATTTCCCATAAATTTTCAATGTTTATTTTAAATATTAATCATGAAAAGGTGTAGAGAAAACTTTAAATGGAAGAAAAGTTTCTCTATGAATAGAGGAATTGAGTTATCAAAATAGAACATAGAATATGGATGACATTTTAGAGAATTTAAATGGAATAAATTGAGTTGAATGATGCATGATGGTATGGTTGACCAAGATTATACAAATTATATTCATGCATATTCAAAATATAATCGTTTATAGATGTTATTTGGCAGATTTGGTAGACACTACAAGTTCATTACCAATAATTACTACCATGCGAATGACTATTGTTTATTTAATTGATTTAATTGTTTTTATTTTTTTTATACAAGATAGAAATTCTACTCTAGCCTAATCTAAGTATATATGTGTGTGAAGCTCCCTTCTGGAGACTTGAACCCCAACCCTTGCCCCTCACACTCCACAGACACTTATACTTGTGGATTGACCATCACACCAAGGATGTGCGGTGATAATTGATTCAATTGCTTGATTACCCACAGTTTCTAAATTTCTTATTTATAATGCTTTAATAAGTTTTTAATGCTTCATTAAATTTTTGATGTAAAACTTGCACAATCACAACTGGAAAAGCTCACTGAAGATATAATGAACTTGAATATCAATAAGGATGAGCACAAGGAAGACACCTCTTCAATGGAACCTTCAATGGATTATCCAGTATCTTAATCAGTGATGTCTTTTACTTTTTTATATGGCACTTGGATGGTTGGACTTAGATTTTGCCATCATGGATATTTTGATATGCCATGTAATTAGTTTGGTTTTTTAATCTCTTAATTTGTAATGTTTTTAAAGTTTTTAATATGGCACTTGGGATGCCATGTAATAATTTTGGTTTTTCATTATGGAACTTTGACATATTATTGAATTTGATAGTATGGAGGTTGGAACCTTTTGTTATAGTAATTTTATTTTGAAGGAATGAAAGAATATTTGCTTTTGTTATTATTTGAATTTTTATTACTTGACTTATGGTTGAATTATAATTTTAGATATATGAGAGTTGATAATAGGTTATTTGGGTTAAGTATAACCTATTAATTAAACAAATTGTTTGGGTCAGTTAGTATCTATTAATCAAACAGGTTATTAACAAGTCATTTGTGTCGATCCTAATATGACCAACTAATTAAACGGGTTAAATGTGTTGTGTTAGGTTACTCGTTTAATAAACAGGCCATGTTAAGGTTGAAGAATATTGACCCGTTTACTAAACAGGTTGGGTTCGTGTTGACCTATATAACATAATACTCACAGCTCAACCCGACATGAGCCCAACATGCGAACACGAATCGCCACCCCTAATGAGGCGTGGCCTCTCGTAGATGTATGTTAGGATGAGATAATTACTTAAAAATCATATTATCTGATAGCTTTTCAATTTTATCAACTTACTTTAATCCAATGTGTAAGGTTGAATTTAATCAACCATGTGTTGGCTTTATTCCGTATCAAATTTGCTTGTAATTCAGCATGTAAAAACTCTGTATTTAGGTGGGAATAATGTAAGGGTTGTGTATGAGAAAGTGTGAAGAAACTCAAGTTGTGTGTATTAAAGAGGAGTCTCGCGACTGGATCTCGCGATTGGTAAGTCGCCACACATGTGAAGCATGCAGGGAGCTGAAGGGTCACGACAGCTGGAGCACTATAGGACAAAAAGTACAATTTGGCCTGGAAGCTATTTCGCGACTCAAACTCGCGACTCATTCCAGTCGTGAGGCCAAGTTGCCATAATGCCCTGTTTGAATGAAAACTGACTTTTCACATTCCATCTCATATCCTACTATAAATAACCTTATTCCCACGAAATGTAGTGTGGCTATTCAGAGAGAAAAACCCTTAGAGAGGTTTCTACAACACACCCACCTCATTAGAGAGAGAGCTACTCATTCTTAGAGAGAAATCTTTGCAGTCTCTTCTCATTCCCTCTCCTATTGTTATACTTATTGAGAGGAGATTTGCACCTAAATACTACCCACACCCATTTAGAGTGTTGAGTGTTTTTGGAGTTTTGGGAAGCATTGGAAGATACCAAGGATAGTGGATGCAATGGGCTTATTGCGGGATCCGGTAAGCTAGAGAAGACAGGCGTAACCCTGTTGGAGCAAGAAGCTTGGAGGGCTTAGGTGCACTGAGTAGATTAGGCTTGGAGGGTCTTCTGCTATTCATGTATCCCAACTTTATTCTCTAGTGGATTATTGACCGCTTGGAGGGCGGCAGAGAGGTTTTTCGCCTAGTACTTCGGTTTCCTCTTCGATAACACATCGCCGTGTTAGTTTTGTGTTTGCATCTCTCTTCCCTTACTCTTTACCTTTTAATTACTGCTGTGGTTGTGATTAATTTCGGTTTGGAATGTTTTACCAATTTAGGTTTAGCTTATATTCATCATTCCACACATAAATTGTTTGTGTATAAGCCTGTGTTGGTAATTTTATATTTGGGGGTCTAAACGTTTATAGGTGTTTTACAAACTATTTGAACTTTCACAATGCAACAAGCAACATTTTAAAACATAGACTCAACCAATCAAAAAATTCCATTTAATCAATTTTATAAGTTATTTTTAGTGTCCAATCAAAATTAATTACTATTAATCTTGTGTAATTAGCTTCATGCAATCAAATGCATGTTAATTGTTAAAACTTGATCTTGCAATATCTTTTGATCTGATTGTTTGATTGAGGTATTGAACGTATTGTTGTGATTGTTGAAACTTAAGATCTTTTATTTATTTATGAAATGTTATTAATGAGTTAATGAATAAATTACAATTATGCTTTATGTGAAGTGACCATCTTGCCATCTCCCAAAATTAAATTATGGGTGCGAAATAGGGTGTTCCTCTTCGGTCGAAAACCTGAAACTAGCCTATATGAGCTTGCGAAGGTGAAGTCACTATTAGATTCCTTCAAATTTCTTTTGCACTGCACAAATCCTATTTCTTCAGTGTCTTCTCTTGTTGGAGTGCATCTCTTGCTGGGAAAAATATACCTTGTTATGGGTATATGAGTCCTTCTGAGAGAGAGAGGACTCATGTACCTGTAACATGGTATATCTTTTCCTCTTGCTAGTGTGGAGGTGGAGCGACTCTGATGGTTTTGCTTCTCAAAATTTCTAAACTTTCCAAAAATTCAAAGAGTGGGCAAACAAAATAGTTTTGTCCGCCACGCTTAATTTTTACTTTTTCAATTTTTCTACTTTGAATTTTAAGAGAATGGTTGTGATTGGCTTAGATAGAGATTTTAGTTTGTGAATTTATGGTTTTTCAACAACTTTCCCCTCACCCCACGTGAACTACTTTTTTTTTTCTTCAAATTTTTTTTTTTTTTTGGCAAATGGGCTAAAGAGACATGGGCTTGCATTTCTAAAGAGAGTAAAAATTTAGAATATATATGGAGAGAGAGAGAGAGAGAGATTTTTGTTGGTTAATATGGTACACTGATATTAATCGGTACCAAAATATTTCATTTTTTAAAACTAATTTGAAACGGTCTCCGAGGTTGTATTGACTCTCTTGATGTTGAGTAAGGAAATTTTCAAACAGTGTTAAAGTGATGATAAGAGCATCTCCAATAGACTAGGCAAATCTAGAATCCTCTCCATGTTAGTTAGTTAACCCCCAAAATCAAGGTCCAGTTGACTCTCTATCTCAAAGAATTTGGAGAAGTTACAATAACTTTCTTTGTATGGAGATGGAGAGTACTATAGCACTTCCAAATTGAGAATTAAAACTAAAGGTCACAAGGAAAGAGAGGGAAATAAATGTGAAATAAATAATATTTAAATGAGGATAGAGAAAGAAAAGAGAGTGTGTTGGAAAGTGTATTTAAAAAAAAAGACGAAAACACCATTTGGGGTCACGGTCAATTTGGTTCCTATATTTTGGTAGAAGTCAATTTGGTCATTCTTTTTTTGAATTTGCAATCAATTTGGTCTTTACCGTTAACTCACTAATGGAAAATGCTTACATGGCAAACGGTTTGTCCAGTTGGCATGTTTAATATTAAAATATTAAATGAAATGTTGACTTGTTTAGATTTTAGTGGCCACATCAGCACTTACATGGCAAAAGAAAAGCCATATCATCTTTTAAAAATATTTGTTTTTGTACCAATTTTTTTTTTCCTAAATAAAAAAAGTAGACCACAAAAATATATTGATTTAACAAAAAACATGTTTCTCCAATCCTACATATGCAAGTCTCAATAACATATATTTTGATTGGACTTAAATTTGATTTGTTTTTCTTTATTTTGATGGGATTCTAAATGGGTTCTTTGAAATCTGAAATTCCGCTAAAAAGAGACAACCTTTTTTGGTCTTTTCTTTGGGTTGAACCGAGAGGCACCCATTTTCATAGAAACCTAGAGCAACATTCTCAAGAACTTGTTTACGAAGCTAGATTACCTCCAATGGATTTGTGTTGTGATTTTTTTTTTTTTTTTTTTTTTTTTTTTTTTTTTTTTGTGGAGCTGTTCCAAATGTTTTTGCCTGGTTCTATGGTGGAAAAGTCTAGATTCAGTTATGGAAATTTCAAGTTCTTGAAAAATATGGGTGGAAATCCAACATCTCCAAACTCAGATTCACCACAACCAACCTTCCAATACCACAAACCCACCACGGAGCTCGGTCCATGGCCACAGATCAGGCCCACTGACAACTGTGCCGCTATTGTGAAATGCCTCAAGAGTACTCAAGACACCATTGCTGATCTCGTATCGAAATACACGTAACATCGCCAATCTCCTTGCTCTATGATGGATCTTATGTGCTAGACGGTTGTGTTGCAGTAAATCTGGGTTTGGGGTTTAGTTTGAATTTGGAGATTTTGGCTGAAACTTATGGAGTTATTTTGATCTTTCTTGATTGATGGCATAAAATTCGCTGCAATTGATAGACAAATTGAAGGTTAGAAAGAATATGATCTGTGATTGTTGGACTAGATTAGTGTTTGGTTACCAAGAAATGGCAAGAAATGAATTAAAATGAAATTGTACAAAAAATTGTAAGAATATTCAAAGAAAAAGTAAAGAAAAGGAAAAAATTTGGTTAAAAAAATTAAGGCGTAAATGCACTTTCAGTCCCTACATTTTGACCCTATTTCTATTTTGATCCCTACATTTTTATTTCATCACTTTTAGTCCCTAAACCAATTAACGCGTGTTATTTTCATCCTTTCCGTTAGTCAACAGATGGAAATATTTGAGGTGGCTGATGGAGGAATTAAAATATTATTAAAAATCCACATGGCACTCATCACCCATGCCACATGGGTTTCCCGCCCTTTTATTTCACAGTAATTTATATATAAAAAAACCTTTTTATTTTCTTTTTTAAAAGAAAAGAAAATAATTAAATTAATTTTGTTTCTCTTTTTTTGGGAAGAACATGAAGAATCCAGAACATGTGTTCTTCCTGGTCAATCATGTTCTTCATTTTCTTCCCCAACAAACCTTGCCTAGAAATTTAGAAAATCAATATATTTTTTTTCTCTTTTCTTGTATTTCCTTAGCAACGAAACCCATAAAATTAGTCAAATTTACAAACACAAAGACATGCCCATAGATTTACAAAATACAAAGACATTCAACAATTACTCTGTCATTCTTTCACATTCCCATTACAAACACAAAGGCCTTCAAGAATTCAAAGTACCTTCAACAAACCCAAAGTCCTTACACACCTTAATCCAAATTTACAGATCCAAGTAAACCCAAATAGCAAAAACCCAATCTAACCGTCTAGATCGAAGATAGAGAAAGGGGATAGATCTGAGTACATTCAGATCAAGGAGAGAGAACTAGGCATGACTGTGGTTGACCATGGAGGCTCAGGTTGGAGGAGAGATGGTGTGAGAGAGAGAGAGAGAGAGAGAAATAAGATTCTAGAGGAGATGAGGAAAAATGGCTAGGGTTTAGAAGAGATAAGAGAAGTGGCTTTGCGTCGCGCTGTCGCCCACCGAGCTTCGTTGTCACTGGCCTTGCATTGTATCGACGCCGGCCATACCACCACCAACAACCAGTCATAGCATCTCTTTAACTCGGATCAAGCTGATCTCAACCTCTTTCTATCTCTAACCTACATCAAACCCATCGCACCCTACTTCACAAACCTCACCACCAATGGCTTCGTTGTTTCAGCGATGGATTTAAAGAGAGAGCTCACCTTTAGTTAGCCCGTAGAGAGAGAGAGCTTAAGAGATTCTAATTGTTATTTTTGAATGATTCCAATTGTGTTTGTAAATTTGGGTTTGTAATGAGAATGAGAGATTCTAATTGCATCAGTAAATTTGGATGAAGGTGTGTAAGGACTTTGGGTTTGTTGAAGGTGTTTTGAATCTTTGAAGGTATGAGGGATTGACGGTAATTTAATGTGTTAAAAATTTCTGGGTTCCTCATGTTCTTCCAAAAAAAAAAAAAAAAAAAAGAAGAAGAAGAGAAGAAACAAAATTAATTTAATTCTTTTCTTTTCTTTTTTGAAAAATAAGGTTAGAATTTTTTTTATTATTTTATCTAATGTGGCTTTTTATATATATAAATTACTATGAAATAAAAGGGCGGGAAACCCATGTGGCTTGGGTGATGAGTGCCATGGATTTTTAATAATATTTTGATTCCTTTGTCATCCACCTCAGATATTTCCATCTGTTGACTAACGAAAAGGACGAAAATAACATGCATTAATTAGTTTAGGGATTAAAAGTGGTGAAATGAAAATGTAGGGACCAAAATAAAAATAGGGTCAAAATATAAGGACTAAAAGTGAATTTACGCCAAAAATTAAAGCTAATGTGACATTTTTTTTTTCTCATGTAATAGCTGATGTGGCCACTAAAAATTAGATATATCATCATTTGAAGAGAAACTCCACGTAGACATTTTCTGTTAGTGAGTTAATGGTAGGGACCAAATTGATTGCAAGTTGAAAAGTAGGGATCAAATTGACTGTTACCAAAATGTAGGGATTAAATTAATTGTGACCTCAAAATCTAGGGACCAAAATAATGTTTTTGCCTTAAAAAAAAAAGAGGTAGACAAATAGCAAAAATAACTGCTCATACCAAAATATGGCTAAGACAAATAGCAAAAGTAACTGTTTATACCAAAATATTGCTAAGCTATTAGAGATGCTCTTAGGGAACAAACATAATATTTTTGAAAAATTTTGGTATCACTTAGCATATGCCTAATACACTCAAGAATAATTTTTGTATTTTACCACCTTTTTTTTTTATTTTTTAATCTTTCCCAAAAGAGGCAGCCAATGCTGGATAAGCCGTATGTGGCTTTCTTTTTGGGAAATCATAAGCCTTACGTTGTGAGCCATTACTTTTTCCGCTGAGAACTCACTACTCTTACCCAATTTGAACACCACTGTAATTCACAAAAATCAATTCAACTATGAGCGTCATGTGTTCTAGATATTAATTTTTCTAAGTAATAATAAAAAATACTTATTAAAAGTGATTACTTAAAATCACTATTATTGTATAGTACCACTTGTTGCTATTAATTAACCATAAATCTGAAAGTTTATCTCCTCAAGTAAATATCATCATTGAATAATCAGTCATTCTTGTCATTTATGGAAAGGTATCCTGGGATTAGATATTATATAACATCATATTAACGATAATGGGCCGAGAACTATATTCATGTACTTTTTGTTTTCTTTAAAAAAAAAAAAAAAAAAATACTGTGGTAATATTCATCGGCTGTTGCTTCAATATAAATTAGAATAGCAGGAAATATTCCGCCGCTAAGAAAATGTTCCATGTATGACTTTTTTTTTTTTAATAAATGCATATGACTAAAAGTTATATATATTTAGAAAATATGGAAGCTTCTTAATAAGTTACCTAATATGTGATTGTCATTAATAGAAGAAATTAATCATGTTGCCATAAATTGAACAAACTAAATATAATGAGATACATTTTGGAAAATTAATGCTGCATTTTGGACATTAGGTTGAATCACCATTATGAACTCTCTTTAATGGCCGGGGTAGCAATCCATTCCTCAGCCTTGTGCATAGATTCCTGAACCAGAACACTACCATCTATATATTCTATATATACTTCCTTTTATTCAATTACCTTCCTTTATTGGTGTCATACTTCTGCTTTATTATGACAACAACTTAATTAGCTTTAAATTGGTCAAACCCATATTGAGGAATGGCATTTCTTTTTTTTTCATATACACTACCAAATCATAATGGCAACGATTAATAACTTGCATCCCATTGATATATTCAAAAACCTTAAAAAAGGTAGAAAGTGCCTATAAATTGCTTACTTGTACAAGGCACTCAATGCATCTTTCCTCCTCACTATCAAGCGTTCTCCAAATTTGCAAATAAATCATCCAAAGCCATAAACCCTAAACCTCTTCTCAGACTTTCTTCTTTGTTGCACACCTTAACATGGGTGAGTATCGTTGGAACATGAGGCATGGAAATATGCACGAGTTTAACAATTCACAACGACACCACCCTTATATGCCAACACAGATTGCGTGTCGAATATGTAACCGTGTGTTTGTGAGCACCCAAGCCCTCATAAATCACATCGAGTCTCACATGGTGAATGAAGAGTCTAACTCAAGATTGCAACATAGAGCAAACCGCATACCACCATCCCAAAGAGCTCTCTGCCCCAATCCTTTACGACCCAACTTTGCTTTGTCAATACCACCGCGTGAAACCCCTCAACTTTTCGAGAACAGGTTAGCACCAGTGCAACCCATGGCACCACCAGAAAGACACCTTTTTTATGGTGGTAGCCGGTTTATTGCTCCGCAGCCAAACCTACCACCTCTACTTCCTCCTATGCCAATGAATAAATTTGCACTTCCGCCACAGATGATGCTTTCTGCTGAACAAGCCCAAAGGAGAATGGTGGAAGAGCGTCCTAGTGATTGCACTAGGCCGTTTATTGATCAGTTGGATCATCCCATCGTGCTGTCAATTGAAGCTGCTGACAGCAACAATGACGATGACAAGCTGGATTTGACCTTGAAGCTGTAAAACTTTAAGAGAGAGAGAGAGAGAGAGTGAGAGATAGTTTCTCTTTTATACTGTAGTATATGCGCGAATGACTTCATGCATCAATTAGTATGTATTTTTTTTATTTTTCTTTTTTTATTTCATATTTGTCACAATTTGCTTTCATCTTGCAATGCGAATTTTAAAGTTATTTTTATCATATCTTTTATTGTCGGGAATGAATTTTGTGGGATCATCCATAGCCCTATTCACCTACCAATAATTATCAAAAGCGTCAGATATGTTAATATTTATTTCCTATTGCAGTGTGAGGATCTCATAGTTGTGTGAGACTCACAGTCCGTGAAAACAATGATAGATATATATTTTTTTGAGATATATTCTTCCTAATCTGTTGGACCAAAGCAGTATGCCACACTTTTGTTTCACAACATCATGCTCAATGTACGAAATAAATATCACCTAAAACTTGGTAGAGATCTAAAGCAATTTAGCTTTTGTTTGTTGACGGAAAACTTATTTTAGAAAATGAATTGTTTTTCTATGTTTAGTTGGTGACTTTTTGAATGATAATAAAAAACAATTTCAGTTGTTTGTCTCGCATGGATAATTATTAATATTTCTTACAATTTCAAATAATTGTGAGAAAAAGCTCTTTCTTACAAAAACAAATCTTAACATGTAAAACATATTTTTTTAGTTGTTTGGATCATTTGACTATTTGAGAGCCTCAAATGAAAGAGTGGCTAGTTTGAGGAATTTTTTTTTTTTTTTTTTTTTTTTTAGAAAAACATTAAAGGCCTGTTTGGATGGAGGGGGAGTGGAGGGGAGTAAGGTAGAGTTAGCTAAAAATAAGCTAATTTTGTATTAAATCTACCCTACTAGACTTTACTCTCTCTCCCTCAATCCAAATGGATCATAAACAACTGAACAACCTTTGTTCTTAGTTGGTCAACAGTCAATCAACGGCTAACAATGGTTGCCCATGGAGAGAGTAGGTGGAGATAGATAGGAATTATCATCAAAAGAGATGATTTTTTTGGGGTGTGTGAAGTTTATTTGTGGTAATCTATTGATTATGTAACGTCTGTAAAACGTTTTTCTTCTTTTATAAAACAGAAAATGTTTTTTACTGTATTGTGCTGATTTCCATTATTACAAGAAAAACCGCCGGCTTGATATTACCAAAGATGATGAGAACGTGAATTCGCTACCATTTATGTGTTGGATAGATTATCTATTATTTTGTGCCGAAACAAATATATATTTTTTAAACACACACATATAATTTTTTTTATCTATTAACATTTCTTTTCTGTTTTACCAAATACCAAAAAATAAGCAAAATGTTTTTGCCAAAACAAATTGATTGAGATGCCCACACCGATTATATAGATTTATATTTATTAGAAATGGAAAGATAAATATAAATATTATAATAAAGTATATATAAAAGTACACTTTTGGACCTTAAAATTTGGAGTTGATTTTGTGGACACCAGATTTTTTCCTTCTTGTCTCTTGCCTTAAGGGGTGACACACTATGCTACCAGTGTCTTTTATTGATTTTGTTATCTTGGCAACGTGTGATGACATGTGTGCATTGTGACATTAGAGTGATGTATGTGTTAGTGAGTCTTCTCTCTCTCTTTTTTTTTTTTTTTTTTTTTTTTTTTTTAAACTTATTTTTATTTTTATGAGCCACCACCAACCATTGGATTCTAGGTGTGATTGGTTATTATTGACTAAATCATGTTAATTATCTAATTGTCTAAGGACTTTCCTAAGGGCACTTAATCTAATAAGGTAAGGAAAGTATGAAACAAAGACTTGGGACTCAGAAGCTCAGTCATATGTGAGGAAAGTATTAGAAACGTCACAATACATATCCTAAGATTGTATCTCATTTTTATTTAATCCTAACAATTTACAACTATGAGAAATAACTAGAATACTTGACAACTTGTAGATACAATATTTTGTCCGCCCTCGATTTGCGTGCCAGACCTTGAAAATTTCAAAAATATTAACTTTCTTCTATGAGGCCGTGGATATATCTAGATTAACGTGACACAACCTGTTCGGGCATAGGAGCACTCAAAGTTCCATTTTAGGCCAAGTTGACCAAAATGCCCTTGGCCAAAAGTCAAAATTGGTCAAAATTATCATAAAATAACATTTTTCATGTTTCTACATCAAACCTGAACTACTCAATGATTTTCGTCAATTTTAACCAAGTTTAACCTGAGGTTGACTCTTGGGGCACTAAAAACTCTAATTTTGATCCTACTGTTAGAATGGGTTGAGACCAACATCATTAGTAATGATAGGCCAAAAACGAATTGACCTCTTGTGATGAATTAATTTATTAATTAACCAAGTTTATTAATTAATCAAATTAACATGCAAAGCGCGTGGTAGCATAAACAAATCACCAAATAACTAAATATGCAGTGAAAAATAAAAGACACAGTGATTTGTTTACGAATGGGGAAAACCTAACGGCAAAAACCCCATCGGGTGATTTTCAGGTCACCACTCCTGAAACTCCACTATTATCACAACAAACGGTTACAAGTAAAGAAATCCCAAGTACCTTACCAACCTACAGTTGAACCCTTACCCTAATACCCAATTGGACTTGTTCTGTAGTGATAGTTCCCCTTTCTGATGCACAGCAACCAAGTACGTGACTAACCAATTGCGTGGATCCCAGTACGCGACTTCAATCACCAACTAAGAAGGTTGTTGGCTACAAAGTTCTTCAGTTCATCCACACGATGAAGATCAAGAAGATGCTTAATTACAAAACCCTACGGTGCACATACACAGCAACTTCTTCAAGAGAAAGAGATGAATTAGGACAAGAAGTTCATTTCCAGTCACAATTTGCTTGAACAGAGTTTGCTCAATGCTTGTGCAACTTGTGAACTCTTTGACAACCCTTAAAATAATCATTTTATATGTTTAGGATTAGAAGAAAAGAAGACCTAAACACATAATCATGGATTCCAAGAAATCAAATCAGAATTCTGAATTTCTTAAATCTCGACAGATAAGTTGTCGAGCAAGTGTCGAGCCACAGGCTAAACAGCTTCCTTAAACCTCGATAGACGCAGCTGTCGAGCTTTAATGATTTTGCACTTCTCAGCTTGTTTCTTGGACAAACTTGATGACTTCAACACTTGATCTTGAAACTTTGTTTCTTGAAGTATTTGAACACATCCTAGAACTACCCAATTACAAGTAAAGTGCATTTTGTCAAATGATTAGCTAATTACATAAAATCATGACATATGTTCTTAACATGTGAACCACATATGTCCTAACAAGTAAGATTATTGAATTCATTTTCCAACGACTATTCATGGGTCGAAATTGGAGTTAAAATAGTTGAGATATATTGAAAACCGTGCAAAGCACATCAACTTGTTTCTTGAGGCCATAACTTTTGGTTTGACCATTGGATTTCCAAGTTCTTTAGTTTTCCACATCCATACCTTTCCAAGGACACCAAGATCAACCCAATCCAAGCTTGGGAAGGCCTTCATCAGGCCATTCCAAGTCAGCAGCCACTAAGTGGCCGCCAAAGTTAAAGAGTCACAAAATTATTATAAATATCCCCAGACCCCCCTCAGATAAAAAAGAACAAAATTAGGCAATTTTGGAGCATTTCCTAGGCTGATTCTCTCTCTTTTCCTCTCTAAATTCTCTCTTAAACACATAAAAAAACCTCTGATTCCTCTATTCTCACAACAATCAAAGTGTTCTTGCACTCTTTTTCCTCTCCTTGGTCTTAGGAACTTGGATTTGAGGTTAAAAGGGTGTAAATATAGCTTTTTAGCTACAATATACATCCTTTACTTTATCTTTATTCATAATATGCTTTATTGCCTTTCCTAGCATGTTCTTTGCTTTATCTTGCTTCCTAGCATGTTCTATAACTTTCTTAGCATGTGTCCTTGCTTTTTGCCATGTTTTAATGCTTTGATGATGTTAGCCTAGCTTTCTTGGGCTAGGATCTGCCTAAATTCCATGTTTGTGCTTTGATCCATATGCCTAGGTGCTTTATTCCATGTTTATGCTTAGATCTACTTGTTTATGTGCTCCTTGCCATGTTCATGCTTAGATCTATTTGTTTATGTGCTCCCTTGCCTTGCTCATGCTTAGATCTACTTGATTATGTGCTCCTTGCCATGTTCATGCTTAGATCTACTAGTTTATGTGCTCCTTGCCATGTTCATGCTTAGATCTACTTGTTTATGTGCTCATGGGCTTGTTTATGCTTAGATCTACATCTTTGAGTGCTCTGTGCCTTGTTTGTTTGTCTAGATCTAAGTGTTGGTTGCTATGCCATGTGCTTTTAAAGCCTTTTTATCTCTTGTTATCCCTTTTTCTTGTGTTTTGGCCCTTTAGGTAGGGTATAAATCTAGATTTTGTGGTCTAGGTCTACATCCGTACACCTAGGCCTATATCAAAGGGTTTGGATCATTTCCTTTTACATGCCTATGTTTGCTTGCTTGCTTCTATGCTTTACATCCATGTTTGCTTGTCTAGATCAAGGCTTTGCCATGCTTTATGCCCTTCATGGGTTTGTGCTTGTTGGTCTTTGAGACCACTTGCTTGTGTGGTTGCATCCGTCCCTCTTGTGGCTTGTTGGATGCGACCACTTGTGAGATACACCTCCGTGGTGTCAGTTGGCTTGATACATACCCTTTCTCCGCTCCGTGTGTGGATATGCTTGCCTTGCTTGCTTTGTGCCACCCGTTTGGCTTTCTTTTCTTCTTTGCATCTTTGCACGCTTGCCTACATGTTCATGCATGAGTCTGTGTGTCGTACATGCTTTAGTCTCATGGATCTATGGACACCCAATCCAAACTTAAATTTGTCCTCCTAGGCCACCCTTATTTTATTTTATTTTTTAATAACATGTTTGTTTGCCCTCATTTGGCATCTTTTGGTAGCTTGTCTTTTAGCATGCTTTCCTTCTATTTGTTTCTTTGCTTGTCTACTGGCTTGTTTCTTTTATCATTGCATTTACATGCATGAAGCATGGACACTTGGAGCAAGGGTACGACCTCCTAGGCGCAAGCAAAAAAGGGGCAAGGATGCAAGCAAGAAGACATAAGCCCATAAAGGGTAATGTTCAGTAGATTAGGGGGCCTAGTCCCTCCTGAGTGGTTTTCTCTTTCCCTCTCTCTCTTAGCCTCTTCTCTAGAGCATGTATTAGGGTTCCCCCTCTCCTAGTACCCTTTATCTTTCCTGCTCCTTGCATGGACCGTGTTCCCTGGATATGGTAATGTATGTTTTACATTTCCTGTAACTTACTGGGCCATACCCGTGGAACGTTGGCAATGTTTGTTTTACTTTTCTGCTTTGTGTGATAGCATTGTGCCTGGTGTGTGTGTGTGTGTGTATATATATATATATATGCTTGCGTGTGTGTGGGTGATCATGCACTTTGTATGGTGGACTTTCGTGGCTATGTGAGTGACCCTCTTTAGCCATGAATGCTCTGGACCTTGTGACATGAGTAGGTGCTTAAGACGATTGTTGTAGGTGCATATTCATGTCATACTGTGTGCATAGTCATTGCGGTGTGATCGTCCCGATCCATGTTGGTACACACTGTATACACAGGCATGAAACCTTGCCGGTGTGCCGTAACATACAAAACGTGAAACTTTGCCGGATTTTCGCCGTGAAAATGGGGCATCCCCATTGCTGTATTCTCATGACAAAAGCTTGGTGAGAATAGTGTTTTGTGCGCTACAACGCACTTAAGTGAAGTGCTATTGGATTTCCGTCACGAAAATAAGGCAAAATACTGCTAGATTTTCATCATGGAAATTTGGCAACGATTCCAAACACACTTGGGAAGCATCGATCGAGACCACACCCTTTTTGAATCCAAACCACAAAGCCCATTTCACTTAAAGCCCTGAAAGCTAATGCCAATAGCTCGTTTTCAATTGCCAATGTCCTCTAATTATGATTTTACCAAAACAAAGGACTATCTCCGGACAGGCATTGTGGGGTGCCTAACACCTTTCCCACATTTAACTAGACTTCCGAACTCAAGAATCAAGATTTTTCACCCATCCACATTAGATTAGGAAAAACGACATTTTTCTTAGTTTAGGATTGGTAATAAATTCAAATAGAGTCAGGTGGCCAATCATACTTTAGAAAAAATCCAATGATTGGTGGTGACTTCACTTATCCCTGGTAATTTCCTTAAAATTGACTTATATTCCAGTCACACACCTGAGGTACAACCTTCCTCCACAGCACTTGAGCTCCCGAGCTTGCACTCGCTTCCAGGCATCGTGCTAGTGTCACCGCGATGGGTGGTCGAATCGCCATGAGGCATTGACAGATATAGTTTTAAAAAAAGATTTATTTACAAGCAATAACATGTGAGTATATATTTACAAGCAACATATATAAAAAAAACATGATATTCGCAAACATGATATTCAAAAAAAAATAATGGAAATGCTATTATTATGAAATGTTATGTAAAAGTATGAATTTCAGTATGATGCAAAAGTATGAAATGTTTTTAGGTAATGTCCTCTGATAGGATTTAAACTCGGCCAGTATGGGTTAAATTACTGGCTTTTCATAGAAAATGTTATGTGATTGGCTATTAAAGTATTGAGGACTTTGCTGTACCCACCCTTGCTAGGAACGACCAACTTGTGGAGGATGCCAACTGAACCTGTGGTTGATGATTTGAGCACACAGAAAGTGGAGTGATATGTTATGATATGATCTCGGGAATTCTTGGCATTGTGGGGAATGCTAGATGCTTGACATAGTGTGCTAGAAGCCTCCTAAATCTTTAAAGACTTATCAAATATGGACTAACCGATATGTTATTTATGAACAACTATGTTATTTTATGATCATGAGAGAATGACTTTGTTGAAATGTATTATGAGCATAATGAAAAGTTATAAGCTCTCGTGAAAAGAAGTTTATGATGAAAATGTTTGTTGTTCTTTAAAGATAAAGTTTATGATGAAATGTTTTACTATTCTTTAAATAGAAAGTTTATGATGAAAGTATAAGTTTATGTTAAAAAGTTATCAAATGTACGTTCTTTATGAAATGTTAAGTTTTGTGACTATAAAAGTTATAATCTTTTATGAGAAGAAGTTTATGAAGCAAAGTTTTGCTATTCTTTAAAGATGATGTTTTTGATTTAAGTTAAAGTTACAAATTATTCGATTTCATTAATCTGTGAAATTGTCAAACTTTGGGACTATGAATTTTTATTTTATTTTATATATTTTGTAATATGAATATATGTGGTTTTAAAAAGTTAATATTAAGTTTGGCAACTTTGTAAGAAATGAAAGAAATTCAGTTTGAAAAGATTTTGTTATGTTATTCTGGTTATAAGGAGGAGAACAATTATTTTCCTATAAAAAGTGTATAAGTTATTATTATGAATAATATAAAATACTATTCATAGAAGATGTTCTTCTATTTGAATATCCACGTAATGAAATGCTTTGGTTTACATGCTTACTAAATTCTCGTGTAACTTACCCTTACTAATTTGTGTAGCATGGTTTTGAAACCCGAACCGTTCATGGAATCGTAAAAGGGAGAGGTTCAAGGTTTTTGAGGTCGAATCGAGGTTGAACAAGGGTCGAACCGTGATGACATCATAATTAATTTAATAATTATTTTAAATATATATAAAAATAGAAAAATTAACTAAAATAGTCAAATTCACCAAGGATTTAACTAACGAGCTCCAAGACAAGTGTTTCACCAAGCAAATCTTTTATATCATCTAGCCCTCGGTCTATCCCAAGATTTGAAAGTAATCCACCAACAGTAGGTTTCACAGTAACAATGGCTTTCATAGAACTGACCACTTCACAGTAACAATGTGTAATCCATTACACATTATTTCTTACAAAAATACATAAAACCAATGTTATGAATACCGTTTCGGTTTGTCTATTGGAATGAAATGTTTCAGTACCGGTTCGATACCGGCTCATTTCAATGTACAATTTCGAAACTACTACAAATATATATAATTTCATATCTTATTACTTCAAAAAAAAATTTATATTTTTAATACATTTATAAAACTTGTTATTTGAGAACTAATATGATCATTTACTTAAACTACTATTATTTCATTAAAGTATACTAATTAATTCTTTTAATGCAAAAAAAAAAAAAAAAAAACCGAACAAACAAACAAAATGAAAGTATAAAACTTAGAAAGTTGGCTTGCACTTTGCCTAACCAGTTATATTTTCAATATTTTATATTACTCCTTTTTTCCTCATCACTCACTAGCTGGTTCACTCCTTTTTCATTTTTAATTTTTTTTTCTCTTCTATTTTCTCATCCACACACATCTAGTCACACTCCTTGATTTCCACTCTTCTTAGTTTTAAATTTCCTCTCATCTTTGTCATTTTATGTTGTCTTCCTCTTTGTTCTACTTTTCCCCTCTATGTGCTTCTTCTTCAACCTAATGGCAGTAAACTACCGGTGCTTCATCTCATCTGACTTTTCTCCACTTCTTACTCAAGTTTCTCGCCGTGGCTTTTTTGTTTTGCTTTTTTTTTTTTGTAAGGTACATTTGTTTATTTCATTTCTTTCTTCTTCTTTTTTTTTTTTTTTTCGGTTGAGATTTTAGTTTTACAGTCCAAACTCCATGCTGGTTGAATCTTGAATTTCAGCCGGTATTTACCGAGGGTTTCTTGATTGAGAGAGTGAGGCGAGGGTTTCTTGTTTGAGAGAGTGATCCAATTCCAAAGTCCAAACGATGCCGTATAGGAAAAAAAATAGGGAAGAGTCCAAAACAGTGCCGTTTAAGGCTTGAAACAAAGGACTCGTGTGAACCGGGTGGTCCGTACGGTTCACTGTTTTTTTTTGCATGGAACGGTTCTTCACGTTAAACAGACCGTAAAAATGGCCGATTAGAGGTTTTTTTGGTCGGACTGTACGGTCTGGACCGAGTTTCAAAACCATGTTGTGTAGCTCATCCCTTCCACTTTTTCAGTCAATAGGTTTCATTTTGGAGTAGCGGGAGCCTTAGTCGGGTTTGGGAGGAACTAGCTTTAGTTTTAAAACTATAGCTTCCTAGTTTTGATAGTTTGGTGCTTATCTCTTTAGAGATGTATAATGTGAAATTAAGAATTTGAATAACTGGTGGATTATGTTATTTTTGAAGTACAATGTAGATGCTGTGAATATTAAGTGAAAAATCATATCAAGAATGTAAAGAAACAAGAATGAAAAGAAAGAAGAAAACTTTTGTTTAAAACTTTTGTTGGTTCTTGTTAATTTCAGGTCCAAGCTTAATATTAACATGCTGGTCATGGTTAGAAATCTGGGTATCAGGTTTGGGATGTGACAAGAATCAATATTTTAGTGAAATTATTCATTACACTTGATATATTATACCAACCTCTCATAGAAAGGTGAATAGCATGTATGATGACACCTACAAGCGGGGTCCACCTTTATGTGAGGAGGTGTAATACATCATATACACTAAAGATATCAATGTTTTTGGCAAAGTTATGAGAGAGCAATGGAACAATTGGGTTCACCCCTCTATTACCATTTCTTTATAATCCATCTAAGTATACTGGTAAGGTCCACAAATTTTGTTGCCGTTCTTTTATGTCTTGATTAATTTATGGAATGCAACTGTAATTGAAATAGGACGCGGAACGATAATTGAAATTGGATAAGTTCAAATCATATATGGAAAGGATGATTATAATGTATGTAACAAACTAAGAATCTTTTTAGCTCCTCTTTGAGTTTTTATATTGCAACACGTGTGACATGTAACGGCAGAGTCAGAAGTAGGAGAAAAGTTTTAAATTTTTTTACCAAGACATGCATATGCACCTGGATGTGCAATAATAAATGTGTGTTATGGCACCTAATTGTGTAGAATCAAGAACCATTAGAGAGCATTTATCTGGAAAAATAAATTCATTAAAGAGCAGCTATAAAAGGCCTCAAACATCCCCATCCTTTTCATCCTTCTCTCCATTCAAAATGGTTTTTCCAATGTGCAAATTTCTTGTTTTATTAGTTTTCTTTGTGGTTTTTCCACCTTCACTTGGTGCTCCTGAGAATCCCTTCACCATGCCTCACTTTGGCTCAAATTCAAGGCCTGGAAACTTCTTTAATCCAACACAAATTCATTGTCATGTTTGTAACCGTATACTCTTTGGAACTCAAGAAGTCAATGGTGAGACCTGTGTGATACAAGATGAGACTGCAAATTTAACCTACACAAATCGAAGAGATCCTTTCAATCCCTTACATCGCTCCAACCAGCTTTCTTTGCATGCTTCTCCTTCTACATCCCATCCACCTAATCAAACCCATTATTCCAATGTTAATCGCCTAGCGCCTCAAAGAAACCTTGCTTCAACACTTAACCAGCCCTTGATATCTTTTCAAAACCAACTGCGTCAAGAGATTATACGCAGGATCATTGGTACTACTAGGCAACCCATAGCTCAACCTCCTATGCAAATGGTAAATACTAGAGCCATCCAGCCTTTCTTCTCTTTTCCAGATCCACAGGACCCCTTGGTTAGAGCCATTAATGCACGCTTGCAGCAACAACAGCAGCAAGTTCGACCTCGTAGGCGAAGGGTACGTAGAGAAAATAGGGTGCATCCTAATGCTCTTGTACGTCATCCAGTGGCTCAAATTGCCCCAGATGTGATTGATATACAGCATGATGAATATGACGGTAGTGACAACTCCATTAGTATGATTAATGTGGACTTGAACCTTTAAGAACTAGGCGGAGTTCACAAGCGGTCATAGATGTTCTCTTTACTTATTCCAGACTTTCGTTATTGAGTCAATGGTTTTTTTTTTTTTTTTTCTTTTTTTATCTTGAGGAGCAAGGGAAATTGAGTAATATGAGTTTGATGGTTGTTTCTTCTTCCTCATAAATTATAATAAAACTATTTTATGTTTAATTGTTTCTTAAAGTCCTTATATATCATGGACTTTTTCTAAGTCATCATCAACTGCGTTGGTCCTGTCTTGTTTATGCACATAAGTGGACTACATTGCACATGCCAAAAGAGCTCATTTCTTTCTAAAAAATGCCATCAACAAACATTGATTCTCTTAATAAAGGATACAAGACTATGAAACTGAATTACAAGACTCTTGATTCATTTCTTTAATTTAACAATAATAGCATCCAAAGATTGCAATTCTTGAAGGAAAAAAAAAAAAAATTCTATCAATTCGACTAGATACTTTTAAAAAAGGGAAAAATTATAGTAAACTAAATTGTGGTAGTTCATAACCTGCCTTAACTTCTCATCATTAAAAAAACACATTTTAATACAAAAACATAAAAGAAAACGAATTGAAAAGTACTCATGAGAAAATTTTCTTCATCAAAGTCCCATTGTAAACATGCAACAATCAAACAAGAAATTTACCCATTTAGTTGATAATTTCAACAATACAAACCTAACCCAAACAGATCCAGTACAAATCCCAAACAATAGGTGACAAAATGTTTCATCACTATTAAATTGATTGATAAACATAAATAATATTTGATAACGAAACAATTTGTCACTGAAATAAAATAGAATACATTTGGTGACGAAACTATTTCGTCACTGAAATTTTTTCTTTATAAATCAATCGGACCTTTTGGTGACAAAAATTTTTGTTGCTTGGACTTTTGGGGATGCAGTATACGCAACGTAATCAGTTTCGTTGCCAAATGTCATAGGCGACAAAAATAGGATTACATTTTGTTGTAGTGAATTTGTCTCTCTTCTGCCTTAGCTTGGGATTTTAATTTGCTCTCAGCACTTTCTTTTCAACCAAACACTAACAAAACCCAGAAAACGTGTGATAAAAGGTCAGGGAGAATGATGAAGACGCCACCCCACTTTCCGCTTTGCATTCTTCCACCAATCCTTTGCACTTTTTCTCTTCAGGGTCTTGATCCTTGTCTTCATTTCTTGTGAATATACCAACCCTTTAGTTATCCATAAACAAATCCTTAGTCTTCTTATTCGCTGGAATTTTATTTCATATAATGTTTTCAGTCATTGGTAAAGGAATCATAGGTGTCTCTACCTCTGTGTACGGCTAATTAGGTGCTTTAATTCTTCTTTATGTTGTTTCTTGCTTTTTATTTATCAATACAGCCATTAGCTTTTTTTTTTTTTTTTTTTTGTTGAGTTCTTGTAATCTTGTGGATTGGTTCTAAAGGGCACTCGGATTTTGCAAACAGGTTTGTCTTTGTACATTGATGCATTTGGCTTAGGTTTGTCTTTGTTTATTGAGGCATGGTGGAACATGGTATAGGGTAAGAATGTTAAAAAAAACACATCGTTCCCACATTCAATTTTTATGGGTTTCGATTTTAGCATTTTTGGTTCAAGTTTTAAAACTTTCATGATTTTTACAACTATAACT
The DNA here is from genome assembly GCF_001633185.2 of Quercus lobata. Classification (NCBI taxonomy): domain Eukaryota; kingdom Viridiplantae; phylum Streptophyta; class Magnoliopsida; order Fagales; family Fagaceae; genus Quercus; species Quercus lobata. The sequence goes on from NC_044909.1 coordinate 18,409,594, forward strand.
TTTTGATCTTGATTTTTCTAATTTTGTTTTTATTTTTTTAATAATGAGAAGTTGTAGTTGGTTACGAAGGTCTAATGAAGGCAACTTCAGGTAGGTAAAGTAACAAAGTCCAAAGCACAAGTAAGCACTATTAAAATAGGCTTAACAATAGGTGGGTTTATTGTAATTTTCCAATTAAATAAAATTGTTAAAATGGATGCCTAACCCTGACAATCTTACCTTGTTGTGACCATAATTGCTCCTTTCTAAGAAACCAATGCGTGAAAATATTTGGAAACTAATGTGTGAATATTTGGACCGGCTTGCATCTGGAATCAAGAGAGTCAATGCTATACTGAAACCCATTTTGGTTCGGTCAAGAGAACAAAATGTTTAGGTATCAGTGTACTTTGGAAACTAATGTGTGAATATTTGGACGAACTTGCATCTAGAATCAAGAAAGTCAATGCTAAACTGGAACCCATTTTGGTTCGGTCAAGAGAACAAAATGTTTAGGTATCAGTGTACGTTGCAGGATTATCGCTATATATATATATGTATAAAATTGTTTTATTATATCAACTTGCACAAATTATTTTACACAATTATATAATTTGTTAAGAGTTAAAAAGTCTTTAAAGGATATCCAAACATAACCATTAATAATAATAATAATAATATACTACATTACTTGTGCAAATGTGCAATAATGGAAAAAAAATGCAAAGCGAAATTTAACTTGGCACGAGCTGTGAGACAAGGTTTTCAGACCCGGACTATTCATTAAACCATAAAAGAGAGAGGTTCAAGGTTTTTGAGGTCAAACTGAGGTCGAACCGGGGTTGAACCGTGATGACGTCATAATTAATTTAATAATTATTTTAAATATATATAAAAACATTAAATTAATAAAAAAATAGAAAAATTAACTAAAATAGTCTAATTCATTTAGAGATCTATCTTTCAAATATTTTTTATATCATAACTTTCAAGACAAATAAGAAATGTCAAATCCTTAGCAAACATAAATATGAATTACTCAATCAATCCATAAAAGTACAAAGTAAAAGTGCATAAATAAGCCTCCAAGTTTATAGTACACAACTACACATTGTTTCTTACAAAAATACATAAAACTTATTTCTATAAAACAATAATAAAACTTCAAACTCCAAGTTACACACTGTGTCTTACAAAAAGACATAAAAATTATCTCTAAAATACAAAATAGAACTTCAAAGTTCAAATAGAATTATTATGATCATAAATCATCAATGTCATGAAAGTTATCATGCTCATCATCATTCCCTAGAAATCCAGGAGGAGGGCCAATAGGTTGTCCAAATGTTCCCAAATCAATTTCTTCAACCTCATTGCTATCATCTACAGATTCTACACACAAGTTTGAACAAAATAAAAAGAAAAATCATTATAATGTTTACACAAGTTTGAAAAAAATAAAAGAAAAATCACTATAGGTTATCAAATTGTTACATATAAACTAACCTTTAATATTAGAAGAAGGCTCTACACTTGTTGGATATGCACCCTCTTCATAAATTGCATTCTCCAACTCTTCATAATTAAGATATGGCTCTTCCTCTTCCACAAATATCCAAAAATCAGTTTTGTCGATACTTGCATAATCAATGGGGTCAAAATTAAACTTTTTGTTGTAAAGCTTACATCATAAAATGTCATGCTCATTATTGGAATTTGAACATAATTAGTAACTAACAATTACATTATATAAATGACTTCTCAAAAATTAATATAATGACAAGATATAGCATTTAGTTACCTATGTCTCAATTGCAAGTTATGATAAACAAACACAAGATCATTGTGATAGGCCAAAAACGAATTGACCCCTTGTGATAAATTAATTGATTAATTAGTCAAGTTTATTAATTAATCAAATTAACATGCAAACTCGTGATAGCACAAACAAATCACCAATAACTTAAGTATTCAGTTAAAAATAAATAACACAGTAATTTGTTTACGAATGGGGAAAATCTAACGGCAAAAACCCTACCGGGTGATTTTTAGGTCACCACTTCCAAAACTCCACTATTATCACAAGTGGTTACAAGTAAAGGAATCCCAAGTACCTTACCAATTTACAGTTGAACCCTTACCCCAATACCCAATTGGACTTGTTTTGTAGGGACAGTTCCCCTTTCGATGCACGGCTCCCAAGTACATGACTAACCAATTGTGCGGATCTTAGTACGTGACTTCAATTACCAACTAAGAAGGTTGTTGGCTGCAAAGTTCTTCAGTTCATCCACACGATGAAGATTAATAAGATGTTTGGTCACAAAACCCTATGGTGCACATATACAACAGCTTCTTCAAGAGAAAGAGATGAACTAGGGCAAAAACTTTGTCCTTGGTCACAATTTGCTTAAACAGAGTTTGCTCAATGCTTGTGCAACTTGTGAACTGTTTGACAGCCCTTAAAACAATCCTTTTATATGTTTAGGGTTAGGAGAAAAGAAGGCCCAAAAACACATTCATGGATCTCAAGAAAATCAGATTAGAATTCTGAAATTCTTAAACCTTGACAGATAGGAGGTGTCGAGCAGGTGTCGAGCACATGGGATGAATAGCTTAAACCTCGACACATGCTAGCTGTCAAGCTTTAGTAATTCTGCACTTTCAGCTTGTTATCTTGGACAGATTTGAAGGCTTCAATACTTGATCTTGAAACATGGTTTCTTGAAGTATTTAAATACATCCTAAATCTACCCAATTACAAGTAAAGTACGTTTTGTCAAAGGAAAAACCAATTACATAAAATCATGACATATGTTCTTAACATGTGAAACACATATGTCCTAACACATTGAGCCTTTGATGCTCCAACCTATTTCTCCTCTTAGAATGTATTTGGTCAAATAAATTGCAAAATTGCTCACATCCATAAGAGGTAGAAGTTTGGCTAAGGATTCTAATTGCCAATTTTTGCAAGTTTGGAGCATCAGCACCCCACAACTTCCACCATTCATCTGATTTTCATAACACAATGTAATCTAATATTAATAAACATAAACAAACAAACTTTCAATTGAATAATCATTTCAGTTATTCTAACTATAGTGACAAAACTAAGATTTGTTTATAGTATTAAAGTAAACTAATTACTTCTCACCTGGATGAATGGTCTTGCTTGTTGACAATGCAAGATCTCTATCAAAGTTCCTAATATAGTCTCGAAAATATTGGGTTTCCTTAATTACCTTTTCTTGGTCACCATCATATTTTTTCCCAATGTAGTCCAAAACAGCCATATTTACTGCTGGTTTCTGACAAAAATTCTTCTCATCATATTGAAAAGCAGGATTTAACCAATATGCAGTAGCATGAAGATCTTTACGCAAATGTTTTTCCCAACGGTTTTTATAATTGAGGTGTATGGCTTGTACAAGTGCTTCCTCATTCGGAAGATTTTCTTGATTCCCAATTATGCTCTATACATGCCCTCATACACATATCCTATTGCAGGTCTTTGATCAGAATCAACAATCCATAACAAACGAATGAGTGGCGATGAAATCTTGATAAGAACATTAATATCATCCTAAAAAGAATTATCCAAAATGATAGAAACTGTTTCTTTTGTCTTTAATTCTCTTGCCAATCTATTGTCCACAAAGAACTTGCTTGTCACTAAGGCTTGCAAGTCATGCTTATGCACATGAATGCTTCCAAATGAAAGGAAAGTAGTAGCAAATCTTGTTGCACCCGGACGTACAATATCTGTCCAACCAGGTCCATTCCTCAACCAAGCAATCAAAGCCACATGATTATAAATAAAAATTGTTAACTTTGGATGCACGTTTTTTGAGACTATCCACGTGAGGCATGTCTCCCATATCCTACAACACTAGATTTAGGCAATGTGCTGCACAAGGAGACTAACTAATAGTTTTATACTTTTCACACAACAATTTACCAGTAGATACATAATTGGAAGCATTATCAGTAACCATGTGAATTATGTTTTTTGGACCAACCCATGTAATTACTTCATCAAACAATTTAAACAAGTTTCTGGTACTCTTCACAATCTCTGAGGCATCAACTGATTTTACAAATACCATTCCCCTAGGACAATAAACAAGGAAATTAATTAATGACCTATGTCTAGTATCTGTCCAACCATCAGCCATAAGTGTACATCCAACTTCTGCCCAATGCCTACGTTGTGAGTCAACCAACAACTGAACCTCTTTCTTTTGATCCCTCAACAAAGGGACCCGTACATCATGATAAGATGGACCTTTGTAACCAGGACTAGCAGTAGCTATGATATCAATCATCTTTTGGTAGTACACTAAATTCACTGCATTAAAAGGAATGCAATTGTCATACATCCACCTTGCAATAGCCATATCAGCTTGCCTCACCTTTTCTTTGCTTTGGAACACACTTTTAAGACTAGGTTGAGCTCTTGGAGTAGTTCTTGGAGCAAAGTAATTATCCACTGGCTTTGTACCTTTTCTTTTACCTCAAACAGGATTTTTAGGCAACCCACTACTAAATACTTCTTGAACATCTTCATTTTCTTGCATATCACTATTTGTGGAAGGCACACTAAACATTTCTTCTTGACGTTGTTTCTCAGCATTTTTCTTCAAATCAAACTCCTTCAAATATTCCAACATTTGGTATCTCACATCATGAGAAACCTTTTTACACAATCCAATATCAGCTTTTATCCCCGCAAGGTGTCATTTCATCCTATTAATACCCCCACCTTTATATGTTTGCCTACAATACACACATGTACAAGTATTCCGTCTCTTCTCATCCGCCCTAAGGTTAAAATGTTCCCAAGCCGGATCAACCTTTTCCCTTACTCTTGAGCTAGACTCCACTACATTGGAATCAACTTCATGTGATGGAGTAGACCCGGTCTCTATTTCCATTTTAATCTAAAAGACTAAACAACCAGTCAAACACGCATAGACCCATCAATTTTTGAAATATAGATAGCCAAAGAATCACAACTTCATACACAGAGTCAAATTAACAAACTAATATACATAGAGTCATAAAATATAAACAAATATTGAAGCACAAATTTAACAAATGATATGTTGCTTGATAAATTTTTGGATTCAGTTCAATACTCTCTAAATTACAAGTTGAACATTTACCTTGTTGCTAATTACTCTCTAAATTGAAGCCTTTAGGTTTGTTTCCAGATAATCAAACTCAGAAAAAGACATTTGACTTCATCAATTTGAGAGAGGGCCTAAATATGTCTAGTGTAATTTCCAATCAACCAGCTCCAAAGGTTCATAATTGATTGAAAAGTATATCCAAATTACTGAGATACACTAAATAAGCAACTATATAATCTATCACAACCATAAATCCTTGCAGTAGCATATTAACAAACTATAATGCACAAGAAACATGGATTGGATTTTTCTCCCGCTTTCTCTTGATTATTGTTTTTGTTAGAAAAATAAACTTGATTTCCTTCAAAAATTGGTCAAAAAATATAAATTGGCATAAAAGAAAGAAGAATTAAAATGGATAAAGTACCTTGCAATCTGGGCAAGGATGATGGAGTAAGAGTGATGGCAATGAGGTAGAGAGTGTGCTGCGACGACGACGAGGGAGAGAGGCAGAGATGAGAGTGAGAGAGAGGCAGAGAGTGATTGAGAGAGTGAGCTGCGACCTGGGCTAAGCTGTGATTTGGGCTGAGCTGCGACGGCAACGAGGGAGAGAGGCAAAGACGAGAGATGTAATTGAGAGAGTGAGGGAGAGGCAGAGAGCTCAGAGAGTGATTGAGAGAGTGAGGCGAGGGTTTCATTGTTTCAGGGTTAAATTTTGTTCAATGCGTATGCTCCAAACAACGTTGTGTAAGGTTGAATTTAATCAACCATCTTGTTGGCTTTATTCCGTACCAAATTTGCTTGTATTTCAGCGATTAGTAACCCTGTATTTAGGTGGGATTTTTGTAAGGGTAGTAAGTGAGATAGTGTGATGAAATGCTCAAGAGTGTGCAAGAAAAACAAAGACTCGCGATTGGATCTCGTGGGTGACTCGCGGCTGCAAGCCGCCAGAAAATGCACACGTGCCAGGCATGCCAGAAGTTGAAGCGTCATGCTAGCTGGAGCACTACAGGACAAAATAGGACAACTGGCTGTTCTGTTATCTCGCGGCTGGATCTCACGACTCAGTCAAGCTGCGAGCCAGCCCTGTTTTGAAAAATCTAACTCTTCACATTCCATTCTTACCCCAGTATAAATACCCCTTATACCCACGAAAGAAAGAGAGCTTCCAGAGAGAATTTTGAGGGAGAAACCCTAGAATAAAACAAGATTGATTCATCCACAATCTTCACATAAGAGACTCTTCAAATTCCTCTACTCTCTTCCTCTCCATTGTTAAATTCTTGAGAGGCTTTTTACCAAAACCTTTTCTCACCATATCCATTACTGTGAGAGAGCTGTTTGGTGTTCTGGGAAGCAGTTAGGAAGGAACCAATTTACATTGGTTGATGCTATGGTTAAGTGGCGGAATTCGAGAAGCTAGAAAAGAAATAGGTTTGGCGCAACCTCGTTAGAGCAAGAAGCTTGGAGGGCTTAGGTACACTGAGTAGATTAGGCTTGGAGGGTCTATTGTTGTTCATGTATCCCAACTACATTTTCTAGTGGATTACTTACCGCTTGGAGGGCGGAGGAGAGGTTTTACGCCGAGAGCTTCGGTTTCCTCTTCGATAACACATCGTTGTTTTGTCCTTGTGTTTGCATCTCTCTTCCCTTAATCTTTGCCTTTTATTTTCTATTGTGAATGTGATTTTAATTGGTTTAGATTGTTTACCAATCTTGTGTATAGCTTATGTTCATTTTCCGCACACTAGTTGTTTGTCATAAAGCTTGAATTGGTTATTTTGTAATTGGGGGTCTAAACGTTCAAGGGTGTTTTATACACTATTTGAACTTTCACGTCTTATAGGAAAAAGAAAAGACAAGAAAGAGATGGAACAATACCGTTTTAAGGCTTGAAACAAGACAACTGTTTGAATTAGTCACGGTTCACAAAACCATATGGTCGGACCGCGGTCCGTACGAGTCCATGCTTTTTTTGCATGGAATGGTTCTTCACCTTAAATGGACCGTAGAAGTGGATGGTTTAAGGGTTTCTTGGTCGGACCGTACGGTCCAGTCCGGGTTTAAAAACCTTGCTGTGAGAGTGAGTGGAAGTTGTTTATGAACAGCTTGAGTTTAACTAAGGAAAAAGCTAGTTTTGTTTTTTTTTTTTTTTTTTGGAAACAACCCAAGCTCAAATACAAGTTTTGGCTCAACTATTAAGTAAGCCGAGCTCAAACATAATAACGTGTTCATGAAAAAAATCATGAACATGCATGCTCAAATTTTTTATATGCATACTTGTCCATAAATATACTTATATAGACTTTAGAATGGATTATGTAAGCTTGTAACTAAGTTCATGTAATATCAAATTCATATTTGAAGTTTATTGATAATATAAATGGTTTATTCATAGTAAAATCCATAAATTTTTGAATGGGTGTGAGAGACTGGAACTTTTGGAGTGCTCTCAATCAAAAGAGAAAGGTATTGGCACCTCTTTTTTGGGATTTTGATTATTGTGGAGTCGCCACTTTTTTTTATTAAAAAAAAAAGAAAAACTAAAATATACAATTTTCGTATTGAAATACCTCAAATTTTTATAATTGAATGTACAAATACAATTTGGTAGAATATCATTACAAAGCTTTGGCCCTAAATACAATCTATATAAAAAAAAAAAAAAATACAAAACTTTGGTCCTAGATACAATCTACCAAAACAAAATAAAGCACCAGTTCTACCAACCTAAGATTCTAATGTTCGAGGGCTAGGTTACATAATGGGAAGGTGTTAGGCACCCATTTTGTTCGAACAAAGTCCAGTCTTCTAAACTCTAAAATGATCATTTTAGTACCCTTAAACAATGATATGCAACATGTTGTGCTAATATTCCTAGATCTAGGGTTGGATATTATACAAAAATTTTAGATCTGTAGCTCACCTATGTGAAGAAATTAAATGTGATTTTTTATTATAAAAAATGATTTTTCAAGAAAAAAATTCAGATTAAATTTTGCATAATGAAAAAAAGGAATAATTTAAAAAGAAGAGTTTCAAATCTAATTTTTTTAACTAACAAAAAAGGAGTGAATTTTAAATAAAATTTCAGATTTTTTTTTTTTTTTTTTTTTTGGGTTAGAAAAAAGAATGGATTTTGAAAAGGATTTTTAAATCTGATTTTTTAATTTTAAAAAAAAATAATGAACTTCAAAGAGAAATTACAAATATGATTTTTTTAATTAAAAAACAGAATGAATTTTGAAATAAAATTTCAGATCTGAATTTTTTGTTAAAAAGTAGAATGGAGTTTGAAAAGGATTTTCAAATCTGATTTTTTAATTAAAAAAAAAATGAATATCAAAAAGAAATTACAAATCTGATTTTTTAATTAAAAAACAGAATGAATTTTGAAATAAAATTTCAGATCTTAATTTTTTGTTAAAAAGCAGAATGGATTTTGAAAAGGATTTTTAAATCTAATTTTTTTTTAATGTTAAAAAAACAGAATGAACTTCAAAGAGAAATTACAAATCTGATTTTTTAATTAAAAAATAGAATGAATTTTGAAATAAAATTTCAGATTTGAATTTTTTGTTAAAAAGCAGAATGGATTTTGAAAATGATTTTTAAATCTGATTTTATAATTCAAAAACAGAATGAATTTAAAAAAGAATTTTCAAATCTGAGTTTTTTGTTTGAAAAAAGAATGGATTTTGAAAAGAATTTTTAAATCTGATTTTTTTATTAACTAAGAACAACAGATCTAAGATTATATTATATATATCCTACATCTATATGATCAAACATATGAACAAACATGAACAACAATCATTACATTTTTTCTATGAAATAAAGATTCAAAAAAAGAAATGAAAATCATATTAGAGATTAATATCCTTAGATAAAATGTAAATAGACACACATGCTAGTGAAAGAACAAACATGTTAATAAAAGAGTATAAGCAATACTTGCATCAATGCATGAGTAAATTCAGTAGGGGGGAATTACTTTAGAGTTAGAGGGTGTAAAGTTGTAATTTACAACTATGTGTTTTGTTGGCTTTAATTCTGTGCCAAATTTGATTGTAACTTTATTTATGTTACGACATATGTGTTTCACATGTTAAGAACATATGTCATGATTTTATGTAATTAGCTTATCCTTTGACAAAACGCACTTTACTTGTATTTGGGTAGATTTATGATGTGTTTAAATACTTCAAGAAACCATGTTTCAAGATCAAGTGTTGAAGCCTTCAAGTCTGTCCAAGAAAACAAGCTGAAAGTGCAGAATTACTAAAACTCGACAGCTAGCATGTGTTGAGGTTTAAGGAAGCTGTTCAGCCTGTGTGCTCAACACCTGCTCGACACCTCCTATCTGTTGAGGTTTAAGAATTTCAGAATTCTGATATGATTTTCTTGGGATCCGTGAATGTGTCTTTGGGCCTTCTTTTCTCCTAACCCTAGACATATTAAAGGATTGTTTTAAGGGCCATCAAATAGTTCACAAGTTGTACAAGCATTGAGCAAACTCTGTTCAAGCAAATTGTGACCGGAGATGAAGTTCTTGCCCTAGTTCATCTCTTTCTCTTGAAGAAGTTGTTGTGTAGGTGTACCGTAGGATTTTGTGACCAAGCATCTTCTTGATCTTCATCGTGTGGATGAACTAAAAAATTTTGCAGCCAACAACCTTCTTAGTTGGTGATTGAAGTCACGTACTGGGATCCGCGCAATTAGTTAGTCACGTACTTGGGAGCCGTGCATCGAAAGGGGAACTGTCATTACAAAACAAGTTCAATTGGGTATTGGGGTAAGAGTTCAACTGTAAGTTGGTAAGATAATTGAGATTCTTTTACTTGTAACCGCTTGTAGTGATAATAGTGGAGTTTCAGGAGTAGTGATCTAAAAATCACCCGGTGGGGTTTTTGCCGTTAGGTTTTCCCCATTCGTAAACAAATCACCGTATTATTTATTTTCCGTTGCATAATTAGTATATTGGTAATTTGTTTGTGCTACCACGCGTTTGCATGTTAATTAACTTAATTAATTCACTTGACTAAATTAATTGATTAATTTATCACAAGGGGTCAATTCGTTTTTGGCCTATCAATTCAATTTTTTGTACCCTGTATTTATTGTGGGTTTTAATTGTAAGGGTTATGTGATAGAGAGAGAATGTGAAGACTTAAGCTATTGAAGATTGAAGAGGTTTTCACGGGTAGCTCACGACTTAGCATTCCGCGAAGTGATGCATGTACCTTGCATATGACTGGAATGCCAAGAGTCAGTTCAGATGGAGACAGTTGTGTTTTGTGTGTATCTCGCGGGTAAATCCTTCCCGCTAAACATTCTGTTTTGTCAGATTATGCCATCTGATATACACTTTCTATACCCATACTATATACACACACATATTACCCACAAATGTTGAGGAGTGCTTTAGAGAGAAAAACTCTAGTCACAAACCTTGAGAGTTAGAGAGTGTGTTTGTTTTTAGACCCTTTAAAAACACAATCGGATTAACCTAGTGAATTAACCAAGTGATTACTTAGTCCAAATTTCAGATCTAGGTTAACACAATCATATAATCATATTAATGTAAAATGCAGAATATAAAGAACACAAAGATATGATGACCCAAGAAACCACACCGGTAAAAACCTGGGGAGAATTTAACCTAACTATCCTCAAGTTAAACCTGAATCCACTATGAAGGAATCGAAGTTTTACAATAGCGATTTAGACCACTAACATCTTATTGCTACCCACCAGTAGAAACTTACTGACATGACCATGTGCAAGCTTTGAGACCACGAACTCCTTCTTTCTTGGATTCTCCAGCAAATACAAGCACACCCGCTTGTGTTTCTTTAAGCTCTTTAGTGTAGCAACTGAATGATCATCAAGCTCTCAATGAAATCTCCTTCTTGATAATCCTAAGCATGTGTGAAGGCAACCACCTCTCAGATCTCACAAGAGATTCACACATACAGCAAATAGAGCAACCAAGTCCTTAGAGAGCTTTTGGGTACAAAACCCTAAATATATAAGAGGCACACTCTTCTCTCTCTAAAAACTTATAAAAACGTGCTTAGGGTTTCCTTTGTATACTAGGAGTAAAACACTTAACCCTACACATCATATGGGCTTAGGGCTGAGTTGGAAATTCTGCAGAAAAAACATTCTGCCCGACTTTCGGTCGGTCGAGTCTAATTCTTGATCGATTGAGCCAGACCGAATTGCACAATGAATTCTGCAACAGCTCGATTCCAACTTTACATAAAACACATACTTTGAGCAAGTCTAAAACAAGACTAAAAACTTGTTTTGATCATGGTTTGCTAACAATACAAATTAGAGTTCTAATACATTAGTTCCTAAGTACTTAGAACCTAACAGATTGTTATACCCACAATCCTCTACACAATTGCTTGTGGATTTTCCTCAACTCCTACCTCTCCATTTCCATATCATTGAGAGATTAATAGCCCAAACACTTACCATACCCTTCAAAGTGTCAAGTGAGGTTTTGGTGCTGCTGGGAAGCATTGGAAGAAGCCAAGGATGGCAGATGCAACATGGTGCTTGTTGCGGGATCCAGAAAGCTAGACAAGACACGGTTCCGAGAAGCCTTGTTGGAGTAGGAGCTTGGAGGGCTTAGGTACATTGGGTAGATTAAGCTTGGAAGGTCTCTTGCTAACCCATGTATCCTAACTAATTGTCTAGTGGATTGATTACCGCTTGGAGGGCAGCGGAGAGGTATTTCGCTGAGTTCTTCAATTTCCTCTTTGATAACACATCGACGTGTTATCTTGTGTTTGCATCTCTCTTCCCTACTCTTTTACATTCAATTTTACTGTTGTGTTGTCTTGATTATGGATTAGAGTAGCTCGTTTGTTTATCTGCTCGCATTTACACAATTCCGCACTTAGTATTAAGTTAGTGTAAAATCTATCGAGCTGTAACTTTTATTTGGGGGTCTAAATAGCTCTTGTATTTTTAACACATTTTTGAGCTTTCAATTGGTATTAGAGCAGGTACACTCACCGTGATTTAAATACCTGAGTGTGTTCCTTGACTCTTTGTGATGGACTGGTCACAATCTCTTAATGCCCCACCATTTTTTGATGGAGGCAACTATGCTTTTGGAAGGTCCAAATGAGGGCTTTCTTGTGTGCTATAAATGAGTCCGTATGGGATTCCGTTGAGCATGGGTATGTTAAACCCACAACTGCCAAGTCCGAATGGGACAAGGTAGCTCTTGCATTAGCTAATGCGAATAGTAAGGCCATTAATGCTATATTCTGTGGTGTGTCCCCTGATGAGTTTCATAGGATATTGCATATGGAGACAGCTAAGGAAGCTTGGACGATCCTTGAGACTACCTATAAGGGTACCAAGAAAGTCAAGGACACGAAGCTCCAAATGCTTACCACCATATTTGAAGAGCTTAAGATGGGAGATGATGACGCTTTCGATTCTTTCTATGGAAAGCTCAATGTAAATTGTAATTGCCAAGCTCAATCTCGGAGAGAAGATTGAAGATTCTAAGGTGGTGAGAAAGATTTTTAGGTCTTTACTGAAGAGTTTCCGAGCAAAAGTCACAGCTATAAAAGAGAGTAAAGACTTGGATGAGATCAAAATCCAAGAGCTAATTGGATCTCTCCAAACATATGAGCTGGGACTGCCTTCTCATAAATCAAGCAAATCTCTTGCTCTTAAAACCATCACCAAGAGAATGGACGACTCCTTCGAAGAGGATGATGTGGAGAAGGAAGTAGCATTTCTTGCAAAGAACTTCTGAAAGTTTCTGAAGATGAACAACAGTGGGAAGCCTTTCAATAAAGGAAAGTTTTCATCTCCCAAGGGTGATAAGAAGGAATTTAGCAAGAAAGATGGAAAGGAGTCTCAATCTACTCAAGGAATCACTTGCTTCGATTGCAATGGACATGGACATGGACATGTCAAGAAAAAATGTCCTAATTATTTGAGAATGAAGGGCAAAGCATATGCCACAACTCTTAGTGATTTGGACTCTTCCAATTTAGATTCGGAAGAGAGCTGTGATGGAGAAGGGAATTACTCCGCTTTTATGACTATTGCTCATGTTGAGTCTTCGGAGGACTTAAGTTTGCTTGTAGAAGAGCTTGGGGAGCATAGTAAAGAGGAATCAATGGGAGTTGTAGAAGAATCGGATGCTGAAGAAGATGAAAGTTCAGTGGGCCTTCAAGAGAACTACAATTCCCTTCTTGAGAAGTCTGGAGAATATGCAAGGGTGGCCAAGGTAGCTGTTAAAAAGATGAAGAAGGCAGAGGAGGACTATAGAAGTCTTCTAGTGCGTTTTAAAGAGGTCAAGTGTGAAATAGAGACGCTGAATGATGAGCTGACTGAAGCTTACTTAAAGATAAAATTTCTTGAACTTGAGATGGTTCAAGCTAATGCTAAAGTAGAGCGAGTATCTTCCAATTTGCTTGATGAAGTCCTTTCTCATCAAAAACCTTTCTCTGACAAAATCGGATTGGGATATACTAGAGAAAGCAGTTCAGCTGTAAATGCATCCAAGGAAGTAAAGTTTGTGAAAGCCAAAGAACCGATTGTAGCTGCCACTACTGATGAGAAAGTGAAGGAAGAGAAGAATAAGAATGTGGCTGACCAATGAGTGTTGATAAAACCTCATAATCAATCGGTGGTCAAATCTGAAGCTAAAGGGAAATCACTTCCAAAATCACAAAGAGGTCTAAGAATAAGACATTTTTGCCATCATTGTGGACTTCAAGGACACACCATACCAAATTGTCATAAGCTTAGAGTATTGAAAAATGCAAGTGATCAGAGGTCAAGAGGACCAAGAAATGACAAAAGGAATTGGGTTGCTGAACAATTAAGAGGCTGAGATGGTGATTCCAGAGTGATGGATGTAATGAAGATGATTGATGCATTCACCACCTGTTTGGCAAACTTCAACAAAAGGTTTGAAGGTCACAACTCTCGTACCCAATCCTATAGGGATATCACCCCAAACGCATGTGACATGTGGGTGAAAAAGGGTACTCATGCATGATCACCTCCTATGTCCTTGCATTAATACTTCCAATGTTTAGGTTCATAGGTTCATGCATTATATCATGCATTGTTTTCTGTTTATAGTATGTTTCTTTTACAAGTTTTTGATCTATACTTGTTTTTATTGATCTTACTTTACTTGTCCTGTTTTTGAGTGTGTTCAAAAATTCAAAAACCATAAAAATTGAAAAATCTTCAAAAAGTTTGATCGCTTGTTTTGTGTATATCACATGTGAGTTTGGCCTAGTACCTTCATACTAATGGCGTAATGCATTTACGAGCTTAGCTTGTTTTGTATACACATTTATCTACGTGGGAAAAATCTTGAAAATCTATGGGTGATTGTTGTAAATAGATCTTCAAGCTTGTCATAAATGATTGGTCAATAGTCTTGATGGTCTTGATACTTGCATAGACTTGTGCCTATATATCTTTCCACCTTTACTTTTATGTTTTTTCTATAAGAGCTCACCAAATGTAAATCTCACAATGAAAAAGAGATTATGAGCTGCAAAAGTCTATCGCACATACTAGTATTTGACTAGGAAAAAGGGAAAGCGACTTTTGTATTGAAATATGAGGTGCTCAAAAAACCAAAGGCTAACTCTTAATGTGAAATATCAAAAATTTCAAGAACCAATCTCAAAAAGAGATGTTTTATCCAAAAACGGTCAAATGTTATGATTTATGTAGAAGCCAAATGAAAAGCTTCTAAGTTTTGTAATCATTCTCTTGTGGGAGGTCATATATGTTCATTTCTATAATTAAGATAGACCACTTGATTTCGTACCAGTTGTGTATGTCTTGATTGAATTGATCATTGAAACTTCATTTTGGTTTAAGGACTATTCCACATTTGGTACTCACCCACAACACACAAGACTTTGATTCAATTAATGCTTATCTCATTTGTGTGATTGTACATGTTCAAATGTGATGTGTATGCTCAAGTACTTGTTGATCAAACTTAAAAAGATTTTTGAGTGTTTTATATGTTTTTGAAAGTGATTTTATACTTTCTTGTTTTTAGTTTTTGGTCAAAATGCATTTTTGTGTTTTTTTTCAAAAACTGGTTTAGAGGTTGTTTTGCGAGCGGCTCGCGACTTAGAGCTTCCTGCAAAATGTGCTTAAGGGAAATTACAAAGTCACATTTTCATACAGAAAGTCTCGCTACTGCCTCATGAGTATTTCACGACTAAAATTTTCTTGCGAAATGTTTTTAGGCAAAAACTGGAAATTTTTCAAGTTCATATAGAGGCTATCGTGACTGTCTCACAATTGTGTCGCTACTAAGAGCTTCTTGCAAAAGCTTCAGTGTGTCTCGCGACTAATCTCGCAACTGCCTAACCCACGAAAAAACGCGTGTTTCTAGTTTTATATAGCAGATGTGACAGTTTTTCAAACATTTTGCTTTTCCCTCGCACTACCTCTCTTAAACCCCCCTCAACCTAAAACCATTTTTCACTCAAACCCCATCACTCTCAAGCTTATTTTCTGCATTTCCAACTTCAAGGTATGTTTGCTAAAACATTTTCTTCATGTTTTTCTAAGTTTATGCAGAAATTTAAGTTAGGGTTTTAAATTTTGGGGATTTTTCGAAAATGGGTTGGGGTTCTTATTTTTGCGAAAAGTTTTCCAAATCTTTGATTGGGCTGAGTCCCATTTGTTGTTTGTGTATCTGTGTTGGCCCCTTGTGGCATTCTAAGCATGTATTGAGGCAATTTTCACCATGTTCATGCATTGTTCATAGTTGGAATTCACTATTGCATGCTAAGTGTTTGACAAAATGTCCTAGTGACATTCTTGTGTTGAATTGGTCTCAATTGAGTTCCAATGCTTGGATTTAGTCATGATTGATCATGTTTACCATGTTTTGGTTAGTGTTTGTGTGTTTTACACACTTTATCCATTTTGTGCCTCAATGCCATGCCATGCACACACTAGGCACACACCTAGGCACCCTCTAAGCACGCCCCATGCAACACATGCACAACACAGACACACACATGCACAGTGATTCACTTCATGCATTTTGCTTTTGTTTACATGGTTAAACACTTGTAGCATGCTGTTTTGTGTTTGTTTGCTCTGTTTTGAGTCGGTTTTACTCTGTTTTAGGTTGCTTTACCTTTGTTTTGAACTAACATGTATCTAATCATGTTTTTGTGTTCTGTGTTTGTGTTTTTGCACTTGTTTTTTTTTTGTTCTGTGTTCCTTTGTGTAGATGTCTCCTACTAAGCATGCAGCTTCTAAGAGATCATCCTCCAAACGTGCACACACTAATTCTGATAACTTCAGGTCTACTGAGGCTTATATGAAGTATAATGACTGCTATAAGGATAAAATGATCATCATGGACGGGGACACATTGCTGAAGGGAAGAGACGGTAGCACATTAATATTGTAATGATAATAATGTAAGTAAATTGAAAGTAAGAACAATAAATAGCTTGAAAGTAAGAACAATTATAACGTGGTAGAACCAGCCAAGTATATATGAAAATAATTCAAAGTAAATGAAAGCAATTTAGAACCGTCCGTTATGGCGGTAATCCGTCCAAGGTGGCGGTAGCAACAAATAGAGTAATGAACATAAAACTGAAAATACTTATTATTGAAAGTAAGATAAACACTTACAGTAGTAGTAGTGAATACAAGATCTCAACAATTACAGGTTAACAGTTACAAAACTTGAACTAGTCCTAGTTACAAGGTTTGTAGGATTACAAAATTTGTAGTGAATAAGGATGAACAAGGTAGTAGTAGTGGAAGTAGGGTGAGTTCTCTCTCTAAGAAGGCTAGTTCTAAGGGAAGAGAAATCTGAACTCAACTTGACTTGGAAAACTCTAAAATTTATGGGACAACCCTCCTTAAATAAGCAAAATTTCGGAGTGAACAGTGTCATGAACAGTAAAAGTGAACAGTGTCAGTAAACAGTAATCCGTGAACAATAAAAGTGAATAGTATTTTTTCCATTTTTTGAATTAAAAACTTCTGAATCTTTTTGACTTTTTCTTGGTCCAAACATTGTCAGGAGAAGCATGACAAAAGGAATATCATGCAAGTCATGTAGATTCTCTTTTCTTTTTAAAAGACTTCATCTTTTGTTGGCTTTATTAAAGCCTTTGTCAGATGCATCTCCTCATGACATCTCATCACTTCATATATCATCATGGATTGTGGCTTTTCAGACGCATTTTGAATATTGCAATAATTTTGGCCGTTGTGCAGGCTAGACAAATAGGCTTGTGTTGTAAAATGAGTTGGTAAAATAGATAAAATGATATTTGAGGATATATATTTTTTTTTTTTTTTTTTTTTTTTTTTTTTTTTTTTTTTGCATTCCAATTGCTAGTGCTCTTAAGTAGTTATCTAGTAGACTTATATTTTCTTAGAGTTTTAGCTTAATTATGTTAGTGTAAGGTTTTAAGATTCCCCTACACATACTGAGTCTTTATTTAACAATATAGAAAACTGATATGGTTGGATCGAGATAACCTAGAGGGTGTGAGCACGATGTCCCTTTTCAGGATGCTAGTATTGGAGAATTTGTCAAATCCTCGCTACATTTACACGAGTGGCGAAGCAACAAGGACGTATGAACTACTAAGTAATAGGCTTGATTTTTGAGTAGACATCCCTAACCTTCCCCATGCTCCTAATAATCCAATCTTTGGTTTCACTCGAACACTTTCATAAGCTTAGAACAACTACTTTTAAAGACACTATTGATCCATTTGATCAGGTGGAGGCATAGGTTGAGAAGATGGAAAGGCAATTCACTACCATGGGATGCACGGGTGAGTAATATTGTGTGAATTTTGTTGCAATAATGTGAGGGAAATGCTAACATATGGTGGGATATGGGACGAAGATTGTTGAATGAGGTTGATAAACACGCTACATGGGAGGCATGTTATGATCTTTACTTATAGCATTAAAGACTGGTTGGAATTAGAATTGTTGAAACTCAAACTTGGGAACAAGAAACTTACAAAATATGAGGTAATAAGATTCACTGAGTTAGTACAATATGCCCCTCATATTGATGTAGATATAGCTAGTAAATGTCGTAGATTGCTTGAGAGTTTTTGAGAGATACGATATTAGACCACGACTTATTCCTGTAATGTTGAGAGATTTCCATGGAACTAGTTGATTGATCTATGGTTGATATGGAATATTACCACAACCTACCATGTCATCATGGACAATAATGAACAGATTGAAAGCCCAACCTATGTGTCCTTGCCCAAATTAATCAGATATGCCAATGACAACACCACCAAGTAGGGCTTAAGAACATGGGCTGGGGTAAGTGAGCACCAAAGCTCGAACCTAAAGCCCATGCAGAAATGTCGAGATTAAAGGACTTGATAACCCTGAAATAATGGGATCCAAGGAGTGATAGTTTGATGATCCTAATCTTCGGTTCAATCAATTTAAAAACATAAATTATTCAAAAGAAGGAAGCAAAAACTTATGGATTACATTTGGTCAAATTCTAATATTAGTCATTTTGTTTTCCTTTTCAACGAAAATACTTGGCCTTTATTATCTGAGCTAGAATCATGGCTACCCATGTGGTTTTCTAAATTGCATCTCAAAATAGTGTATAGGCATTCTTTAGAAAAGCTTTTTATCTGTTTGAGGAACTGTGTTTTGAGGCCTTTTCCTTCTTATGCTGGGGTCTTCGATTATTTAAGTCCTTAAATGTTTTACAATTGCCTATAAGGAACATTTCTGACTTCTGTATGTAGTCTGGTTCCTTGGTATATAATCACCAAACTTTTTAAGTAAGTATTAGGTTTCATTAATGACCTAAGTGTTTAAACAAGTTTTCATTGTAAAAGAAATCCCTGCCATTGTCATGGGGTCCTTGTTGCTAGACCACATTAAAAAGCAAGCATCTTCTTTTCTACAAGAGAAATACAAAAATGCTAGGCTGGCCTTCACAGACGTTACTGAAGCTGAACTGTAAGTCTCTCTCTTTTTTTCTTTTTATTAAACAATAGGTAAGATTATGTTCCTCAACACTAAAAGAAGAATGTGGTGCGAAATGCGTGACTAATTACCAAAATTGCTTTTAAGTTACCTTATAAAATGTTGATTGGTTATAAATCCTAATTTTCTAGTATGGAACAAATGAAATCGCAACAATAACTCAGATACAATTTTCACTTTATTTAATTAGGCTTTCGTTAAGTGCATTTGATAAATTTAGCTATAAATAAAAAATTAAAAAAAAAAATGAAGAGAGAGAGAGAGAGAGAGAGAGAGAGAGTATGGACCATTATGCATAAAAGGGTTAAATTGGTTGCCAATGGAATGATTTTTCTATATTTTTAGTTTGTTAGCTTCCCAATTGCCATCCATTAAACGGTTTCCCTTGTTTATTGTATAGAACAAAATAGATAAAATTTTATTTTAAGTTACTATCTGCTGCTTTTACAATAACTTATATAAGATTGATGCTCTTATATAAAGGTTGGTTGAAGAAGCAACAAATAATGATCCATGTAGCCTTGATGCTAGAATAATGACTAGAATAGCTGAAGCATCTCTCGAGATAGATGATTATTGGAGAATTGTTGATATTCTTCACAACAGGTAAATTTTGCGTGCTTTTGGCTAAAAGAGTTCAATTTAATAAAAATTACAACATTTAATGTGTTTAATTATTCACATGCATGCATACTTTTTATTAGTGATACGTAAGCATTGCAGGTTGTCTAGTAATGATTGGAAGCGATGGAGGCAATCCTACAAATCACTGGTGCTTCTTGGGTTCTTACTAACCCATGGTCCTGAAGAATTTGCTGAAGAATTTCAATGTGATACTGATGTTATTCAAGAGCTCGGAACATTTAAACACATAGATGAAAAGGGGTAATTAAAATGTGTAAATGTCGCATTACCATATGCTTGCTTTATTATTTTAACCCTATTTCGTTGTGGTTGATGTTAGGTTCAACTGGGGAATAAGCATGCAAAAGAAATCAGACGAAATACTTAAACTTTTGGGAGGAGGAGAGACACTCAAACAGGCACGATTGAAAGCCCTCAAAGTAACAAAAGAAATCCAAGGATTTGGAGGTTCAATGGGTTATCCTTCGTCCTCTACTCCTTCCACAACCACTCCTTCCTCCTCGTCCTCGGAAGCATCAAGATTTTCATCATTTCTCTCATGTTCTACCACAAGTCCCACATGGAATGATATAAATGAGCTAGACAAGCATCAACTGTATACACCCAAAAAAGAAGTGCTGGGAAGTAATTCACAAGGAGGTATACATGATGAGGAAAATCCTATTTTCCCAGCTGCAAACAAAAATTCCGAAGGATCACACCTGTGGTATAGCCCTCGGATTCAAGAAACGGGTTCTTTACTTGATTCTGAGGATGAGGAAGATGAAAAAAAGGATGGTTTTATGAGTGGAATTTGCTCGAAGCTTGTTGGAAGTAGTCCTTCAAGAGGTAATCTCGAAAAGGTTGGATTTAGGAGTGTTTCTGATGCCGGAAGGATGACAAAGAAAAGGTTTGATCGTCAGCATTCGCTTTGGTATTGATAGGGTCATGTAAATACAAGTTTTTGCTTTGGATTTGACTTTTTTTTTTTTTTTTTCGATAAACGCTTTGGATTTGACTTATTTTCGTGTATATGTAAGTGTTACCAACCATAAGAGTATGATTTTGCAATAAACATATTTGGACAAATTATGGAACAGCAATTCTAATTGCCATTTCTTCTCTCACCCACCAAATTTTCACTGTCCTGGCATATGAAGGGACCAAATTTTCCTCCCCTTGCCCAATAATTTAGGGTTTGAACTCAAATAATATGTTCTGATACCATAATAAATTAATGTTGTTTCAAAATTTAAGTTTTAAAATAGTAAAAATGTTATGAATATAGTATTTTTCTTTAAGATAAAAGTGATTTTAAAGATCTTACAGCTACACAACATATATAAACTAATGTTTCATTAATAACAAAAAAAGAATAATAATTTACACTTATTTATTTAATTGTTAAAATATAATTCATTGACACGTTAATTTATAAATTTTGTAGTATGTTTATGATTTTTGTTTAAAAATAATTAATTTAATTATATAACTATTATTCTACAAGTCAATTTGATCAATGTGATATCTCTACAAGTTAGCTTTACCTTTTTTCTTTTTTTCTTTCTTTCTTAATATGAATGAGCAGCTTCATTTCAAAATGTAAATAGATTACATAATTTCAATACAAAGAGCACTCTAGTCCTGCAAGGTTGCAGAAAATCAGCACAAGACACAAACTAGCTTGAGTCTCTCAAATACAGTAAACATAAACAACCAATGAACTACTAACAAGAACTTTTCAGAAAGAGAAGCAACGACCTAGGCTTTCACGCTAGCTTTTGTGGCTAGCCACTTCTCAAACCCAACACTAATAAGTTAAAAAATTAAAACCCTAATTTCAAAAGAAAAAGATGACACAAGAAATCCTTAAGAAAACTTTGCCAAAGCCAAGAAGTCTTTCACTCTCTCCAATTTCCTTACACTTTAAGATTTTTCCACCTAAACACAAGGATCACGAGCCATGTATTGGAGTGTTGTTGTCAAATCATAGAGGCTAAGCGAAATCTTCAAGAAGCCTTTAAGCAATCAAGAGATTGGTTTAGAGGTTAGCGTATCAACTGATGGCATCAAAAAGCTATGAAGAACAAGGTTGGAGCCAGCAGTACTGCAAGCTTGAGCGAGAAGCTCGGGTACTGTGTCTATTTACTTGTACGAGAAATCTTGTAAGTTAGTTTGTACCGCAACAATCTTTATGGTAGATTTGATGAGTTAGGTTTGTCCCTAGAGCGTTTTTCCCAATTAGGCTTTCACTTCCTATGTGATTCCTGGTAGTTGTGAGTGAGAGTTGTTTTGTGATAATTGATTATTTATTTTATCCATATTGCACTTGAATTTGATTAATTAATTATCCGGATACATCAAAATTAATAAAATTGGTAGTAGTAGTACAGCTTAGGAGTCTAAACAACACTTTTCAACCCCTAGCCCATCTTAGAGCATTCACATCAATTTATCTAATTTTTTTTTTGGGTTTATTTTAGCATAAGACATACATTTTCTATTCTACACTCCATTTTATTTAACTAATCATTTATTATTATTATTTTTACCTTTATTTTCTCTGGTTCTCTCCATCTCTCAGGTCTCTTTGTTTTCTTTGTTCTCTCTATTCTCTCTCATCTCAATTGTCTCTCTCCTCTCAGCTCTTTGCTCTCTTCACTCTCTCATCTTTCAACTCCCTCATCTCAAACGTTTCTCTCCTCTATGCTCTTTTTCATCGCCATCATCGTCCCCCCTCTCTCTCAATTTGACCCACCATCAAACCCATCATTGTCCTGTACCTTTTTCTTGATCTGACCCAGCACAACTTTCCTCTTTTTCGATCTGATTGGCAACACCACAGAATCATAGGTTTTTTGGGTTGATAGCTTTTATCGTTGATCTCACCCATGACCCGAACATGGGTTTTTTAGGTTGAGGTGAAATAGGTCGAGATGATTTTGGGTTGAGGCAAAAATTCTTTTCCATTTTTATATATATTGGGTTGATTTTTTTTTTTTTTTGATTTTGGGTTGAGGCAAAAATTCTTTTCCATTTTTATATATTTTGGGTTGATTTTTTTTTTGGTTGATTTTGAGTCAATTTTGTGATCAAACTATAAGGTGTTGTGATGGGTTGTGGTGGTGTTGGTGAATAGTGCTATGTTGCGGTGGTGGTTGGACAATGGTGGGTGGTTGATTGGTTTTGTCTGGTCGAGAGAGAGAGAGAGAGAGAGAGAGAGAGAGAGAGAGAGAGAGAATATAAAAGAATGAAATACATTGTTATTGTAGTGAAAGCACAAATAGTGTAAAACAATATAGTTTGTTTAGACCCCCAATTTTAAAACACGACTTAATTGCTTTTACTCTAATTTATGTAAGTGCAGAACAAGAGTAAATGATATGCAATAACCAGAACTACTCTATAAGCCAGAACCACAAGCAAGCAATAATAAATATAAAGTTTAAAGAGTAAGGGAAGTGAGATGCAAATACAAAATAACACCAAGATGTGTTATCAAAGAGGAAACCGAAGAACTCGGTGAAAAACCTCTTTGTGACACTTCAAGTCGAAATGATCCACTAGTGAATAAGTTGGAGTACAAGGATACCAAAAAGACCTTTCAAGCCTACTCTACCCAAAGTACTTGAGCCCTCCAAGCTCTAGTTACCAACAAACTTCTCGGAATCTTGTCTTTACTAGCTTCTCGAATCGAGCAATATTGCCTGATTGCATCTGCCAAGCCTCACCGGCTTATTTTGGCAAATCTCCAATGCTTCCTAAGCTCCAAATCACTTTCTACACTCTAAATAGGTGTGGGTTGTGTTTGGGTACAAATCTCATCTCAAGAAATAACAATGGGAAAGGGAAAAGAGAAGAGATTACAAGGATTTTTCTATTAAGGATGAGTAGCTATCTCTAATAAGGTAGGTGTGTTGTAGAAACCTTTCTAGGGTTTTCTTCTAAATAGCCTCCTTACAATTTTGTGGGTAAAAGGGTATATATAGTATGGTGAAGGGTATAAGAGTCACACTTAAAATCCCAACTGTCAGTGCATCTTGTGGGTCATCTCGCTAGTTGGCCAAGTTGCAAGATGAGTCGCAAAACATGCTGACTCTTTAGCTTCCGGCATATGCTTGTCATTTGACACTCGCGGGTTGCACCACTCACAAGCCAAGTCGCGAGATCAACTTCTTGAGCAAATTTTCATCACTTAAGACTAAACTCATTACAATTAAATTCCACAAAATACAAGGAAATAAATTAATACAATTACAACATTTTTTGTTATAGAATAAAGGCAACATAAATGTTATGTGAAAAACCATAACTTAACATGTAGGAATTGTGTAAATTTTCACAATTTTATACTAACTAATGTGGAAGAATTTTGGCGTTAAATATGCAAAATTGGACACATTTTATATTTTACATTCAATGATACAAGTGTTCTTATTACTTGCATCTTGCGAAAAAAACTCCTACTTAGCTATTAACTAACATGGCCATAGATTCATAAATATCACAAATGTGTGATAGCAAATTTGTTTGAAATTTTTAGCCTAACACCCTTTGGCTCTGCTCTCAAGTCCTCTTACTATGGAAGCAGGTCAAACATATGCCCTGTTACAAGTTTCACTGTGTGCTTCATTTGATGCGTGTATATAAATTTTAAAATGCTTCATTGGACTTGTTGGGCTTTTAACTATTTTTGTGATGGTCTACAAAGCCCGACCTAATTAAGCTACTGTCAATAAAATTTGAAGATACAATGAATCGTTTTTTGGTGCATGCAGGATGCAAACCCAAGTTTCTTATTTGAAAACTAAAAAAAGAAAAAAGAAAAACAAAGAAGAAGTTATAAATGATTATATTAATAGGAAAATCCCATACTCCATACTCTACAAAAGATTCGGCAGGTTGGTTCATTTTTAATCTCTAGATATCCAAGCAAATACTTTTCAGATGCCAGACCTAATTTTGGCTCGGCTGAAAGTCTTGCAATCATTCCTCATTTCCTCCCTTCTAAATTCCCGGCAAAATTTAGGTGACTGCAAAAAGAAAAATATAAATGCAAGGCAATGACTTTGACTTATACATGGAATTATGAATTGTAAGCATGTTTGCAGCATATAATGCATACATAATTTGACTCATGACACGAAAGTATAGAGTTGAGATGTGTATTTTTTTTGTAAACAATAATACTTATTAGAATACACACAAAAAAGTAATACTATTATTTTAAACCGGGTTTATAATATATTACATAACTAATGTACAACTACAAAAATGACCTAACCTTTATAATTGTAGACTGAGATTATAAACAGTGGACACTAAATACACACAACCAATGAGGAATAAACATTCTTTTTTTTTTTTTTTTTTTTTTTTTTTTTTTATAATAAACAGTAATACATATTAGAATACACAAAAATTGTAATATTAGTATTTTAAACCGGGTTTAAACCAGTTGAAGTCCGGAATTATAAACAGAGTTGAGCTGTTATGAGTGTGATTAAGGTAACCAAATTAAATAAAACTCAACCAAAAAGACCAGCTCAAAGTTTCAAACCAAACACTAACATTATTAAATCATCGAATATGGTCATTTTTCTGTTCCTGGGTCTTTGTTAATCCCTTTCATAATATATATGCTAGTGTCTGGTGTATTGTCGCTATAGTTCTTTTGCGCAAAGTCATATCATATCTGTTAGAACTTAGAAGAAGCGGGTTATGCATTGTCTTTTTCGCTTGATGACAAGCGACGTTGCAATTTGCAACTCAACTTCTATACAGGGAACTTTATGGCTAGATTCAAGTTAAATAACCTTAGTGTAATTTAATAATTATCGGATTGGATGTGTCGTTCAATAAATCCAGTGTTAGATTTTTTAATTTTAAATAAAGAAGTGGTATCCTAGCTTTACTAACTAATTCACTTTATGCTCATGAGATAGCTCAGAAACCCATGAGTTGTTAGATTTTTTTTGTCTACTGATACCCATTCATGCTCGTATATATCATGATCAGAAATTAATAACAATCTCATCAATAAATCTTCAAATTTCAAGTTAAACTACTTTAAAATAATATACAAAAAATTATTTATTGATCGAATGGTAAAATAAATTTAATTAATATGACAAGGAAACTTATAAAATATTAATCCAGCAAAAATTATTAAGTGATGCAAAATTTATATATATAAATACACATATGAATCCTACATAGTGTGAGAGGGTATTGATCTTAAGAGACCATCTTATAAGATTATATTAATGGGAGGTTTGACTTACCTTCAGTACTTTTTTAATTTGACATCTCCTATTATTTCAAATATACATTGACAAATAGTTGTGAGTTTTAATTTCCACATTTTATTTAGTTAGTACGTGATATGATAGTTTATCATTGAAATGAAAAGAAGATTTTAGTTAAAAAAGTACTGGAGATAAATCGAACTCATTAATGGAAATATGGGAAAGGGGTGGGTGAAAGACAAGAAAAGGTTAGGCAGCCCTGCTTTCCAAAATAGGACCTTCTACAAAATCGGAGTTGGGAAAACTAAACTGAAAATTTATAAGAGTACAAACCCTTGAAGAAATAAAAAACAAGGCTGAAAATTTATCTAATCAATATGTGTGAAAATTTTACGGGAAAAAAAGAGCAGTGCTAATGATGGTCAAGGTTATTGCTAATCATGGTTTGAGGTGTACTACAATTTGTAGGAAAAAGTTTGATGTAATGGATTCTAGGATGTTGGTTGGAAGTAACTTTCTTTACCAATCAAGGTAAAGATAACTTTTTCAATAAAAAAAGGGTAAAGATAACTTTCCTAAAAAGCCAGGTTTGCCAATTTAGAATAAAAACTAAGTAAGTTAATTCCGTACCGTACTGGTTGGTACAGTTGGTATATACTGTACCGGCTAGTAATTCGATATAGATAATCCCCTTATTTCGTACCAGAAAAAATATTGGCTGTATCGGCGAAATCCGGCTGTTTCGGTCGGTAAATGGATACCGGGCCGAAACACAAAATGCTTTCTTTCTTTCTTTCTTTCTTTCTTTCTTTTTTTTTTTTTTTTTTTTTTGTTGGTAATTTTGGTAGTTTTTTAAGAGCAAGATGATGCAAATCTGAGTAAGCTAAGAAAACCTAGCAAAAAGAAAGAGAAAAATGAAAGAAAAATACACTATAGCTTTGCAAAATGAAGTTAGAATCACCTCATGCACTCACCGTCTCTTTTTTCACTGAAGCCAATGGCCTCTCATTGAATCTTGAGTGGTGATGGATGGTGGCACTTGAGAGAGGAGATGAAACTAGAGAGAGAGGTCAGGTGAAAGTGAAACTAAAACTAAAGGAGATAGATCAGAAGCAAAAATAAATAAATGAATGAACTTTGAAAACTGAAGAGTTAAGTTTAAACGTGTGAAGATAAAGCATTCTTGGAAATTGGAGGTAAGTGTCAGGTGACTAGGACAGTCTTGTGATGTGGGGGAGAAAAAAGGAAAACAAAATGGGAAGAGCTATCAATTAGGCCTGCCTGTGAAGCATAAAAACAAAAAAAAACAAAAAAGTGTGAAAGAAAATTAATTGAAGGTGATAAAAACGAGGGAAGGAGCAATTAGATATAGGAATATATATATATATATATTAATAATAATAATAATAATAATAATAATAATAATAAAAGATACTAAAAATAGTGGAAGAGAACAAAAACTAAAAAAAGTGGTAACGAATGTTGGCAGGTATACCTTGGCTTGTACATGTGCAACAACTTCGGATTTGAGTAAAAAAGAGATCTAGAATTTTCCTTATAAATTTTTTTTTTATATGTCTAGTCAATTAAACAAAAATTCACATTTATTGTTAGTTATATATATATATATATATAAAATATATAAAATAACGGTAAACCCGAAATGGTATACTGGTATTGACTGATACCCGAAATATATCGTATCGGTAGCTAAATCAGTACACCCTCCGATATGGTATTGACTCCCTTGATAAAAACTCCTCTCTAATGGATCCCACGTAATTAGTTTAAAAAAGAGAAACGCAAAATTATAGAAATTTTCTTTAAACTAGGGGTCTGTTTAGAATCCGCTTATTTTACTGAAACTGAAAGCTCTTTGTTGAAAGTATTGTAGATAAAGGTAAAAGTTAGCTAAAATAGTACAGTGAGACCCATGAATAGTACCAAAAAAAGTAATGGAACCCATGAATAGTAACAAAAATAAGTTAAATAGTAAAATAAGTTGGCAAAGTTAATTATGCCAAACAGGCACTAAGAAGT